>NW_027362791.1:13000000-13360000 GCF_046119375.1 Phyllobates terribilis | reverse complement strand
ATATATATCCCACGAGGGTAAAAGTGAAAAAAGTTTAAAAAAAAATTTTTTTCGACGTAGTCATTTTTCCGGCGTTTATCAGACTTTCAGATAGGAGAAATGTCAGTGAGCATTCAGATTTCAGTTCCAGAGTGATTTGCCCAATGAGTCCTAGATATTTAGTCATTTTCAGCCAATTTTCTGGATTTTTGAAAATGTTACTTTTTTGTGAAAATATCCACTAAATGAGGGAATAATATGTGTGAGGGTACCCCAGGAGAGTTCCAAATGTGTGTGGGTAGAATATATATCCCACGGGGGTAAAAGTGAAAAAAGTTAAAAAGTTTAAAAAATTTTTTTTTTGGACTTAGTCATTTTTCCGGCGTTTATCAGACTATCAGATAAGGGAAATGTCAGTGAGAGTTCCGATTTCAGTTCCAGAGCGATTCGCCCAATGAGTCCTTGATATTTAGTCGTTTTCAGCCAATTTTCTGGATTTTTGAAAATTTCACTTTTTTGTGAAAATATCCACTAAATGAGGGAATAATATGTGTGAGGGTACCCCAGGAGAGTTCCAAATGTGTGTGGGTAGAATATATATCCCACGGGGGTAAAAGTGAAAAAAGTTTAAAAAATTTTTTTTTTGGACTTAGTTATTTTTCCGGCGTTTATCAGACTATCAGATAAGGGAAATGTCAGTGAGAGTTCCGATTTCAGTTCCAGAGCGATTCGCCCAATGAATCCTTGATATTTAGTCGTTTTCAGCCAATTTTCTGGATTTTTGAAAATTTCACTTTTTTGTGAAAATATCCACTAAATGAGGGAATAATATGTGTGAGGGTTCCCCAGGAGCGTTCCAAATGTGTGTGGGTAGAATATATATCCCACGGGGGTAAAATTGAAAAAAGTTGAAAACAAATTTTTTTTGGACTTAGTAATTTTTCCGGCGTTTATCAGACTTTCATATAGGGGAAATGTCAGTGAGCATTCCGATTTCAGTTCCAGAGCGATTAGCCCAATGAGTCCTTGATATTTAGTCGTTTTCAGCCAATTTTCTGGATTTTTGAAAATTTCACTTTTTTGTGAAAATATCCACTAAATGAGGGAATAATATGTGTGAGGGTACCCCAGGAGAGTTCCAAATGTGTGTGGGTAGAATATATATCTCACGGGGGTAAAATTGAAAAAAGTTGAAATTTTTTTTTTTCGGGACTTAGTTATTTTTCCGGCATTTATCAGACTTTCAGATAGGGGAAATGTCAGAGAGCGTTCCGATTTCAGTTCCAGAGCGATTCGCCCAATGAGTCCTTGATATTTAGTCGTTTTCAGCCAATTTTATGGATTTTTGAAAATTTCACTTTTTTGTGAAAATATCCACTAAATGATTGAATAATATGTGTGAGCGTACCCCAGGAGAGTTCCAAATGTGTGTGGGTAGAATATATATCCCACGGGGGTAAAATTGAAAAAAGTTGAAAAAAATTTTTTTTTGGACTTTGTAATATTTCCGGCGTTTATCAGACTTTCAGATAGGAGAAATGTCAGTGAGCGTTCAGATTTCTGTTCCAGAGCGATTCGCCCAATGAGTCCTTGATATTTAGTCATTTTCAGCCAATTTTCTGGATTTTTGAAAATTTTACTTTTTTGTGAAAATATCCACTAAATGAGGGAATAATATGTGTGAGGGTACCCCAGGAGAGTTCCAAATGTGTGTGGGTAGAATATATATCCCACGGGGGTAAAACTGAAAAAAGCTGAAAAAAATTTTTTTTTGGACTTTGTAATTTTTCCGCCGTTTATCAGACTTTCATATAGGAGAAATGTCAGTGAGCATTCAGATTTCAGTTCCAAAGCGATTCACCCAATGAGTCCTTGAT
Source organism: Phyllobates terribilis (assembly GCF_046119375.1). Taxonomy (NCBI): domain Eukaryota; kingdom Metazoa; phylum Chordata; class Amphibia; order Anura; family Dendrobatidae; genus Phyllobates; species Phyllobates terribilis. Next base: position 13,358,144 of record NW_027362791.1, on the reverse strand, counting down.
ATTTAGTCGTTTTCAGCCAATTTTCTGGATTTTTGAAAATTTTACTTTTTTGTGAAAATATCCACTAAATGAGGGAATAATATGTATGAGGGTACCCCAGCAGAGTTCCAAATGTGTGTGGGTAGAATATATATCCCACGGGGGTAAAAGTGAAAAAAGTTTAAAAAATTTTTTTTTTTGGACTTAGTCATTTTTCCGGCGTTTATCAGACTTTCAGATAGGAGAAATGTCAGTGATGGTTCAGATTTCAGTTCCAGAGCGATTCACCCAATGAGTCCTTGATATTTAGTCATTTTCAGCCAATTTTCTGGATTTTTGAAAATTTCCCTTTTTTGTGAAAATATCCACTAAATGAGGGAATAATATGTGTGAGGGTACCCCAGGAGAGTTCCAAATGTGTGTGGGTAGAATATATATCCCACGGGGGTAAAATTGAAAAAAGCTGAAAAATATTTTTTTTTGGACTTTGCAATTTTTCCGCCGTTTATCAGACTTTCATATAGGAGAAATGTCAGTGAGCATTCAGATTTCAGTTCCAAAGCGATTCACCCAATGAGTCCTTCATATTTAGTCATTTTCAGCCAATATTCTGGATTTTTGAAAATTTCCCTTTTTTGTGAAAATATGCACTAAATGAGGGAATAATATGTGTGAGGGTACCCCAGGAGAGTTCCAAATGTGTGTGGGTAGAATATATATCCCACGGGGGTAAAAGTGAAAAAAGTTAAAAAAATTTTTTTTTTGGACTTAGTCATTTTTCCGGCGTTTATCAGACTTTCAGATAGGGGAAATGTCAGTGAGCATTCCGATTTCAGTTCCAGAGCGATTCGCCCAGTGAGTCCTTGATATTTAGTCGTTTTCAGCCAATTTTCTGGATTTTTGAAAATTTTACTTTTTTGTGAAAATATCCACTAAATGAGGGAATAATATGTGTGAGGGTACCCCAGGAGAGTTCCAAATGTGTGTGGGTAGAATATATATGCCACGGGGGTAAAATTGAAAAAAGTTGAAAAAAATTTTTTTTTGGACTTTGTAATTTTTCAGGCGTTTATCAGACTTTCAGATAGGAGAAATGTCAGTGATGGTTCAGATTTCAGTTCCAGAGCGATTCTCCCAATGAGTCCTTGATATTTAGTCGTTTTCAGCCAATTTTCTGGATTTTTGAAAATTTCACTTTTTTGTGAAAATATCCACTAAATGAGGGAAAAATATGTGTGAGGGTACCCCAGGAGAGTTCCAAATGTGTGTGGGTAGAATATATATCCCACCGGGGTAAAATTGAAAAAAGTTGAAAAAAATTTTTTTGGGGACTTAGTTATTTTTCCGGCATTTATCAGACTTTCAGATAGGGGAAATGTCAGTGAGCGTTCCGATTTCAGTTCCAGAGCGATTCGCCCAATGAGTCCTTGATATTTAGTCGTTTTCAGCCAATTTTCTGGATTTTTGAAAATTTCACTTTTTTGTGAAAATATCCACTAAATGAGGGAATAATATGTGTGAGGGTACCCCAGGAGAGTTCCAAATGTGTGTGGGTAGAATATATATCCCACGGGGGTAAAATTGAAAAAAGTTGAAAACAAATTTTTTTTGGACTTAATCATTTTTCCGGCGTTTATCAGACTTTCAGATAGGGGAAATGTCAGTGAGCATTCCGATTTCAGTTCCAGAGTGATCCGCCCAATGAGTCCTTGATATTTAGTCGTTTTCAGCCAATATTTTGGATTTTTGAAAATTTCACTTTTTTGTGAAAATATCCACTAAATGAAGGAATAAAATGTGTGAGGGTACCCCAGGAGAGTTCCAAATGTGTGTGGGTAGAATATATATCCCACGGGGGTAAAATTGAAAAAAGTTGAAAAAAAATGTTTTTGGGACTTAGTTATTTTTCCGGCGTTTATTAGATTTTCAGATAGGGGAAATGTCAGTGAGCGTTCCGATTTCAGTTCCAGAGCGATTCGCCCAATGAGTCCTTGATATTTAGTCATTTTCAGCCAATTTTCTGGATTTTTGAAAATTTCCCTTTTTTGTGAAAATATCCACTAAATGAGGGAATAATATGTGTGAGGGTACCCCAGGAGAGTTCCAAATGTGTGTGGGTAGAATATATATCCCACGGGGATAAAAGTGAAAAAAGTTTAAAAAATTTTTTTTTGGGACTTAGTCATTTTTCCGGCGTTTATCAGACTTTCAGATAGGGGAAATGTCAGTTAGCATACCGATTTCAGTTCCAGAGCGATTCGCCCAATGAGTCCTTGATATTTAGTCGTTTTCAGCCAATATTTTGGATTTTTGAAAATTTCACTTTTTTGTGAAAATATCCACTAAATGAAGGAATAATATGTGTGAGGGTACCCCAGGAGAGTTCCAAATGTGTGTGGGTAGAATATATATCCCACGGGGGTAAAATTGAAAAAAGTTGAAAAAATTTTTTTTTGGGACTGTGTAATTTTTCCGGCGTTTATCAGACTTTCAGATAGGGTAAATGTCAGTGAGCGTTCCGATTTCAGTTCCAGAGCGATTCGCCCAATGAGTCCTTGATATTTAGTCGTTTTCAGCCAATTTTCTGGATTTTTGAAAATTTCACTTTTTTGTGAAAATATCCACTAAATGAGGGAATAATATGTGTGAGGGTACCCCAGGAGAGTTCCAAATGTGTGTGGGTAGAATATATATCCCACGGGGGTAAAATTGAAAAAAGTTGAAAACAAATTTTTTTTGGACTTAGTCATTTATCCGACGTTTATCAGACTTTCAGATAGGGGAAATGTCAGTGAGCATTCCGATTTCAGTTCCAGAGCGATTCGCCCAATGATTCCTTGATATTTAGTCGTTTTCAGCCAATTTTCTGGATTTTTGAAGATTTCACTTTTTTGTGAAAATATCCACTAATTGAGGGAATAATATGTGTGAGGGTACCCCAGGAGAGTTCCAAATGTGTGTGGGTAGAATATATATCCCACGGGGGTAAAATTTAAAAAAGTTGAAAAAAATTTTTTTTGGGACTGTGTAATTTTTCCGGCGTTTATCAGACTTTCAGATAGGGTAAATGTCAGTGAGCGTTCCGATTTCAGTTCCAGAGCGATTCGCCCAATGAGTCCTTGATATTTAGTCGTTTTCAGCCAATTTTCTGGATTTTTGAAAATTTCACTTTTTTGTGAAAATATCCACTAAATGAGGGAATAATATGTGTGAGGGTACCCCAGGAGAGTTCCAAATGTGTGTGGGTAGAATATATATCCCACGGGGGTAAAATTGAAAAAAGTTGAAAACAAATTTTTTTTGGACTTAGTCATTTATCCGACGTTTATCAGACTTTCAGATAGGGGAAATGTCAGTGAGCATTCCGATTTCAGTTCCAGAGCGATTCGCCCAATGATTCCTTGATATTTAGTCGTTTTCAGCCAATTTTCTGGATTTTTGAAGATTTCACTTTTTTGTGAAAATATCCACTAATTGAGGGAATAATATGTGTGAGGGTACCCCAGGAGAGTTCCAAATGTGTGTGGGTAGAATATATATCCCACGGGGGTAAAATTTAAAAAAGTTGAAAAAAATTTTTTTGGGGACTTAGTTATTTTTCCGGCATTTATCAGACTTTCAGATAGGGGAAATGTCAGAGAGCGTTCCGATTTCAGTTCCAGAGCGATTCGCCCAATGAGTCCTTGATATTTAGTCATTTTCAGCCAATTTTCTGGATTTTTAAAAATTTCACTTTTTTGTGAAAATATCCACTAAATGAGGGAATAATATGTGTGAGGGTACCCCAGGAGAGTTCCAAATGTGTGTGGGTAGAATATATATCCCACGGGGGTAAAATTGAAAAAAGTTGAAAAAAAATTTTTTTTGGACATAGTTATTTTTCCGGCGTTTATCAGATTTTCAGATAGGGGAAATGTCAGTGAGCGTTCCGATTTCAGTTCCAGAGCGATTCGCCCAATGAGTCCTTGATATTTAGGCATTTTCAGCCAATTTTCTGGATTTTTGAAAATTTCACTTTTTTGTGAAAATATCCACTAAATGAGGGAATAATATGTGTGAGGGTACCCCAGGAGAGTTCCAAATGTGTGTGGGTAGAATATATATCCCACGTGGGTAAAATTGAAAAAAGCTGAAAAAAATTTTTTTTTGGACTTTGTAATTTTTCCGCCGTTTATCAGACTTTCAGATAGGAGAAATGTCAGTGAGCGTTCAGATTTCAGTTCCAGAGCGATTCTCCCAATGAGTCCTTGATATTTAGTCGTTTTCAGCCAATATTTTGGATTTTTGAAAATTTCACTTTTTTGTGAAAATATCCACTAAATGAGGGAATAATATGTGTGAGGGTACTCCAGGATAGTTCCAAATGTGTGTGGGTAGAATATATATCCCACGGGGGTAAAATTGAAAAAAGTTGAAAACAAATTTTTTTTGGACTTAGTCATTTTTCCGGCGTTTATCAGACTTTCAGATAGGGGAAATGTCAGTTAGCATAACGATTTCAGTTCCAGAGCGATTCGCCCAATGAGTCCTTGATATTTAGTCGTTTTCAGCCAATATTTTGGATTTTTGAAAATTTCACTTTTTTGTGAAAATATCCACTAAATGAAGGAATAATATGTGTGAGGGTACCCCAGGAGAGTTCCAAATGTGTGTGGGCAAAATATATATCCCACGGGGGTAAAATTGAAAAAAGTTGAAAAAATTTTTTTTTGGGACTGTGTAATTTTTCCGGCGTTTATCAGACTTTCAGATAAGGTAAATGTCAGTGAGCGTTCCGATTTCAGTTCCAGAGCGATTCGCCCAATGAGTCCTTGATATTTAGTCGTTTTCAGCCAATTTTCTGGATTTTTGAAAATTTCACTTTTTTGTGAAAATATCCACTAAATGAGGGAATAATATGTGTGAGGGTACCCCAGGAGAGTTCCAAATGTGTGTGGGTAGAATATATATCCCACGGGGGTAAAAGTGAAAAAAGTTAAAAAAAATTTTTTTTTGGACTTAGTCATTTTTCCGGCGTTTATCAGACTTTCAGATAGGGGAAATGTCAGTGAGCATTCCGATTTCAGTTCCAGAGCGATTCGCCCAATGAGTCCGTGATATTTAGTCGTTTTCAGCCAATTTTCTGGATTTTTGAAAATTTCACTTTTTTGTGAAAATGTCCACTAAATGAGGGAATAATATGTGTGAGGGTACCCCAGGAGAGTTCCAAATGTGTGTGGATAGAATATATATCCCACGGGGGTAAAATTGAAAAAAGTTGAAAACAAATTTTTTTTGGACTTAATCATTTTTCCGGCGTTTATCAGACTTTCAGATAGGGGAAATGTCAGTGAGCATTCCGATTTCAGTTCCAGAGTGATCCGCCCAATGAGTCCTTGATATTTAGTTGTTTTCAGCCAATATTTTGGATTTTTGAAAATTTCACTTTTTTGTGAAAATATCCACTAAATGAGGGAATAATATGTGTGAGGGTACCCCAGGAGAGTTCCAAATGTGTGTGGGTAGAATATATATCCCACGGGGGTAAAATTGAAAAAAGTTGAAAAAATTTTTTTTTGGGACTTTGTAATTTTTCTGTTGTTTATCAGACTTTCAGATAGGAGAAATGTCAGTGAGCGTTCAGATTTCAGTTCCAGAGTGATTCGCCCAATGAGTCCTTGATATTTAGTCGTTTTAAACCAATTTTCTGGATTTTTGAAAATTTAACTTTTTTGTGAAAATATCCACTAATTGAGGGAATAATATGTGTGAGGGTACCCCAGGAGAGATCCAAATGTGTGTGGGTAGAATATATATGCCACGGGGGTAAAATTGAAAAAAGCTGAAAAAAATTTTTTTTTGGACTTTGTAATTTTTCCGCCGTTTATCAGACTTTCAGATAGGAGAAATGTCAGTGAGCGTTCAGATTTCAGTTCCAGAGCGATTCACCCAATGAGTCCTTGATATTTAGTCGTTTTCAGCCAATATTTTGGATTTTTGAAAATTTCACTTTTTTGTGAAAATATCCACTAAATGAGGGAATAATATGTGTGAGGGTACTCCAGGAGAGTTCCAAATGTGTGTGGGTAGAATATATATCCCACGGGGGTAAAATTGAAAAAAGTTGAAAACAAATTTTTTTTGGACTTAGTCATTTTTCCGGCGTTTATCAGACTTTCAGATAGGGGAAATGTCAGTTAGCATACCGATTTCAGTTCCAGAGCGATTCGCCCAATGAGTCCTTGATATTTAGTCGTTTTCAGCCAATATTTTGGATTTTTGAAAATTTCACTTTTTTGTGAAAATATCCACTAAATGAAGGAATAATATGTGTGAGGGTACCCCAGGAGAGTTCCAAATGTGTGTGGGTAGAATATATATCCCACGGGGGTAAAATTGAAAAAAGTTGAAAAAATTTTTTTTTGGGACTGTGTAATTTTTCTGGCGTTTATCAGACTTTCAGATAGGAGAAATGTCAGTGAGCGTTCAGATTTCAGTTCCAGAGTGATTCGCCCAATGAGACCTTGATATTTAGTCGTTTTCAGCCAATTTTCTGGATTTTTGAAAATTTCACTTTTTTGTGAAAATATCCACTAAATGAGGGAATAATATGTGTGAGGGTACCCCAGGAGAGTTCCAAATGTGTGTGGGTAGAATATATATCCCACGGGGGTAAAAGTGAAAAAAGTTGAAAAAAATTTTTTTTTGGACTTAGTAATTTTTCCGGCGTTTATCAGACTTTCAGATAGGGGAAATGTCAGTGAGCGTTCCGATTTCAGTTCCAGAGCGATTCGCCCAATGATTCCTTGAAATTTAGTCGTTTTCAGCCAATATTTTGGATTTTTGAAAATTTCACTTTTTTATGAAAATATCCACTAAATGAGGGAATAATATGTGTGAGGGTACCCCAGGAGAGTTCCAAATGTGTGTGGATAGAATATATATCCCACGGGGGTAAAATTGAAAAAAGTTGAAAACAAATTTTTTTTGGACTTAGTCATTTATCCGACGTTTATCAGACTTTCAGATAGGGGAAATGTCAGTGAGCATTCCGATTTCAGTTCCAGAGCGATTCGCCCAATGATTCCTTGATATTTAGTCGTTTTCAGCCAATTTTCTGGATTTTTGAAGATTTCACTTTTTTGTGAAAATATCCACTAATTGAGGGAATAATATGTGTGAGGGTACCCCAGGAGAGTTCCAAATGTGTGTGGGTAGAATATATATCCCACGGGGGTAAAATTGAAAAAAGTTGAAAAAAATTTTTTTGGGGACTTAGTCATTTTTCCGGCGTTTATCAGACTTTCAGATAGGGGAAATGTCAGTGAGTGTTCTGATTTCAGTTCCAGAGCGATTCGCCCAATGAGTCCTTGATATTTAGTCGTTTTCAGCCAATTTTCTGGATTTTTGAAAATTTAACTTTTTTGTGAAAATGTCCACTTAATGAGGGAATAATATGTGTGAGGGTACCCCAGGAGAGTTCCAAATGTGTGTGGGTAGAATATATATCCCACGGGGGTAAAATTGAAAAAAGTTGAAAACAAATTTTTTTTGGACTTAGTCATTTTTCCGGCGTTTATCAGAGTTTCAAATAGGGGAAATGTCTGTGAGCATTCCGATTTCAGTTCCAGAGCGATTCGCCCAATGAGTCCTTGATATTTAGTCGTTTTCAGACAATATTTTGGATTTTTGAAAATTTCACTTTTTTATGAAAATATCCACTAAATGAGGGAATAATATGTGTGAGGGTACCCCAGGAGAGTTCCAAATGTGCGTGGGTAGAATATATATCCCGTGGGGGTAAAATTGAAAAAAGTTGAAAAAAATTTTTTTTTGGACTTAGTCATTTTTCCGGCGTTTATCAGACTTTCAGATAGGGGAAATGTCAGTTAGCATACCGATTTCAGTTCCAGAGCGATTCGCCCAATGAGTCCTTGATATTTAGTCGTTTTCAGCCAATATTTTGGATTTTTGAAAATTTCACTTTTTTTTGAAAATATCCACTAAATGAAGGAATAATATGTGTGAGGGTACCCCAGGAGAGTTCCAAATGTGTGTGGGTAGAATATATATCCCACGGGGGTAAAATTGAAAAAAGCTGAAAAAAATTTTTTTTTGGACTTTGTAATTTTTCCGCCGTTTATCAGACTTTCAGATAGGAGAAATGTCAGTGAGCATTCAGATTTCAGTTCCAGAGCGATTCACCCAATGAGTCCTTGATATTTAGTCATTTTCAGTCAATTTTCTGGATTTTTGAAAATTTCCCTTTTTTGTGAAAATATCCACTAAATGAGGGAATAATATGTGTGAGGGTACCCCAGGAGAGTTCCAAATGTGTGTGGGTAGAATATATATCCCACGGGGGTAAAATTGAAAAAAGTTGAAAAAAATTTTTTTTGGGACTTAGTCATTTTTCCGGCGTTTATCAGACTTTCAGATAGGGGAAATGTCAGTGAGTGTTCTGATTTCAGTTCCAGAGCGATTCGCCCAATGAGTCCTTGATATTTAGTCGTTTTCAGCCAATTTTCTGGATTTTTGAAAATTTCACTTTTTTGTGAAAATGTCCACTTAATGAGGGAATAATATGTGTGAGGGTACCCCAGGAGAGTTCCAAATGTGTGTGGGTAGAATATATATCAGACGGGGGTAAAATTGAAAAAAGTTGAAAACAAATTTTTTTTGGACTTAGTCATTTTTCCGGCGTTTATCAGACTTTCAAATAGGGGAAATGTCTGTGAGCATTCCGATTTCAGTTCCAGAGCGATTCGCCCAATGAGTCCTTGATATTTAGTCGTTTTCAGCCAATATTTTGGATTTTTGAAAATTTCACTTTTTTATGAAAATATCCACTAAATGAGGGAATAATATGTGTGAGGGTACCCCAGGAGAGTTCCAAATGTGTGTGGGTAGAATATATATCCCGTGGGGGTAAAATTGAAAAAAGTTGAAAAAAATTTTTTTTTGGACTTAGTCATTTTTCCGGCGTTTATCACACTATCAGGTAGGGGAAATGTCAGTGAGAGTTCCGATTTCAGTTCCAGAGCGATTCGCCCAATGAGTCCTTGATATTTAGTCGTTTTCAGCCAATTTTCTGGATTTTTGAAAATTTCACTTTTTTGTGAAAATATCAACTAAATGAGGGAATAATATGTGTGAGGTTACCCCAGGAGAGTTCCAAATGTGTGTGGGTAGAATATATATCCCACGGGGGTAAAATTGAAAAAAGTTGAAAACAAATTTTTTTTGGACTTAGTCATTTTTCCGGCGTTTATCAGACTTTCAAATAGAGGAAATGTCTGTGAGCATTCCGATTTCAGTTCCAGAGCGATTCGCCCAATGAGTCCTTGATATTTAGTCGTTTTCAGCCAATTTTTTGGATTTTTGAAAATGTCACTTTTTTGTGAAAATATCCGCTAAATGAGGGAATAATATGTGTGAGGGTACCCCAGGAGAGTTCCAAATGTGTGTGGGTAGAATATATATCCCGCGGGGGTAAACTTGAAAAAAGTTGAAAAAAAATTTTTTTGGGACCTAGTAATTTTTCCGGCGTTCATCAGACTTTCAGATAGGGTAAATGTCAGTGAGCGTTCCGATTTCAGTTCCAGAGCGATTCGCCCAATGAGTCCTTCATGTTTAGTCGTTTTCAGCCAATTTTCTGGATGTTTGAAAATTTCACTTTTTTGTGAAAATATCCACTAAATGAGGGAATAATATGTGTGAGCGTACCCCAGGAGAGTTACAAATGTGTGTGGGTAGAATATGTATCCCACGGGGGTAAAATTGAAAAAAGTTGAAAAAAAATTTTTTTGGGACTTAGTAATTTTTCTGGCGTTTATCAGACTTTCAGATTGGGGAAATGTCAGTGAGTGTTCTGATTTCAGTTCCAGAGCGATTCGCCCAATGAGTCCTTGATATTTAGTCGTTTTCAGCCAATTTTCTGGATTTTTGAAAATTTTACTTTTTTGTGAAAATATCAACTAAATGAGGGAATAATATGTGTGAGGGTACCCCAGGAGAGTTCCAAATGTGTGTGGGTAGAATATATATCCCACGGGGGTAAAATTGAAAAAAGTTGAAAACAAATTTTTTTTGGACTTAGTCATTTTTCCGGCGTTTATCAGACTTTCAAATAGGGGAAATGTCTGTGAGCATTCCGATTTCAGTTCCAGAGCGATTCGCCCAATGAGTCCTTGATATTTAGTCGTTTTCAGCCAATTTTCTGGATTTTTGAAAATGTCACTTTTTTGTGAAAATATCTGCTAAATGAGGGAATAATATGTGTGAGGGTACCCCAGGAGAGTTCCAAATGTGTGTGGGTAGAATATATATCCCGCGGGGGTAAAAGTGAAAAAAGTTGAAAAAAAATTTTTTTGGGACATAGTAATTTTTCCGGCGTTTATCAGACTTTCAGATAGGGGAAATGTCAGTGAGCGTTCCGATTTCAGTTCCATAGGGATTCGCCCAATGAGTCCTTGATATTTAGTCGTTTTCAGACAATTTTCTGGATTTTTGAAAATGTCACTTTTTTGTGAAAATATCAACTAAATGAGGGAATAATATGTGTGAGGGTACCCCAGGAGAGTTCCAAATGTGTGTGGGTAGAATATATATCCCACGGGGGTAAAATTGAAAAAAGTTGAAAACAAATTTTTTTTGGACTTAGTCATTTTTCCGGCGTTTATCAGACTTTCAAATAGGGGAAATGTCTGTGAGCATTCCGATTTCAGTTCCAGAGCGATTCGCCCAATGAGTCCTTGATATTTAGTCGTTTTCAGCCAATTTTCTGGATTTTTGAAAATTTCACTTTTTTGTGAAAATATCAACTAAATGAGGGAATAATATGTGTGAGGGTACCCCAGGAGAGTTCCAAATGTGTGTGGGTAGAATATATATCCCACGGGGGTAAAATTGAAAAAAGTTGAAAAAAAATTTTTTGGGGACTTAGTAATTTTTCTGGCGTTTATCAGACTTTCAGATAGGGGAAATGTCAGTGAGTGTTCTGATTTCAGTTCCAGAGCGATTCGCCCAATGAGTCCTTGATATTTAGTCGTTTTCAGCCAATTTTCTGGATTTTTGAAAATTTTACTTTTTTGTGAAAATATCAACTAAATGAGGGAATAATATGTGTGAGGGTACCCCAGGAGAGTTCCAAATGTGTGTGCGTAGAATATATATCCCACGGGGGTAAAATTTAAAAAAGTTGAAAACAAATTTTTTTTGGACTTAGTCATTTTTCCGGCGTTTATCAGACTTTCAAATAGGGGAAATGTCTGTGAGCATTCCGATTTCAGTTCCAGAGCGATTCGCCCAATGAGTCCTTGATATTTAGTCGTTTTCAGCCAATTTTCTGGATTTTTGAAAATGTCACTTTTTTGTGAAAATATCCGCTAAATGAGGGAATAATATGTGTGAGGGTACCCCAGGAGAGTTCCAAATGTGTGTGGGTAGAATATATATCCCGCGGGGGTAAAATTGAAAAAAGTTGAAAAAAAATTTTTTTGGGACCTAGTAATTTTTCCGGCGTTCATCAGACTTTCAGATAGGGTAAATGTCAGTGAGCGTTCCGATTTCAGTTCCAGAGCGATTCGCCCAATGACTCCTTCATGTTTAGTCGTTTTCAGCCAATTTTCTGGATGTTTGAAAATTTCACTTTTTTGTGAAAATATCCACTAAATGAGGGAATAATATGTGTGAGCGTACCCCAGGAGAGTTCCAAATGTGTGTGGGCAGAATATGTATCCCACGGGGGTAAAATTGAAAAGAGTTGAAAAAAAATTTTTTTGGGACATAGTAATTTTTCCGGCGTTTATCAGAATTACAGATAGGGGAAATGTCAGTGAGCGTTCCGATTTCAGTTCCAGAGCGATTCGCCCAATGAGTCCTTGATATTTAGTCGTTTTCAGCCAATTTTCTGGATTTTGAAAATTTCACTTTTTTGTGAAAATATCAACTAAATGAGGGAATAATATGTGTGAGGGTACCCCAGGAGAGTTCCAAATGTGTGTGGGTAGAATATATATCCCACGGGGGTAAAATTGAAAAAAGTTGAAAACAAATTTTTTTTGGACTTAGTCATTTTTCCGGCGTTTATCAGACTTTCAAATAGGGGAAATGTCTGTGAGCATTCCGATTTCAGTTCCAGAGCGATTCGCCCAATGAGTCCTTGATATTTAGTCGTTTTCAGCCAATTTTCTGGATTTTGAAAATTTCACTTTTTTGTGAAAATATCAACTAAATGAGGGAATAATATGTGTGAGGGTACCCCAGGAGAGTTCCAAATGTGTGTGGGTAGAATATATATCCCACGGGGGTAAAATTGAAAAAAGTTGAAAACAAATTTTTTTTGGACTTAGTCATTTTTCCGGCGTTTATCAGACTTGCAAATAGGGGAAATGTCTGTGAGCATTCCGATTTCAGTTCCAGAGCGATTCGCCCAATGAGTCCTTGATATTTAGTCGTTTTCAGCCAATTTTCTGGATTTTTGAAAATGTCACTTTTTTGTGAAAATATCCGCTAAATGAGGGAATAATATGTGTGAGGGTACCCCAGGAGAGTTCCAAATGTGTGTGGGTAGAATATATATCCCGCGGGGGTAAAATTGAAAAAAGTTGAAAAAAATTTTTTTGGGGACCTAGTAATTTTTCCGGCGTTCATCAGACTTTCAGATAGGGTAAATGTCAGTGAGCGTTCCGATTTCATTTCCAGAGCGATTCGCCCAATGAGTCCTTCATGTTTAGTCGTTTTCAGCCAATTTTCTGGATGTTTGAAAATTTCACTTTTTTGTGAAAATATCCACTAAATGAGGGAATAATATGTGTGAGCGTACCCCAGGAGAGTTCCAAATGTGTGTGGGTAGAATATGTATCCCACGGGGGTAAAATTGAAAAAAGTTGAATAAAAATTTTTTTGGGACTTAGTAATTTTTCTGGCGTTTATCAGACTTTCAGATAGGGGAAATGTCAGTGAGTGTTCTGATTTCAGTTCCAGAGCGATTCGCCCAATGAGTCCTTGATATTTAGTCGTTTTCAGCCAATTTTCTGGATTTTTGAAAATTTTACTTTTTTGTGAAAATATCAACTAAATGAGGGAATAATATGTGTGAGGGTACCCCAGGAGAGTTCAAAATGTGTGTGGGTAGAATATATATCCCACGGGGGTAAAATTGAAAAAAGTTGAAAACAAATTTTTTTTGGACTTAGTCATTTTTCCGGCGTTTATAAGACTTTCAAATAGGGGAAATGTCTGTGAGCATTCCGATTTCAGTTCCAGAGCGATTCGCCCAATGAGTCCTTGATATTTAGTCGTTTTCAGCCAATTTTCTGGATTTTTGAAAATGTCACTTTTTTGTGAAAATATCCGCTAAATGAGGGAATAATATGTGTGAGGGTACCCCAGGAGAGTTCCAAATGTGTGTGGGTAGAATATATATCCCGCGGGGGTAAAATTGAAAAAAGTTGAAAAAAAATTTTTTTGGAACCTAGTAATTTTTCCGGCGTTCATGAGACTTTCAGATAGGGTAAATGTCAGTGAGCGTTCCGATTTCAGTTCCAGAGCGATTCGCCCAATGACTCCTTCATGTTTAGTCGTTTTCAGCCAATTTTCTGGATGTTTGAAAATTTCACTTTTTTGTGAAAATATCCACTAAATGAGGGAATAATATGTGTGAGCGTACCCCAGGAGAGTTCCAAATGTGTGTGGGTAGAATATGTATCCCACGGGGGTAAAATTGAAAAGAGTTGAAAAAAATTTTTTTTGGGACATAGTAATTTTTCCGGCGTTTATCAGAATTACAGATAGGGGAAATGTCAGTGAGCGTTCCGATTTCAGTTCCAGAGCGATTCGCCCAATGAGTCCTTGATATTTAGTCGTTTTCAGCCAATTTTCTGGATTTTTGAAAATTTCACTTTTTTGTGAAAATATCCAGTAAATGAGGGAATAATATGTGTGAGGGTACCCCAGGAGAGTTCCAAATGTGTGTGGGTAGAATATATATCCCGCGGGGGTAAAAGTGAAAAAAGTTGAAAAAAAATTTTTGGGGGACTTAGTAATTTTTCCGGCGTTTATCAGACTTTCAGATAGGGGAAATGTCAGTGAGCGTTCCGATTTCAGTTCCATAGGGATTCGCCCAATGAGTCCTTGATATTTAGTCGTTTTCAGACAATTTTCTGGATTTTTGAAAATTTCACTTTTTTGTGAAAATATCAACTAAATGAGGGAATAATATGTGTGAGGGTACCCCAGGAGAGTTCCAAATGTGTGTGGGTAGAATATATATCCCACGGGGGTAAAATTGAAAAAAGTTGAAAACAAATTTTTTTTGGACTTAGTCATTTTTCCGGCGTTTATCAGACTTTCAAATAGGGGAAATGTCTGTGAGCATTCCGATTTCAGTTCCAGAGCGATTCGCCCAATGAGTCCTTGATATTTAGTCGTTTTCAGCCAATTTTCTGGATTTTTGAAAATTTCACTTTTTTGTGAAAATATCAACTAAATGAGGGAATAATATGTGTGAGGGTACCCCAGGAGAGTTCCAAATGTGTGTGGGTAGAATATATATCCCACGGGGGTAAAATTGAAAAAAGTTGAAAAAAAATTTTTTGGGGACTTAGTAATTTTTCTGGCGTTTATCAGACTTTCAGATAGGGGAAATGTCAGTGAGTGTTCTGATTTCAGTTCCAGAGCGATTCGCCCAATGAGTCCTTGATATTTAGTCGTTTTCAGCCAATTTTCTGGATTTTTGAAAATTTTACTTTTTTGTGAAAATATCAACTAAATGAGGGAATAATATGTGTGAGGGTACCCCAGGAGAGTTCCAAATGTGTGTGGGTAGAATATATATCCCACGGGGGTAAAATTGAAAAAAGTTGAAAACAAATTTTTTTTGGACTTAGTCATTTTTCCGGCGTTTATCAGACTTTCAAATAGGGGAAATGTCTGTGAGCATTCCGATTTCAGTTCCAGAGCGATTCGCCCAATGAGTCCTTGATATTTAGTCGTTTTCAGCCAATTTTCTGGATTTTTGAAAATGTCACTTTTTTGTGAAAATATCCGCTAAATGAGGGAATAATATGTGTGAGGGTACCCCAGGAGAGTTCCAAATGTGTGTGGGTAGAATATATATCCCGCGGGGGTAAAATTGAAAAAAGTTGAAAAAAAATTTTTTTTGGGACCTAGTAATTTTTCCGGCGTTCATCAGACTTTCAGATAGGGTAAATGTCAGTGAGCGTTCCGATTTCAGTTCCAGAGCGATTCGCCCAATGACTCCTTCATGTTTAGTCGTTTTCAGCCAATTTTCTGGATGTTTGAAAATTTCACTTTTTTGTGAAAATATCCACTAAATGAGGGAATAATATGTGTGAGCGTACCCCAGGAGAGTTCCAAATGTGTGTGGGTAGAATATGTATCCCACGGGGGTAAAATTGAAAAGAGTTGAAAAAAATTTTTTTTGGGACATAGTAATTTTTCCGGCGTTTATCAGAATTACAGATAGGGGAAATGTCAGTGAGCGTTCCGATTTCAGTTCCAGAGCGATTCGCCCAATGAGTCCTTGATATTTAGTCGTTTTCAGCCAATTTTCTGGATTTTTGAAAATTTCACTTTTTTGTGAAAATATCCAGTAAATGAGGGAATAATATGTGTGAGGGTACCCCAGGAGAGTTCCAAATGTGTGTGGGTAGAATATATATCCCGCGGGGGTAAAAGTGAAAAAAGTTGAAAAAAAATTTTTTTGGGACTTAGTAATTTTTCCGGCGTTTATCAGACTTTCAGATAGGGGAAATGTCAGTGAGCGTTCCGATTTCAGTTCCATAGGGATTCGCCCAATGAGTCCTTGATATTTAGTCGTTTTCAGCCAATTTTCTGGATTTTTGAAAATTTCACTTTTTTGTGAAAATATCAACTAAATGAGGGAATAATATGTGTGAGGGTACCCCAGGAGAGTTCCAAATGTGTGTGGGTAGAATATATATCCCACGGGGGTAAAATTGAAAAAAGTTGAAAACAAATTTTTTTTGGACTTAGTCATTTTTCCGGCGTTTATCAGACTTTCAAATAGGGGAAATGTCTGTGAGCATTCCGATTTCAGTTCCATAGGGATTCGCCCAATGAGTCCTTGATATTTAGTCGTTTTCAGCCAATTTTCTGGATTTTTGAAAATTTCACTTTTTTGTGAAAATATCAACTAAATGAGGGAATAATATGTGTGAGGGTACCCCAGGAGAGTTCCAAATGTGTGTGGGTAGAATATATATCCCACGGGGGTAAAATTGAAAAAAGTTGAAAACAAATTTTTTTTGGACTTAGTCATTTTTCCGGCGTTTATCAGACTTTCAAATAGGGGAAATGTCTGTGAGCATTCCGATTTCAGTTCCAGAGCGATTCGCCCAATGAGTCCTTGATATTTAGTCGTTTTCAGCCAATTTTCTGGATTTTTGAAAATTTCACTTTTTTGTGAAAATATCAACTAAATGAGGGAATAATATGTGTGAGGGTACCCCAGGAGAGTTCCAAATGTGTGTGGGTAGAATATATATCCCACGGGGGTAAAATTGAAAAAAGTTGAAAACAAATTTTTTTTGGACTTAGTCATTTTTCCGGCGTTTATCAGACTTGCAAATAGGGGAAATGTCTGTGAGCATTCCGATTTCAGTTCCAGAGCGATTCGCCCAATGAGTCCTTGATATTTAGTCGTTTTCAGCCAATTTTATGGATTTTTGAAAATGTCACTTTTTTGTGAAAATATCCGCTAAATGAGGGAATAATATGTGTGAGGGTACCCCAGGAGAGTTCCAAATGTGTGTGGGTAGAATATATATCCCGCGGGGGTAAAATTGAAAAAAGTTGAAAAAAATTTTTTTGGGGACCTAGTAATTTTTCCGGCGTTCATCAGACTTTCAGATAGGGTAAATGTCAGTGAGCGTTCCGATTTCATTTCCAGAGCGATTCGCCCAATGAGTCCTTCATGTTTAGTCGTTTTCAGCCAATTTTCTGGATGTTTGAAAATTTCACTTTTTTGTGAAAATATCCACTAAATGAGGGAATAATATGTGTGAGCGTACCCCAGGAGAGTTCCAAATGTGTGTGGGTAGAATATGTATCCCGCGGGGGTAAAATTGAAAAAAGTTGAATAAAAATTTTTTTGGGACTTAGTAATTTTTCTGGCGTTTATCAGACTTTCAGATAGGGGAAATGTCAGTGAGTGTTCTGATTTCAGTTCCAGAGCGATTCGCCCAATGAGTCCTTGATATTTAGTCGTTTTCAGCCAATTTTCTGGATTTTTGAAAATTTTACTTTTTTGTGAAAATATCAACTAAATGAGGGAATAATATGTGTGAGGGTACCCCAGGAGAGTTCCAAATGTGTGTGGGTAGAATATATATCCCACGGGGGTAAAATTGAAAAAAGTTGAAAACAAATTTTTTTTGGACTTAGTCATTTTTCCGGCGTTTATAAGACTTTCAAATAGGGGAAATGTCTGTGAGCATTCCGATTTCAGTTCCAGAGCGATTCGCCCAATGAGTCCTTGATATTTAGTCGTTTTCAGCCAATTTTCTGGATTTTTGAAAATGTCACTTTTTTGTGAAAATATCCGCTAAATGAGGGAATAATATGTGTGAGGGTACCCCAGGAGAGTTCCAAATGTGTGTGGGTAGAATATATATCCCGCGGGGGTAAAATTGAAAAAAGTTGAAAAAAAATTTTTTTGGGACCTAGTAATTTTTCCGGCGTTCATCAGACTTTCAGATAGGGTAATTGTCAGTGAGCGTTCCGATTTCAGTTCCAGAGCGATTCGCCCAATGACTCCTTCATGTTTAGTCGTTTTCAGCCAATTTTCTGGATGTTTGAAAATTTCACTTTTTTGTGAAAATATCCACTAAATGAGGGAATAATATGTGTGAGCGTACCCCAGGAGAGTTCCAAATGTGTGTGGGTAGAATATGTATCCCACGGGGGTAAAATTGAAAAGAGTTGAAAAAAATTTTTTTGGGGACATAGTAATTTTTCCGGCGTTTATCAGAATTACAGATAGGGGAAATGTCAGTGAGCGTTCCGATTTCAGTTCCAGAGCGATTCGCCCAATGAGTCCTTGATATTTAGTCGTTTTCAGCCAATTTTCTGGATTTTTGAAAATTTCACTTTTTTGTGAAAATATCCAGTAAATGAGGGAATAATATGTGTGAGGGTACCCCAGGAGAGTTCCAAATGTGTGTGGGTAGAATATATATCCCGCGGGGGTAAAAGTGAAAAAAGTTGAAAAAAAATTTTTTTGGGACTTAGTAATTTTTCCGGCGTTTATCAGACTTTCAGATAGGGGAAATGTCAGTGAGCGTTCCGATTTCAGTTCCATAGGGATTCGCCCAATGAGTCCTTGATATTTAGTCGTTTTCAGCCAATTTTCTGGATTTTTGAAAATTTCACTTTTTTGTGAAAATATCAACTAAATGAGGGAATAATATGTGTGAGGGTACCCCAGGAGAGTTCCAAATGTGTGTGGGTAGAATATATATCCCACGGGGGTAAAATTGAAAAAAGCTGAAAACAAATTTTTTTTGGACTTAGTCATTTTTCCGGCGTTTATCAGACTTTCAAATAGGGGAAATGTCTGTGAGCATTCCGATTTCAGTTCCAGAGCGATTCGCCCAATGAGTCCTTGATATTTAGTCGTTTTCAGCCAATTTTCTGGATTTTTGAAAATTTCACTTTTTTGTGAAAATATCAACTAAATGAGGGAATAATATGTGTGAGGGTACCCCAGGAGAGTTCCAAATGTGTGTGGGTAGAATATATATCCCACGGGGGTAAAATTGAAAAAAGTTGAAAACAAATTTTTTTTGGACTTAGTCATTTTTCCGGTGTTTATCAGACTTGCAAATAGGGGAAATGTCTGTGAGCATTCCGATTTCAGTTCCAGAGCGATTCGCCCAATGAGTCCTTGATATTTAGTCGTTTTCAGCCAATTTTCTGGATTTTTGAAAATGTCACTTTTTTGTGAAAATATCCGCTAAATGAGGGAATAATATGTGTGAGGGTACCCCAGGAGAGTTCCAAATGTGTGTGGGTAGAATATATATCCCGCGGGGGTAAAATTGAAAAAAGTTGAAAAAAATTTTTTTGGGGACCTAGTAATTTTTCCGGCGTTCATCAGACTTTCAGATAGGGTAAATGTCAGTGAGCGTTCCGATTTCATTTCCAGAGCGATTCGCCCAATGAGTCCTTCATGTTTAGTCGTTTTCAGCCAATTTTCTGGATGTTTGAAAATTTCACTTTTTTGTGAAAATATCCACTAAATGAGGGAATAATATGTGTGAGCGTACCCCAGGAGAGTTCCAAATGTGTGTGGGTAGAATATGTATCCCACGGGGGTAAAATTGAAAAAAGTTGAATAAAAATTTTTTTGGGACTTAGTAATTTTTCTGGCGTTTATCAGACTTTCAGATAGGGGAAATGTCAGTGAGTGTTCTGATTTCAGTTCCAGAGCGATTCGCCCAATGAGTCCTTGATATTTAGTCGTTTTCAGCCAATTTTCTGGATTTTTGAAAATTTTACTTTTTTGTGAAAATATCAACTAAATGAGGGAATAATATGTGTGAGGGTACCCCAGGAGAGTTCCAAATGTGTGTGGGTAGAATATATATCCCACGGGGGTAAAATTGAAAAAAGTTGAAAACAAATTTTTTTTGGACTTAGTCATTTTTCCGGCGTTTATAAGACTTTCAAATAGGGGAAATGTCTGTGAGCATTCCGATTTCAGTTCCAGAGCGATTCGCCCAATGAGTCCTTGATATTTAGTCGTTTTCAGCCAATTTTCTGGATTTTTGAAAATGTCACTTTTTTGTGAAAATATCCGCTAAATGAGGGAATAATATGTGTGAGGGTACCCCAGGAGAGTTCCAAATGTGTGTGGGTAGAATATATATCCCGCGGGGGTAAAATTGAAAAAAGTTGAAAAAAAATTTTTTGGGAACCTAGTAATTTTTCCGGCGTTCATGAGACTTTCAGATAGGGTAAATGTCAGTGAGCGTTCCGATTTCAGTTCCAGAGCGATTCGCCCAATGATTCCTTCATGTTTAGTCGTTTTCAGCCAATTTTCTGGATGTTTGAAAATTTCACTTTTTTGTGAAAATATCCACTAAATGAGGGAATAATATGTGTGAGGGTACCCCAGGAGAGTTCCAAATGTGTGTGGGTAGAATATATATCCCGCGGGGGTAAAATTGAAAAAAGTTGAAAAAAAATTTTTTTGGGACTTAGTAATTTTTCCGGCGTTTATCAGACTTTCAGATAGGGGAAATGTCAGTGAGTGTTCTGATTTCAGTTCCAGAGCGATTCGCCCAATGAGTCCTTGATATTTAGTCGTTTTCAGCCAATTTTCTGGATTTTTGAAAATTTCACTTTTTTGTGAAAATATCAACTAAATGAGGGAATAATATGTGTGAGGGTACCCCAGGAGAGTTCCAAATGTGTGTGGGTAGAATATATATCCCACGGGGGTAAAATTGAAAAAAGTTGAAAACATTTTTTTTTGGGACATAGTAATTTTTCCGGCGTTTATCAGAATTACAGATAGGGGAAATGTCAGTGAGCGTTCCGATTTCAGTTCCAGAGCGATTCGCCCAATGAGTCCTTGATATTTAGTCGTTTTCAGCCAATTTTCTGGATTTTTGAAAATTTAACTTTTTTGTGAAAATATCCACTAAATGAGGGAATAATATGTGTGAGGGTACCCCAGGAGAGTTCCAAATGTGTGTGGGTAGAATATATATCCCGCGGGGGTAAAAGTGAAAAAAGTTGAAAAAAATTTTTTTTGGGACTTAGTAATTTTTCCGGCGTTTATCAGACTTTCAGATAGGGGAAATGTCAGTGAGCGTTCCGATTTCAGTTCCAGAGGGATTCGCCCAATGAGTCCTTGATATTTAGTCGTTTTCAGCCAATTTTCTGGATTTTTGAAAATTTCACTTTTTTGTGAAAATATCCACTAAATGAGGGAATAATATGTGTGAGGGTACCCCAGGAGAGTTCCAAATGTGTGTGGGTAGAATATATATCCCACGGGGGTAAAATTGAAAAAAGTTGAAAACAAATTTTTTTTGGACTTAGTCATTTTTCCGGCGTTTATCAGACTTTCAAATAGGGGAAATGTCTGTGAGCATTCCGATTTCAGTTCCAGAGCGATTCGCCCAATGAGTCCTTGATATTTAGTCGTTTTCAGCCAATATTCTGGATTTTTGAAAATTTCACTTTTTTGTGAAAATATCAACTAAATGAGGGAATAATATGTGTGAGGGTACCCCAGGAGAGTTCCAAATGTGTGTGGGTAGAATATATATCCCACGGGAGTAAAATTGAAAAAAGTTGAAAAAAATTTTTTTTGGGACTTAGCTATTTTTCCGGCGTTTATCAGACTTTCAGATAGGGGAAATGTCAGTGAGCGTTCCGATTTCAGTTCCAGAGCGATTCGCCCAATGAGTCCTTGATATTTAGTCGTTTTCAGCCAATTTTCTGGATTTTTGAAAATTTCACTTTTTTGTGAAAATATCCGCTAAATGAGGGAACAATATGTGTGAGGGTACCCCAGGAGAGTTCCAAATGTTTGTGGGTAGAATATATATCCCGCGGGGGTAAAATTGAAAAAAGTTGAAAAAATTTTTTTTGGGGACTTAGTAATTTTTCCGGCGTTCATCAGACTTTCAGATAGGGTAAATGTCAGTGAGCGTTCCGATTTCAGTTCCAGAGCGATTCGCCCAATGAGTCCTTCATATTTAGTCGTTTTCAGCCAATTTTCTGGATGTTTGAAAATTTCACTTTTTTGTGAAAATATCCACTAAATGAGGGAATAATATGTGTGAGGGTAACCCAGGAGAGTTCCAAATGTGTGTGGGTAGAATATATATCCCGCGGGGGTAAAAGTGAAAAAAGTTGAAAAAATTATTTTTTTAGACTTAGTCATTTTTCGGGCGTTTATCACACTATCAGGTAGGGGAAATGTCAGTGAGAGTTCCGATTTCAGTTCCAGAGCAATACGCCCAATGAATCCTTTTTATATTTAGTCGTTTTCAGCCAATTTTCTAGATTTTTGAAAAAAATTTTTTTTTCTGAAAATATCCACTAAATGAGGGATTAATATGTGTGAGGGTACCCCAGAAGAGTTCCAAATGTGTGTGAGTAGAATATATATCCCACGGGGGTAAAATTGAAAAAAGTTGAAAAAAATTTTTTTGGGGACTTAGCTATTTTTCCGGCGTTTATCAGACTTTCAGATAGGGGAAATGTCAGTGAGCGTCCCGATTTCAGTTCCAGAGCGATTCGCCCAATGAGTCCTTGATATTTAGTCGTTTTCAGCCAATTTTCTGGATTTTTGAAAATTTCACTTTTTTGTGAAAATATCCACTAAATGAGGGAAAAATATGTGTGAGGGTACCCCAGGAGAGTTCCAAATGTGTGTGGGTAGAATATATATCCCGCGGGGGTAAAAGTGAAAAAAGTTGAAAAAAATTTTTTTTGGGACTTAGCAGTTTTTCCGGCGTTTATCAGACTTTCAAATAGGGGAAATGTCTGTGAGCATTCCGATTTCAGTTCCAGAGCGATTCGCCCAATGAGTCCTTGATATTTAGTCGTTTTCAGCCAATACTTTGGATTTTTGAAAATTTCACTTTTTTATGAAAATATCCACTAAATGAGGGAATAATATGTGTGAGGGTACCCCAGGAGAGTTCCAAATGTGTGTGGGTAGAATATATATCCCGCGGGGGTAAAAGTGAAAAAAGTTGAAAAAAAATTTTTTTGGGACTTAGTAATTTTTCCGGCGTTTATCAGACTTTCAGATAGGGGAAATGTCAGTGAGCGTTCCGATTTCAGTTCCATAGGGATTCGCCCAATGAGTCCTTGATATTTAGTCGTTTTCAGCCAATTTTCTGGATTTTTGAAAATTTCACTTTTTTGTGAAAATATCAACTAAATGAGGGAATAATATGTGTGAGGGTACCCCAGGAGAGTTCCAAATGTGTGTGGGTAGAATATATATCCCACGGGGGTAAAAGTGAAAAAAGTTGAAAAAATTATTTTTTTAGACTTAGTCATTTTTCGGGCGTTTATCACACTATCAGGTAGGGGAAATGTCAGTGAGAGTTCCGATTTCAGTTCCAGAGCAATACGCCCAATGAATCCTTTTTATATTTAGTCGTTTTCAGCCAATTTTCTAGATTTTTGAAAATTTTATTTTTTTCTGAAAATATCCACTAAATGAGGGAATAATATGTGTGAGGGTACCTCAGAAGAGTTCCAAATGTGTGTGAGTAGAATATATATCCCACGGGGGTAAAATTGAAAAAAGTTGAAAAAAATTTTTTTGGGGACTTAGCTATTTTTCCGGCGTTTATCAGACTTTCAGATAGGGGAAATGTCAGTGAGCGTTCCGATTTCAGTTCCAGAGCGATTTGCCCAATGAGTCCTTGATATTTAGTCGTTTTCAGCCAATTTTCTGGATTTTTGAAAATTTCACTTTTTTGTGAAAATATCCACTAAATGAGGGAAAAATACGTGTGAGGGTACCCCAGGAGAGTTCCAAATGTGTGTGGGTAGAATATATATCCCACGGGGGTAAAATTGAAAAAAGTTGAAAAAAAATTTT
The DNA here is from genome assembly GCF_046119375.1 of Phyllobates terribilis. Lineage (NCBI taxonomy): Eukaryota > Metazoa > Chordata > Amphibia > Anura > Dendrobatidae > Phyllobates > Phyllobates terribilis. The sequence continues at coordinate 13,334,560 of NW_027362791.1, read as the reverse complement.
TTGGGGACTTAGTAATTTTTCCGGCGTTCATCAGACTTTCAGATAGGGTAAATGTCAGTGAGCGTTCCGATTTCAGTTCCAGAGCGATTCGCCCAATGAGTCCTTCATATTTAGTCGTTTTCAGTCAATTTTCTGGATGTTTGAAAATTTCACTTTTTTGTGAAAATATCCACTAAATGAGGGAATAATATGTGTGAGGGTACCCCAGGAGAGTTCCAAATGTGTGTGGGTAGAATATGTATCCCACGGGGCTAAAATTGAAAAAAGTTGAAAACATTTTTTTTTGGGACTTTGTTATTTTTCCGGCGTTTATCAGACTATCAGATAGGGGAAATGTCAGTGAGCGTTCCGATTTCAGCTCCAGAGTGGTTCGCCCAATGAGTCCTTGATATTTAGTCGTTTTCAGCCAATTTTCTGGATTTTTGAAAATTTCACTTTTTTGTGAAAATATCCACTAAATGAGGGAATAAAATGTGTGAGGGTACCCCAGGAGAGTTCCAAATGTGTTTGGGTAGAATATATATCCCGCGGGGGTAAAATTGAAAAAAGTTGAAAAAAATTTTTTTTGGAACTTAGTAATTTTTCCGGCGTTTATCAGACTTTCAGATAGGGTAAATGTCAGTGAGCGTTCCGATTTCAGTTCCAGAGCGATTCGCCCAATGAGTCCTTGATATTTAGTCGTTTTCAGCCAATTTTCTGGATTTTTGAAAATTTCACTTTTTTGTGAAAATGTCCACTAAATGAGGGAATAATATGTGTGAGGGTACCCCAGGAGAGTTCCAAATGTGTGTGGGTGGAATATATATCCCACGGGGGTAAAATTGAAAAAAGTTGAAAACAAATTTTTTTTGGACTTAGTCATTTTTCCGGCATTTATCAGACTTTCAGATAGGGGAAATGTCAGTGAGCATTCCGATTTCAGTTCCAGAGCGATTCGCCCAATGAGTAAATGATATTTAGTCGTTTTCAGCCAATATTTTGGATTTTTGAAAATTTCACTTTTTTGTGAATATATCCGCTAAATGAGGGAATAATATGTGTGAGGGTACCCCAGGAGAGTTCCAAATGTGTGTGGGTAGAATATATATCCCACGGGAGTAAAATTGAAAAAAGTTGAAAAATTTTTTTTTTTCTACTTAGTCATTTTTCCGGCGTTTATCAGACTTTCAGATAGGGGAAATGTCAGTGAGCGTTCCGATTTCAGTTCCAGAGCGATTCGCCCAATGAGTCCTTGATATTTAGTCGTTTTCAGCCAATTTTCTGGATTTTTGAAAATTTCACTTTTTTGTGAAAATGTCCACTAAATGAGGGAATAATATGTGTGAGGGTACCCCAGGAGAGTTCCAAATGTGTGTGGGTAGAATATATATCCCACGGGGGTAAAATTGAAAAAAGTTGAAAAAAATTTTTTTTTGGACTTAGTCATTTTTCGGGCGTTTATCACACTATCAGGTGGGGGAAATGTCAGTGAGAGTTCCGATTTCAGTTCCAGAGCAATACGCCCAATGAGTCCTTTATATTTAGTCGTTTTCAGCCAATTTTCTAGATTTTTGAAAATTTTCTTTTTCTGTGAAAATATCCACTAATTGAGGTAATAATATGTGTGAGGGTACCCCAGGAGAGTTCCAAATGTGTGTGGGTAGAATATATATCCCGCGGGGGTAATAGTGAAAAAAGTTGAAAAAAAATTTTTTTGAGACTTAGTAATTTTTCCGGCGTTTATCAGACTTTCAGATAGGGGAAATGTCAGTGAGCGTTCCGATTTCAGTTCCAGAGCGATTCGCCCAATGAGTCCTTGATATTTAGTCGTTTTCAGCCAATTTTCTGGATTTTTGAAAATTTCACTTTTTTGTGAAAATGTCCACTAAATGAGGGAATAATATGTGTGTGGGTACCCCAGGAGAGTTCCAAATGTGTGTGGGTAGAATATATATCTCGCGTGGGTAAAATTGAAAAAAGTTGAAAAAAATTTTTTTTGGGACTTAATAATTTTTCCGGCGTTTATCAGACTTTCAGATAGGGGAAATGTCAGTGAGCATTCCGATTTCAGTTCCAGAGCAATACGCCCAATGAGTCCTTTATATTTAGTCGTTTTCAGCCAATATTTTGGTTTTTTGAAAATTTCATGTTTTTGTGAAAATATCCACTAAATGAGGGAATAATATGTGTGAGGGTACCCTAGGAGAGTTCCAAATGTGTGTGGGTAGAATATATATCCCACGGGGGTAAAATTGAAAAAAGTTGAAAAAAATTTATCTTTGGACTTAATTATTTTTCCGGCGTTTATCAGACTTTCAGATAGGGGAAATGTCAGTGAGTGTTCTGGTTTCAGTTCCAGAGTGATTCGCCCAATGAGTCCTTGATATTTAGTCGTTTTCAGCCAATTTTCTGGATTTTTGAAAATTTCACTTTTTTGTGAAAATGTCCACTAAATGAGGGAATAATATGTGTGAGGGTACCCCAGGAGAGTTCCAAATGTGTGTGGGTAGAATATATGTCCCGCGGGGGTAAAATTGAAAAAAGTTGAAAAAAAATATTTTTTGGACTTAGTCATTTTTCCGGCGTTTATCAGACTTTCAGATAGGGGAAATGTCAGTGAGCATTCCGATTTCAGTTCCAGAGCGATTCGCCCAATGAGTCCTTGATATTTAGTCGTTTTCAGCCAATATTTTGGATTTTTGAAAATTTAACTTTTTTGTGAAAATATCCACTAAATGAGGGAATAATATGTGTGAGGGTACCCCAGGAGAGTTCCAAATGTGTGTGGGTAGAATATATATCCCACGGGGGTAAAATTGAAAAAAGTTGAAAAAAATTATTTTTTGGACTTAGTCATTTTTCCGGCGTTTATCAGACTTTCAGATAGGGCAAATGTCAGTGAGCGTTCCGATTTCAGTTCCAGAGCGATTTGCCCAATGAGTCCTTGATGTTTAGTCGTTTTCAGCCAATTTTCTGGATTTTTGAAAATTTCACTTTTTTTGTGAAAATATCCACTAAATGAGGGAATAATATGTGTGAGGGTACCCCAGGAGAGTTCCAAATGTGTGTGGGTAGAAATTATATCCCACAGGGGTAAAAGTGAAAAAACTTGAAAAATTTTTTTTTTTGAACTTAGTCATTTTTCCGGCGTTTATCAGACTTTCAGATAGGGGAAATGTCAGTGAGTGTTCTGGTTTCAGTTCCAGAGCGATTCGCCCAATGAGTCCTTGATATTTAGTCGTTTTCAGCCAATTTTCTGGATTTTTGAAATTTTCACTTTTTTGTGAAAATGTCCACTAAATGAGGGAATAATATGTGTGAGGGTACCCCAGGAGAGTTCCAAATGTGTGTGGGTAGAATACATATCCCGCGGGGGTAAAATTGAAAAAAGTTGAAAAAAAATATTTTTTGGACTTAGTCATTTTTCCGGCGTTTATCAGACTTTCAGATAGGGGAAATATCAGTGAGCGTTCCGATTTCAGTTCCAGAGCGATTCGCCCAATGAGTCCTTGATATTTAGTCGTTTTCAGCCAATTTTCTGGATTTTTGAAAATTTCCTTTTTTGTGAAAATATCCACTAAATGAGGGAATAATATGTGTGAGGGTACCCCAGGAGAGTTACAAATGTGTGTGGGTAGAATATATATCCCGCGGGGGTAAAATTGAAAAAAGTTGAAAAAAATTTTTTTGGGGACCTAATAATTTTTCCGGCGTTTATCAGACTTTCAGATAGGGGAAATGTCAGTGAGCGTTCCGATTTCAGTTCCAGAGCGATTCGCCCAATGAGTCCTTGATATTTAGTCGTTTTCAGTCAATATTTTGGATTTTTGAAAATTTCACTTTTTTGTGAAAATATCCACTAAATGAGGGAATAATATGTGTGAGGGTACCCCAGGAGAGTTCCAAATGTGTGTGGGTAGAATATATATCTCACGGGGGTAAAATTGAAAAAAGTTGAAAACATTTTTTTTTTGGACTTAGTCATTTTTCCAGCGTTTATCAGACTATCAGATAGGGGAAATGTCAGTGAGCGTTCTGATTTCAGTTCCAGAGCGATTCGCCCAATGAGTCCTTGATATTTAGTCGTTTTCAGCCAATTTTCTGGATTTTTGAAAATTTCACTTTTTTTGTGAAAATATCCACTAAATGAGGGAATAATATGTGTGAGGGTACCCCAGGAGAGTTCCAAATGTGTGTGGGTAGAATATATATCCCACGGGAGAAAAATTGAAAAAAGTTGAAAAAAATTTTTTTTGGACTTAGTTATTTTTCCGGCGTTTATCAGACTTTCAGATAGGGGAAATGTCAGTGAGCGTTCCGATTTCAGTTCCAGAGCGATTCGCCCAATGAGTCCTTGATGTTTAGTCGTTTTCAGCCAATCTTCTGGATTTTTGAAAATTTCACTTTTTTTGTGAAAATATCCACTAAATGAGGGAATAATATGTGTGAGGGTACCCCAGGAGAGTTCCAAATGTGTGTGGGTAGAATTTATATCCCACGGGGGTAAAAGTGAAAAAACTTGAAAATTTTTTTTTTTTGAACTTAGTCATTTTTCCGGCGTTTATCAGACTTTCAGATAGGGGAAATGTCAGTGAGAGTTCTGGTTTCAGTTCCAGAGCGATTCGCCCAATGAGTCCTTGATATTTAGTCGTTTTCATCCAATTTTCTGGATTTTTGAAAATTTCACTTTTTTGTGAAAATATCCACTAAATGAGGGAATAATATGTGTGAGGGTACCCCAGGAGAGTTCCAAATGTGTGTCGGTAGAATATATATCCCACGGGGTAAAATTTAAAAAAGTTTAAAAAAATTTTTCTTGGACTTAGTCATTTTTCCGGCGTTTATCAGACTTTCAGATAGGGGAAATGTCAGTGAGCCTTCCGATTTCAGTTCCAGAGCGATTCGCCCAATGAGTCCTTGATATTTAGTCGTTTTCAGCTAATATTTTGGATTTTTGAAAATTTCACTTTTTTGTGAAAATATAAACTAAATGAGGGAATAATATGTGTGCGGGTACCCCAGGAGAGTTCCAAATGTGTGTGGGTAGAATATATATCCCACGGGGTAAAATTGAAAAAAGTTGAAAATTTTCTTTTTTTTGGACTTAGTCATTTTTCCGGCGTTTATCAGACTTTCAGATAGGGGAAATGTCAGTGAGCATTTCGATTTCAGTTCCAGAGCGATTCGCCCAATGACTCCTTGATATTTAGTCGTTTTCAGCCAATTTTCTGGATTTTTGAAAATTTCACTTTTTTGTGAAAATATCCACTAAATGAGGGAATAATATGTGTGAGAGTACCCCAAGAGAGTTCCAAATGTGTGTGGGTAGAATATATATCCCACGGGGTAAAATTTAAAAAAGTTTAAAAAAAATTTTCTTGGACTTAGTCATTTTTCCGGCGTTTATCAGACTTTCACATAGGAGAAATGTCAGTGAGCATTCCGATTTCAGTTCCAGAGCGATTCGCCCAATGAGTCCTTGATATTTAGTCGTTTTCAGCCAATTTTCTGGATTTTTGAAAATTTCACTTTTTTGTGAAAATATCCACTAAATGAGGGAATAATATGTGTGAGAGTACCCCAGGAGAGTTCCAAATTTGTGTGGGTAGAATATATATCCCACTGGGGAAAAATTGAAAAAAGTTGAAAAAAATTTTTTTTTGTACTTACTTATTTTTCCGGCGTTTATCAGACTTTCAGATAGGGGAAATGTCAGTGAGCGTTCCGATTTCAGTTCCAGAGCGATTCGCCCAATGAGTCCTTGATATTTTGTCGTTTTCAGCCAATTTTCTGGATTTTTGAAAATTTCACTTTTTTGTGAAAATATCCACTAAATGAGGGAATAATATGTGTGAGTGTACCCCAGGAGAGTTCCAAATGTGTGTGGGTAGAATATATATCCCACGGGGTAAAATTTAAAAAAGTTTAAAAAAAATTTTCTTGGACTTAGTCATTTTTCCGGCGTTTATCAGACTTTCAGATAGGGGAAATGTCAGTGAGCGTTCCGATTTCAGTTCCAGAGCGATTCGCCCAATGAGTCCTTGATATTTAGTCGTTTTCAGCTAATATTTTGGATTTTTGAAAATTTCACTTTTTTGTGAAAATATCCACTAAATGAGGGAATAATATGTGTGAGGGTACCCCAGGAGAGTTCCAAATGTGTGTGGGTAGAATATATATCCCACAGGGCAAAATTGAAAAAAGTTTAAAAAAATTTTTTTTTGGACTTCGTAATTTCTCCGGCGTTTATCAGACTTTCAGATAGGGGAAATGTCAGTGAGCGTTCCGATTTCAGTTCTAGAGCAATTCGACCAATGAGTCCTTGATATTTAGTCGTTTTCAGCCAATTTTCTGGATTTTTGAAAATTTCACTTTTTTGTGAAAATATCCACTAAATGAGGGAATAATATGTGTGAGGGTACCCCAGGAGAGTTCCAAATGTGTGTGGGTAGAATATATATCCCACGGGGGTAAAATTGAAAAAAGTTGAAAAAAATTTTTTTTTGGACTTACTTATTTTTCCGGCGTTTATCAGACTTTCAGATAGGGGAAATGTCAGTGAGCGTTCCGATTTCAGTTCCAGAGCAATTCGCCCAATGAGTCCTTGATATTTTGTCGTTTTCAGCCAATTTTCTGGATTTTTGAAAATTTCACTTTTTTGTGAAAATATCCACTAAATGAGGGAATAATATGTGTTGAGGGTACCCCAGGAGAGTTCCAAATGTGTGTGGGTAGAATATATATCCCACGGGGGTAAAATTGAAAAAAGTTGAAAAACATTTTTTTTTGGACTTAGTCATTTCTCCGGCGTTTATCAGACTTTCAGAAAGAGGAAATATCAGTGAGCGTTCCGATTTCAGTTCCAGAGCGATTCGCCCATTGAGTCCTTGATATTTAGTCGTTTTCAGCCAATTTTCTGGATTTTTGAATATTTCACTTTTTTGTGAAAATATCCACAAAATGAGGGAATAATATGTGTGAGGGTACCCCAGGAGAGTTCCAACTGTGTGTGGGTAGAATATATATTCCACGGGGGAAAAATTGAAAAAAGTTGAAAAACATTTTTTTTTGGACTTAGTAATTTCTCCGGCGTTTATCAGACTTTCAGATAGGGGAAATGTCAGTGAGCATTCCGATTTCAGTTCCAGAGCGATTCGCCCAATGAGTCCTTGATATTTAGTCGTTTTCAGACGATTTTCTGGATTTTTGAAAATTTCACTTTTTTGTGAAAATATCCACTAAATGAGGGAATAATATGTGTGAGGGTACCCCAGGAGAGTTCCAAATGTGTGTGGGTAGAATATATATCCCACGGGGGTAAAATTGAAAAAAGTTGAAAAACATTTTTTTTTGGACTTAGTCATTTTTCCTGCGTTTATCAGACTTTCAGATAGGGGAAATGTCAGTGAGCGTTCCAATTTCAGTTCCAGAGCGATTCGCCCAATGAGTCCTTGATATTTAGTCGTTTTCAGCCAATATTTTGGATTTTTGAAAATTTCACTTTTTTGTGAAAATATCCACTAAATGAGGGAATAATATGTGTGAGGGTACGCCAGGAGAGTTGCAAATGTGTGTGGGTAGAATATATATCCCACGGGGTAAAATTTATAAAAGTTTTAAAAAAAATTTTCTTGGACTTAGTCATTTTTCCGGCGTTTATCAGACTTTCAGATACAGGAAATGTCAGTGAGCATTCCGATTTCAGTTCCAGAGCGATTCGCCCAATGAATCCTTGATATTTAGTCGTTTTCAGCCAATATTTTGGATTTTTGAAAATTTCACTTTTTTTGTGAAAATATCCACTAAATGAGGGAATAATATGTGTGAGGGTACCCCAGGAGAGTTCCAAATGTGTGTGGGTAGAATATATATCCCACAGGGTAAAATTGAAAAAAGTTGAAAAAAATTTTTTTTTGGACTTACTTATTTTTCCGGCGTTTATCAGACTTTCAGATAGGGGAAATGTCAGTGAGCGTTCCGATTTCAGTTCCAGAGCGATTCGCCCAATGAGTCCTTGATATTTTGTCGTTTTCAGCCAATTTTCTGGATTTTTGAAAATTTCACTTTTTTGTGAAAATATCCACTAAATGAGGGAATAATATGTGTGAGGGTACCCCAGGAGAGTTCCAAATGTGTGTGGGTAGAATATATATCCCACGGGGGTAAAATTGAAAAAAGTTGAAAAACATTTTTTTTTGGACTTAGTCATTTCTCCGGCGTTTATCAGACTTTCAGATAGAGGAAATATCAGTGAGCGTTCCGATTTCAGTTCCAGAGCGATTCGCCCATTGAGTCCTTGATATTTCGTCGTTTTCAGCCAATTTTCTGGATTTTTGAAAATTTCACTTTTTTGTGAAAATATCCACAAAATGAGGGAATAATATGTGTGAGGGTACCCCAGGAGAGTTCCAACTGTGTGTGGGTAGAATATATATTCCACGGGGGAAAAATTGAAAAAAGTTGAAAAACATTTTTTTTTGGACTTAGTAATTTTTCCTGCGTTTATCAGACTTTCAGATAGGGGAAATGTCAGTGAGCGTTCCAATTTCAGTTCCAGAGCGATTCGCCCAATGAGTCCTTGATATTTCGTCGTTTTCAGCCAATATTTTGGATTTTTGAAAATTTCACTTTTTTGTGAAAATATCCACTAAATGAGGGAATAATATGTGTGAGGGTACGCCAGGAGAGTTGCAAATGTGTGTGGGTAGAATATATATCCCACGGGGTAAAATTTATAAAAGTTTTAAAAAAAATTTTCTTGGACTTAGTCATTTTTCCGGCGTTTATCAGACTTTCAGATAGGGGAAATGTCAGTGAGCATTCCGATTTCAGTTCCAGAGCGATTCGCCCAATGACTCCTTGATATTTAGTCGTTTTCAGCCAATTTTCTGGATTTTTGAAAATTTCACTTTTTTGTGAAAATATCCACAAAATGAGGGAATAATATCTGTGAGGGTATCCCAGGAGAGTTCCAAATGTATGTGGGTAGAATATATATCCCACGGGGTAAAATTGAAAAAAGTTTAAAAAAATTTTTTTTTGGACTTAGTCATTTTTCCAGCATTTATCAGACTTTCAGATAGGGCAAATATCAGTGAGCGTTCCGATTTCAGTTCCAGAGCGATTCGCCCAATGAGTCCTTGATATTTAGTCGTTTTCAGCTAATATTTTGGATTTTTGAAAATTTCACTTTTTTGTGAAAATATCCACTAAATCAGGGAATAATATGTGTGAGGGTACCCCAGGAGAGTTCCAAATGTGTTTGGGTAGAATATATATCCCATGGGGGTAAAATTGAAAAAAGTTGAAAAACATTTTTTTTTGTACTTAGTAATTTTTCCTGCGTTTATCAGACTTTCAGATAGGGGAAATGTCAGTGAGCGTTCCAATTTCAGTTCCAGAGCGATTCGCCCAATGAGTCCTTGATATTTAGTCGTTTTCAGCCAATATTTTGGATTTTTGAAAGTTTCACTTTTTTGCGAAAATATCCACTAAATGAGGGAATAATATGTGTGAGGGTACGCCAGGAGAGTTGCAAATGTGTGTGGGTAGAATATATATCCCACGGGGTAAAATTTATAAGAGTTTTAAAAAAAATTTTCTTGGACTTAGTCATTTTTCCGGCGTTTATCAGACTTTCAGATAGGGGAAATGTCAGTGAGCGTTCCGATTTCAGTTCCAGAGCGATTCGCCCAATGAGTCCTTGATATTTAGTCGTTTTCAGCCAATATTTTGGATTTTTGAAAATTTCACTTTTTTGTGAAAATATCCACTAAATGAGGGAATAATATGTGTGAGGGTACCCCAGGAGAGTTCCAAATGTGTGTGGGTAGAATATATATCCCACGGGGTAAAATTGAAAAAAGTTTAAAATTTTCTTTTTTTTGGACTTAGTCATTTTTCCGGCGTTTATCAGACTTTCAGATAGGGGAAATATCAGTGAGCGTTCCGATTTCAGTTCCAGAGCGATTCGCCCAATGAGTCCTTGATATTTAGTCGTTTTCAGCCAATTTTCTGGATTTTTGAAAATTTCACTTTTTTGTGAAAATATCCACTAAATGAGGGAATAATATGTGTGAGGGTACCCCAGGAGAGTTCCAAATGTGTGTGGGTAGAATATATATCCCACGGGGGAAAAATTGAAAAAAGTTGAAAAACTTTTTTTTTGGACTTAGTCATTTTTCTGGCGTTTATCAGACTTTCAGATAGGGGAAATGTCAGTGAGTGTTCGGATTTCAGTTCTAGAGCGATTCGCCCAATGAGTCCTTGATATTTAGTTGTTTTCAGCCAATAATTTGGATTTTTGAAAATTTCACTTTTTTGTGAAAATATCCACAAAATGAGGGAATAATATCTGTGAGGGTATCCCAGGAGAGTTCCAAATGTGTGTGGGTAGAATATATATCCCACGGGGTAAAATTGAAAAAAGTTTAAAAAAATTTTTTTTTGGACTTAGTCATTTTTCCAGCATTTATCAGACTTTCAGATAGGGCAAATATCAGTGAGCGTACCGATTTCAGTTCCAGAGCGATTCGCCCAATGAGTCCTTGATATTTAGTCGTTTTCAGCTAATATTTTGGATTTTTGAAAATTTCACTTTTTTGTGAAAATATCCACTAAATCAGGGAATAATATGTGTGAGGGTACCCTAGGAGAGTTCCAAATGTGTGTGGGTAGAATATATATCCCACGGGGTAAAATTGAAAAAGTTGAAAATTATTATTTTTTGGACTTAGTCATTTTTCTGGCGTTTATCAGACTTTCAGATAGGGCAAATATCAGTGAGCGTTCCGATTTCAGTTCCAGAGCGATTCGCCAAATGAGTCCTTGATATTTAGTTTTTTTCAGCCAATTTTCTGGATTTTTGAAAATTTCACTTTTTTGCGAAAATATCCACTAAATGAGGGAATAATATGTGTGAGGGTACCCCAGGAGAGTGCCAAATGTGTGTGGGTAGAATATATATCCCAAGGTTAAAATTTAAAAAAGTTTAAAAACATTTTTTTTTGGACTTAGTAATTTTTCCAGCGTTTATCAGACTTTCAGATAGGGGAAATGTCAGTGAGCATTCCGATTTCAGTTCCAGAGCGATTCGCCCAATGAATCCTTGATATTTAGTCGTTTTCAGCCAATTTTCTGGATTTTTGAAAATTTCACTTTTTTGCGAAAATATCCACTAAATGAGGGAATAATATGTGTGAGGGTACCCCAGGAGAGTTCCAAATGTGTGTGGGTAGAATATATATCCCATGGGGGTAAAATTGAAAAAAGTTGAAAAACATTTTTTTTTGTACTTAGTAATTTTTCCTGCGTTTATCAGACTTTCAGATAGGGGAAATGTCAGTGAGCATTCCAATTTCAGTTCCAGAGCGATTCGCCCAATGAGTCCTTGATATTTAGTCGTTTTCAGCCAATATTTTGGATTTTTGAAAGTTTCACTTTTTTGCGAAAATATCCACTAAATGAGGGAATAATATGTGTGAGGGTACGCCAGGAGAGTTGCAAATGTGTGTGGGTAGAATATATATCCCACGGGGTAAAATTTATAAAAGTTTTAAAAAAAATTTTCTTGGACTTAGTCATTTTTCCGGCGTTTATCAGACTTTCAGATAGGGGAAATGTCAGTGAGCGTTCCGATTTCAGTTCCAGAGCGATTCGCCCAATGAGTCCTTGATATTTAGTCGTTTTCAGCCAATATTTTGGATTTTTGAAAATTTCACTTTTTTGTGAAAATATCCACTAAATGAGGGAATAATATGTGTGAGGGTACCCCAGGAGAGTTCCAAATGTGTGTGGGTAGAATATATATCCCACGGGGTAAAATTGAAAAAAGTTTAAAATTTTCTTTTTTTTGGACTTAGTCATTTTTCCGGCGTTTATCAGACTTTCAGATAGGGCAAATATCAGTGAGCGTTCCGATTTCAGTTCCAGAGCGGTTCGCCCAATGAGTCCTTAATATTTATTCGTTCTCAGCCAATTTTCTGGATTTTTGAAAATTTCACTTTTTTGTGAAAATATCCACTAAATGAGGGAATAATATGTGTGAGGGTACCCTAGGAGAGTTCCAAATGTGTGTGGGTAGAATATATATCCCACGGGGGTAAAATTGAAAAAAGTTGAAAAACATTTTTTTTTGGACTTAGTAATTTCTCCGGCGTTTATCAGACTTTCAGATAGGGGAAATGTCAGTGAGCATTCCGATTTCAGTTCCAGAGCGATTCGCCCAATGAGTCCTTAATATTTAGTCGTTTTCAGCCAATTTTCTGGATTTTTGAAAATTTCAGTTTTTTGTGAAAATATCCACTAAATGGGGAATAATATGTGTGAGGGTACCCCAGGAGAGTTCCAAATGTGTGTGGGTAGAATATATATCCCACGGGGTAAAATTGAAAAAAGTTTAAAAAAATTTTTTTTTGGACTTAGTAATTTCTCCGGCGTTTATCAGACTTTCAGATAGGGGAAATGTCAGTGAGCATTCCGATTTCAATTCCAGAGCGATTCGCCCAATGAGTCCTTGATCTTTAGTCGTTTTCAGACAATATTTTGGATTTTTGAAAATTTCACTTTTTTGTGAAAATATCCACTAAATGAGGGAATAATATGTGTGAGGGTACCCCAGGAGAGTTCCAAATGTGTGTGGGTAGAACATATATCCCACGGGGGTAAAATTGAAAAAAGTTGAAAAACATTTTTTTTTGGACTTAGTAATTTTTCCAGCGTTTATCAGACTTTCAGATAGGGGAAATGTCAGTGAGCATTCCGATTTCAGTTCCAGAGCGATTCGCCCAATGAATCCTTGATATTTAGTCGTTTTCAGCCATTTTCTGGATGTTTGAAAATTTCACTTTTTTGTTAAAATATCCACTAAATGAGGGAATAATATGTGTGAGGGTACCCCAGGAGAGTTCCAAATGTGTGTGGGTAGAATATATATCCCACGAGGTTAAAATTGAAAAAGGTTGAAAAACATTTTTTTTTGGACTTAGTCATTTCTCCGGCGTTTATCAGAATTTCAGATAGGGGAAATGTCAGTGAGCATTCCGATTTCAATTCCAGAGCGATTCGCCCAATGAGTCCTTGATATTTAGTCGTTTTCAGCCAATATTTTGGATTTTTGAAAATTTCACTTTTTTGTGAAAATATCCACTAAATGAGGGAATAATATGTGTGAGGGTACCCCAGGAGAGTACCAAATGTGTGTGGGTAGAATATATATCCCACGGGGTAAAATTGAAAAAAGTTGAAAATTATTTTTTTTTGGACTTAGTCATTTTTCCTGCGTTTATCAGACTTTCAGATAGGGCAAATATCAGTGAGCATTCCGATTTCAGTTCCAGAGCGATTCGCCCAATGAGTCCTTGATATTTAGTCGTTTTCAGCCAATTTTCTGGATTTTTGAAAATTTCACTTTTTTGTGAAAATATCCACTAAATGAGGGAATAATATGTGTGAGGGTACCACAGGAGAGTTCCAAATGTGTGTGGGTAGAATATATATCCCACGGGGGTAAAATTGAAAAAAGTTGAAAAACATTTTTTTGGGGATTTAGTAATTTTTCCGGCGTTTATCAGACTTTCAGATAGGGGAAATGTCAGTGAGCGTTCCGATTTCAGTTCCAGAGCGATTCGCCCAATGAGTCCTTGATATTTAGTTTTTTTCAGCCAATTTTCTGGATTTTTGAAAATTTCACTTTTTTGCGAAAATATCCACTAAATGAGGGAATAATATGTGTGAGGGTACCCCAGGAGAGTGCCAAATGTGTGTGGGTAGAATATATATCCCAAGGTTAAAATTTAAAAAAGTTTAAAAACATTTTTTTTTGGACTTAGTAATTTTTCCAGCGTTTATCAGACTTTCAGATAGGGGAAATGTCAGTGAGCATTCCGATTTCAGTTCCAGAGCGATTCGCCCAATGAATCCTTGATATTTAGTCGTTTTCAGCCAATTTTCTGGATTTTTGAAAATTTCACTTTTTTGCGAAAATATCCACTAAATGAGGGAATAATATGTGTGAGGGTACCCCAGGAGAGTGCCAAATGTGTGTGGGTAGAATATATATCCCAAGGTTAAAATTGAAAAAAGTTGTCAATTTTTTTTTTTTGGACTTAGTAATTTCTCCGGCGTTTATCAGACTTTCAGATCGGGGAAATGTCAGTGAGCATTCCGATTTCAATTCCAGAGCGATTCGCCCAATGAGTCCTTGATATTTAGTCGTTTTCAGCCAATATTTTGGATTTTTGAAAATTTCACTTTTTTGTGAAAATATCCACTAAATGAGGGAATAATATGTGTGAGGGTACCCCAGGAGAGTTCCAAATGTGTGTGGGTAGAATATATATCCCACGGGGGTAAAATTGAAAAAAGTTGAAAAACATTTTTTTTTGGACTTAGTAATTTTTCCTGCGTTTATCAGACTTTCAGATAGGGGAAATGTCAGTGAGCGTTCCAATTTCAGTTCCAGAGCGATTCGCCCAATGAGTCCTTGATATTTAGTTGTTTTCAGCCAATAATTTGGATTTTTGAAAATTTCACTTTTTTGTGAAAATATCCACAAAATGAGGGAATAATATCTGTGAGGGTATCCCAGGAGAGTTCCAAATGTGTGTGGGTAGAATATATATCCCACGGGGTAAAATTGAAAAAAGTTTAAAAAAATTTTTTTTTGGACTTAGTCATTTTTCCAGCATTTATCAGACTTTCAGATAGGGCAAATATCAGTGAGCGTACCGATTTCAGTTCCAGAGCGATTCGCCCAATGAGTCCTTGATATTTAGTCGTTTTCAGCTAATATTTTGGATTTTTGAAAATTTCACTTTTTTGTGAAAATATCCACTAAATCAGGGAATAATATGTGTGAGGGTACCCTAGGAGAGTTCCAAATGTGTGTGGGTAGAATATATATCCCACGGGGTAAAATTGAAAAAGTTGAAAATTATTATTTTTTGGACTTAGTCATTTTTCTGGCGTTTATCAGACTTTCAGATAGGGCAAATATCAGTGAGCGTTCCGATTTCAGTTCCAGAGCGATTCGCCAAATGAGTCCTTGATATTTAGTTTTTTTCAGCCAATTTTCTGGATTTTTGAAAATTTCACTTTTTTGCGAAAATATCCACTAAATGAGGGAATAATATGTGTGAGGGTACCCCAGGAGAGTGCCAAATGTGTGTGGGTAGAATATATATCCCAAGGTTAAAATTTAAAAAAGTTTAAAAACATTTTTTTTTGGACTTAGTAATTTTTCCAGCGTTTATCAGACTTTCAGATAGGGGAAATGTCAGTGAGTATTCCGATTTCAGTTCCAGAGCGATTCGCCCAATGAATCCTTGATATTTAGTCGTTTTCAGCCAATTTTCTGGATTTTTGAAAATTTCACTTTTTTGCGAAAATATCCACTAAATGAGGGAATAATATGTGTGAGGGTACCCCAGGAGAGTTCCAAATGTGTGTGGGTAGAATATATATCCCATGGGGGTAAAATTGAAAAAAGTTGAAAAACATTTTTTTTTGTACTTAGTAATTTTTCCTGCGTTTATCAGACTTTCAGATAGGGGAAATGTCAGTGAGCATTCCAATTTCAGTTCCAGAGCGATTCGCCCAATGAGTCCTTGATATTTAGTCGTTTTCAGCCAATATTTTGGATTTTTGAAAGTTTCACTTTTTTGCGAAAATATCCACTAAATGAGGGAATAATATGTGTGAGGGTACGCCAGGAGAGTTGCAAATGTGTGTGGGTAGAATATATATCCCACGGGATAAAATTTATAAAAGTTTTAAAAAAAATTTTCTTGGACTTAGTCATTTTTCCGGCGTTTATCAGACTTTCAGATAGGGGAAATGTCAGTGAGCATTCCGATTTCAGTTCCAGAGCGATTCGCCCAATGAGTCCTTGATATTTAGTCGTTTTCAGCCAATATTTTGGATTTTTGAAAATTTCACTTTTTTGTGAAAATATCCACTAAATGAGGGAATAATATGTGTGAGGGTACCCCAGGAGAGTTCCAAATGTGTGTGGGTAGAATATATATCCCACGGGGTAAAATTGAAAAAAGTTTAAAATTTTCTTTTTTTTGGACTTAGTCATTTTTCCGGCGTTTATCAGACTTTCAGATAGGGCAAATATCAGTGAGCGTTCCGATTTCAGTTCCAGAGCGGTTCGCCCAATGAGTCCTTAATATTTATTCGTTCTCAGCCAATTTTCTGGATTTTTGAAAATTTCACTTTTTTGTGAAAATATCCACTAAATGAGGGAATAATATGTGTGAGGGTACCCTAGGAGAGTTCCAAATGTGTGTGGGTAGAATATATATCCCACGGGGGTAAAATTGAAAAAAGTTGAAAAACATTTTTTTTTGGACTTAGTAATTTCTCCGGCGTTTATCAGACTTTCAGATAGGGGAAATGTCAGTGAGCATTCCGATTTCAGTTCCAGAGCGATTCGCCCAATGAGTCCTTAATATTTAGTCGTTTTCAGCCAATTTTCTGGATTTTTGAAAATTTCAGTTTTTTGTGAAAATATCCACTAAATGGGGAATAATATGTGTGAGGGTACCCCAGGAGAGTTCCAAATGTGTGTGGGTAGAATATATATCCCACGGGGTAAAATTGAAAAAAGTTTAAAAAAATTTTTTTTTGGACTTAGTAATTTCTCCGGCGTTTATCAGACTTTCAGATAGGGGAAATGTCAGTGAGCATTCCGATTTCAATTCCAGAGCGATTCGCCCAATGAGTCCTTGATCTTTAGTCGTTTTCAGACAATATTTTGGATTTTTGAAAATTTCACTTTTTTGTGAAAATATCCACTAAATGAGGGAATAATATGTGTGAGGGTACCCCAGGAGAGTTCCAAATGTGTGTGGGTAGAACATATATCCCACGGGGGTAAAATTGAAAAAAGTTGAAAAACATTTTTTTTTGGACTTAGTAATTTTTCCAGCGTTTATCAGACTTTCAGATAGGGGAAATGTCAGTGAGCATTCCGATTTCAGTTCCAGAGCGATTCGCCCAATGAATCCTTGATATTTAGTCGTTTTCAGCCAATTTTCTGGATGTTTGAAAATTTCACTTTTTTGTTAAAATATCCACTAAATGAGGGAATAATATGTGTGAGGGTACCCCAGGAGAGTTCCAAATGTGTGTGGGTAGAATATATATCCCACGGGGTTAAAATTGAAAAAGGTTGAAAAACATTTTTTTTTGGACTTAGTCATTTCTCCAGCGTTTATCAGACTTTCAGATAGGGGAAATGTCAGTGAGCATTCCGATTTCAGTTCCAGAACGATTCGCCCAATGAGTCCTTGATATTTAGTCGTTTTCAGCCAATATTTTGGCTTTTGAAAATTTCACTTTTTTGTGAAAATATCCACTAAATGAGGGAATAATATATGTGAGGGTACCCCAGGAGAGTTCCAAATGTGTGTGGGTAGAATATATATCCCACGGGGTAAAATTGAAAAAAGGTTGAAAATTTTTTTTTTTTGGACTTAGTCATTTTTCCTGCGTTCATCAGACTTTCAGATAGGGGAAATGTCAGTGAGCGTTCCGATTTCAGTTCCAGAGCGATTCGCCCAATGAATCCTTAATATTTAGTCGTTTTCAGCCAATATTTTGTATTTTTGGAAATTTCACTTTTTTGTGAAAATATCCACTAAATGAGGGAATAATATGTGTGAGGGTACCCCAGGAGAGTTCCAAATGTGTGTGGGTAGAATATATATCCCACGGGGTAAAATAGAAAAAAGTTTAAAAAAATTTTTTCTTGGACTTAGTCATTTTTCCGGCATTTATCAGACTTTCAGATAGGGTAAATGTCAGTGAGCATTCCGATTTCAGTTCCAGAGCGATTCGCCCAATGAGTCCTTGATATTTAGTCGTTTTCAGCCAATATTTTGGATTTTTGAAAATTTCACTTTTTTGTGAAAATATCCACTAAATGAGGGAATAATATGTGTGAGGGTACCCCAGGAGAGTACCAAATTTGTGTGGGTAGAATATATATCCCACGGGATAAAATTGAAAAAAGTTGAAAATTTTTTTTTTTGGACTTAGTCATTTTTCCTGCGTTTATCAGACTTTCAGATAGGGCAAATATCAGTGAGCATTCCGATTTCAGTTCCAGAGCGATTCGCCCAATGAGTCCTTGATATTTAGTCGTTTTCAGCCAAGTTTCTGGATTTTTGAAAATTTCACTTTTTTGTGAAAATATCCACTAAATGAGGGAATAATATGTGTGAGGGTACCCCAGGAGAGTTCCAAATGTGTGTGGGTAGAATATATATCCCACGGGGGTAAAATTGAAAAAAGTTGAAAAACATTTTTTTTTGGACTTAGTAATTTTTCCAGCGTTTATCAGACTTTCAGATAGGGGAAATGTCAGTGAGCATTCCGATTTCAGTTCCAGAGCGATTTGCCCAATGAATCCTTGATATTTAGTCGTTTTCAGCCAATTTTCTTGATGTTTGAAAATTTCACTTTTTTGTTAAAATATCCACTAAATGAGGGAATAATATGTGTGAGGGTACCCCAGGAGAGTTCCAAATGTGTGTGGGTAGAATATATATCCCACGGGGTTAAAATTGAAAAAGGTTGAAAAACATTTTTTTTTGGACTTAGTCATTTCTCCAGCGTTTATCAGACTTTCAGATAGGGGAAATGTCAGTGAGCATTCCGATTTCAGTTCCAGAACGATTCGCCCAATGAGTCCTTGATATTTAGTCGTTTTCAGCCAATATTTTGGCTTTTGAAAATTTCACTTTTTTGTGAAAATATCCACTAAATCAGGGAATAATATATGTGAGGGTACCCCAGGAGAGTTCCAAATGTGTGTGGGTAGAATATATATCCCACGGGGTAAAATTGAAAAAAGTTGAAAATTTTTTTTTTTTGGACTTAGTCATTTTTCCTGCGTTCATCAGACTTTCAGATAGGGCAAATATCAGTGAGCATTCCGATTTCAGTTCCAGAGCGATTTGCCCAATGAGTCCTTGATATTTAGTGGTTTTCAGCCAATTTTCTGTATTTTTGGAAATTTCACTTTTTTGTGAAAATATCCACTAAATGAGGGAATAATATGTGTGAGGGTACCACAGGAGAGTTCCAAATGTGTGTGGGTAGAATATATATCCCACGGGGGTAAAATTGAAAAAAGTTGAAAAGCATTTTTTTTGGGACTTAGTCATTTTTCCGGCGTTTATCAGACTTTCAGATAGGGTAAATGTCAGTGAGCATTCCGATTTCAGTTCCAGAGCGATTCGCCCAATGAGTCCTTGATATTTAGTCGTTTTCAGCCAATATTTTGGATTTTTGAAAATTTCACTTTTTTGTGAAAATATCCACTAAATGAGGGAATAATATGTGTGAGGGTACCCCAGGAGAGTACCAAATGTGTGTGGGTAGAATATATATCCCACGGGATAAAATTGAAAAAAGTTGAAAATTTTTTTTTTTGGACTTAGTCATTTTTCCTGCGTTTATCAGACTTTCAGATAGGGCAAATATCAGTGAGCATTCCGATTTCAGTTCCAGAGCGATTCGTCCAATGAGTCCTTGATATTTAGTCATTTTCAGCCAATTTTCTGTATTTTTGGAAATTTCACTTTTTTGTGAAAATATCCACTAAATGAGGGAATAATATGTGTGAGGGTACCCCAGGAGAGTTCCAAATGTGTGTGGGTAGAATATATATCCCACGGGGTAAAATAGAAAAAAGTTTAAAAAAATTTTTTCTTGGACTTAGTCATTTTTCCGGCGTTTATCAGACTTTCAGATAGGGTAAATGTCAGTGAGCATTCCGATTTCAGTTCCAGAGCGATTCGCCCAATGAGTCCTTGAAATTTCGTCGTTTTCAGCCAATATTTAGGATTTTTGAAAATTTCACTTTTTTGTGAAAATATCCACTAAATGAGGGAATAATATGTGTGAGGGTACCCCAGGAGAGTTCCAAATGTGTGTGGGTAGAATATATATCCCACGGGGTAAAATAGAAAAAAGTTTAAAAAAATTTTTTCTTGGACTTAGTCATTTTTCCGGCGTTTATCAGACTTTCAGATAGGGGAAATGTCAGTGAGCATTCCGATTTCAGTTCCAGACCGATTCGCCCAATGAGTCCTTGAAATTTCGTCGTTTTCAGCCAATATTTAGGATTTTTGAAAATTTCACTTTTTTGTGAAAATATCCACTAAATGAGGGAATAATATGTGTGAGGGTACCCCAGGAGAGTTCCAAATGTGTGTGGGTAGAATATATATCCCACGGGGTAAAATTTAAAAAAGTTTAAAAAATTTTTTTCTTGGACTTAGTCATTTTTCCGGGGTTTATCAGACTTTCAGATAGGGGAAATGTCAGTGAGCGTTCCGATTTCTGTTCCAGAGCGATTCGCCCAATGAGTCCTTGATATTTAGTCGTTTTCAGCCAATATTTTGGATTTTTGAAAATTTCACTTTTTTGTGAAAATATCCACTAAATGAGGGAATAATATGTGTGAGGGTACCACAGGAGAGTTCCAAATGTGTGTGGGTAGAATATATATCCCACGGGGGTAAAATTGAAAAAAGTTGAAAAACATTTTTTTGGGGATTTAGTAATTTTTCCGGCGTTTATCAGACTTTCAGATAGGGGAAATGTCAGTGAGCATTCCGATTTCAGTTCCAGAGCGATTCGCCCAATGAGTCCTTGATATTTAGTCGTTTTCAGCCAATATTTTGGATTTTTGAAAATTTCACTTTTTTGTGAAAATATCCACTAAATGAGGGAATAATATGTGTGAGGGTACCCCAGGAGAGTACCAAATGTGTGTGGGTAGAATATATATCCCACGGGATAAAATTGAAAAAAGTTGAAAATTTTTTTTTTTGGACTTAGTCATTTTTCCTGCGTTTATCAGACTTTCAGATAGGGCAAATATCAGTGAGCATTCCGATTTCAGTTCCAGAGCGATTCGTCCAATGAGTCCTTGATATTTAGTCGTTTTCAGCCAATTTTCTGTATTTTTGGAAATTTCACTTTTTTGTGAAAATATCCACTAAATGAGGGAATAATATGTGTGAGGGTACCCCAGGAGAGTTCCAAATGTGTGTGGGTAGAATATATATCCCACGGGGTAAAATAGAAAAAAGTTTAAAAAAAATTTTTCTTCGACTTAGTCATTTTTCCGGCGTTTATCAGACTTTCAGATAGGGGAAATGTCAGTGAGCATTCCGATTTCAGTTCCAGAGCGATTCGCCCAATGAGTCCTTGAAATTTCGTCGTTTTCAGCCAATATTTAGGATTTTTGAAAATTTCACTTTTTTGTGAAAATATCCACTAAATGAGGGAATAATATGTGTGAGGGTACCCCAGGAGAGTTCCAAATGTGTGTGGGTAGAATATATATCCCACGGGGTAAAATAGAAAAAAGTTTAAAAAAAATTTTTCTTGGACTTAGTCATTTTTCCGGCGTTTATCAGACTTTCAGATAGGGGAAATGTCAGTGAGCATTCCGATTTCAGTTCCAGAGCGATTCGCCCAATGAGTCCTTGAAATTTCGTCGTTTTCAGCCAATATTTAGGATTTTTGAAAATTTCACTTTTTTGTGAAAATATCCACTAAATGAGGGAATAATATGTGTGAGGGTACCCCAGGAGAGTTCCAAATGTGTGTGGGTAGAATATATATCCCACGGGGTAAAATTTAAAAAAGTTTAAAAAATTTTTTTCTTGGACTTAGTCATTTTTCCGGGGTTTATCAGACTTTCAGATAGGGGAAATGTCAGTGAGCGTTCCGATTTCTGTTCCAGAGCGATTCGCCCAATGAGTCCTTGATATTTAGTCGTTTTCAGCCAATATTTTGGATTTTTGAAAATTTCACTTTTTTGTGAAAATATCCACTAAATGAGGGAATAATATGTGTGAGGGTACCCCAGGAGAGTACCAAATGTGTGTGGGTAGAATATATATCCCACGGGATAAAATTGAAAAAAGTTGAAAATTTTTTTTTTTGGACTTAGTCATTTTTCCTGCGTTTATCAGACTTTCAGATAGGGCAAATATCAGTGAGCATTCCGATTTCAGTTCCAGAGCGATTCGTCCAATGAGTCCTTGATATTTAGTCGTTTTCAGCCAATTTTCTGTATTTTTGGAAATTTCACTTTTTTGTGAAAATATCCACTAAATGAGGGAATAATATGTGTGAGGGTACCCCAGGAGAGTTCCAAATGTGTGTGGGTAGAATATATATCCCACGGGGTAAAATAGAAAAAAGTTTAAAAAAAATTTTTCTTCGACTTAGTCATTTTTCCGGCGTTTATCAGACTTTCAGATAGGGGAAATGTCAGTGAGCATTCCGATTTCAGTTCCAGAGCGATTCGCCCAATGAGTCCTTGAAATTTCGTCGTTTTCAGCCAATATTTAGGATTTTTGAAAATTTCACTTTTTTGTGAAAATATCCACTAAATGAGGGAATAATATGTGTGAGGGTACCCCAGGAGAGTTCCAAATGTGTGTGGGTAGAATATATATCCCACGGGGTAAAATAGAAAAAAGTTTAAAAAAATTTTTTCTTGGACTTAGTCATTTTTCCGGCGTTTATCAGACTTTCAGATAGGGGAAATGTCAGTGAGCATTCCGATTTCAGTTCCAGAGCGATTCGCCCAATGAGTCCTTGAAATTTCGTCGTTTTCAGCCAATATTTAGGATTTTTGAAAATTTCACTTTTTTGTGAAAATATCCACTAAATGAGGGAATAATATGTGTGAGGGTACCCCAGGAGAGTTCCAAATGTGTGTGGGTAGAATATATATCCCACGGGGTAAAATTTAAAAAAGTTTAAAAAATTTTTTTCTTGGACTTAGTCATTTTTCCGGGGTTTATCAGACTTTCAGATAGGGGAAATGTCAGTGAGCGTTCCGATTTCTGTTCCAGAGCGATTCGCCCAATGAGTCCTTGATATTTAGTCGTTTTCAGCCAATATTTTGGATTTTTGAAAATTTCACTTTTTTGTGAAAATATCCACTAAATGAGGGAATAATATGTGTGAGGGTACCACAGGAGAGTTCCAAATGTGTGTGGGTAGAATATATATCCCACGGGGGTAAAATTGAAAAAAGTTGAAAAACATTTTTTTGGGGATTTAGTAATTTTTCCGGCGTTTATCAGACTTTCAGATAGGGGAAATGTCAGTGAGCATTCCGATTTCAGTTCCAGAGCGATTCGCCCAATGAGTCCTTGATATTTAGTCGTTTTCAGCCAATTTTCTGTATTTTTGGAAATTTCACTTTTTTGTGAAAATATCCACTAAATGAGGGAATAATATGTGTGAGGGTACCACAGGAGAGTTCCAAATGTGTGTGGGTAGAATATATATCCCACGGGGGTAAAATTGAAAAAAGTTGAAAAACATTTTTTTTTGGACTTAGTCATTTTTCCGGCGTTTATCAGACTTTCAGATAGGGGAAATGTCAGTGAGCGTTCCGATTTCAGTTCCAGAGCGATTCGTCCAATGAGTCCTTGATATTTAGTCGTTTTCAGCCAATATTTTGGATTTTTGAAAATTTCACTTTTTTGTGAAAATATCCACTAAACGAGGGAATAAAATGTGTGAGGGTACCCCAGGAGAGTTCCAAATGTGTGTGGGTAGAATATATATCCCACGGGGTAAAATTTAAAAAAGTTTAAAAAAATTTTTTCTTGGACTTAGTCATTTTTCCGGGGTTTATCAGACTTTCAGATAGGGGAAATGTCAGTGAGCATTCCGATTTCAGTTCCAGAGCGATTCGCCCAATGAGTCCTTGAAATTTCGTCGTTTTCAGCCAATATTTAGGATTTTTGAAAATTTCACTTTTTTGTGAAAATATCCACTAAATGAGGGAATAATATGTGTGAGGGTACCCCAGGAGAGTTCCAAATGTGTGTGGGTAGAATATATATCCCACGGGGTAAAATTTAAAAAAGTTTAAAAAATTTTTTTCTTGGACTTAGTCATTTTTCCGGGGTTTATCAGACTTTCAGATAGGGGAAATGTCAGTGAGCGTTCCGATTTCTGTTCCAGAGCGATTCGCCCAATGAGTCCTTGATATTTAGTCGTTTTCAGCCAATATTTTGGATTTTTGAAAATTTCACTTTTTTGTGAAAATATCCACTAAATGAGGGAATAATATGTGTGAGGGTACCACAGGAGAGTTCCAAATGTGTGTGGGTAGAATATATATCCCACGGGGGTAAAATTGAAAAAAGTTGAAAAACATTTTTTTGGGGATTTAGTAATTTTTCCGGCGTTTATCAGACTTTCAGATAGGGGAAATGTCAGTGAGCATTCCGATTTCAGTTCCAGAGCGATTCGCCCAATGAGTCCTTGATATTTAGTCGTTTTCAGCCAATTTTCTGTATTTTTGGAAATTTCACTTTTTTGTGAAAATATCCACTAAATGAGGGAATAATATGTGTGAGGGTACCACAGGAGAGTTCCAAATGTGTGTGGGTAGAATATATATCCCACGGGGGTAAAATTGAAAAAAGTTGAAAAACATTTTTTTTTGGACTTAGTCATTTTTCCGGCGTTTATCAGACTTTCAGATAGGGGAAATGTCAGTGAGCGTTCCGATTTCAGTTCCAGAGCGATTCGCCCAATGAGTCCTTGATATTTAGTCGTTTTCAGCCAATATTTTGGATTTTTGAAAATTTCACTTTTTTGTGAAAATATCCACTAAACGAGGGAATAAAATGTGTGAGGGTACCCCAGGAGAGTTCCAAATGTGTGTGGGTAGAATATATATCCCACGGGGTAAAATTTAAAAAAGTTTAAAAAATTTTTTTCTTGGACTTAGTCATTTTTCCGGGGTTTATCAGACTTTCAGATAGGGGAAATGTCAGTGAGCATTCCGATTTCAGTTCCAGAGCGATTCGCCCAATGAGTCCTTGATATTTAGTCGTTTTCAGCCAATATTTTGGATTTTTGAAAATTTCACTTTTTTGTGAAAATATCCACTAAATGAGGGAATAATATGTGTGAGGGTACCCCAGGAGAGTACCAAATGTGTGTGGGTAGAATATATATCCCACGGGATAAAATTGAAAAAAGTTGAAAATTTTTTTTTTTGGACTTAGTCATTTTTCCTGCGTTTATCAGACTTTCAGATAGGGCAAATATCAGTGAGCATTCCGATTTCAGTTCCAGAGCGATTCGCCCAATGAGTCCTTGATATTTAGTCGTTTTCAGCCAATTTTCTGTATTTTTGGAAATTTCACTTTTTTGTGAAAATATCCACTAAATGAGGGAATAATATGTGTGAGGGTACCCCAGGAGAGTTCCAAATGTGTGTGGGTAGAATATATATCCCACGGGGTAAAATAGAAAAAAGTTTAAAAAAATTTTTTCTTGGACTTAGTCATTTTTCCGGCGTTTATCAGACTTTCAGATAGGGGAAATGTCAGTGAGCATTCCGATTTCAGTTCCAAAGCGATACGCCCAATGAGTCCTTGAAATTTCGTCGTTTTCAGCCAATATTTTGGATTTTTGAAAATTTCACTTTTTTGTGAAAATATCCACTAAATGAGGGAATAATATGTGTGTGGGTACCCCAGGAGAGTTCCAAATGTGTGTGGGTAGAATATATATCCCACGGGGTAAAATTTAAAAAAGTTTAAAAATTTTTTTTCTTGGACTTAGTCATTTTTCCGGGGTTTATCAGACTTTCAGATAGGGGAAATGTCAGTGAGCGTTCCGATTTCTGTTCCAGAGCAATTCGCCCAATGAGTCCTTGATATTTAGTCGTTTTCAGCCAATATTTTGGATTTTTGAAAATTTCACTTTTTTGTGAAAATATCCACTAAATGAGGGAATAATATGTGTGAGGGTACCCCAGGAGAGTTCCAAATGTGTGTGGGTAGAATATATATCCCACGGGGTTAAAATTGAAAAAGGTTGAAAAACATTTTTTTTTGGACTTAGTCATTTCTCCAGCGTTTATCAGACTTTCAGATAGGGGAAATGTCAGTGAGCATTCCGATTTCAGTTCCAGAGCAATTTGCCCAATGAGTCCTTGATATTTAGTGGTTTTCAGCCAATTTTCTGTATTTTTGGAAATTTCACTTTTTTGTGAAAATATCCACTAAATGAGGGAATAATATGTGTGAGGGTACCACAGGAGAGTTCCAAATGTGTGTGGGTAGAATATATATCCCACGGGGGTAAAATTGAAAAAAGTTGAAAAACATTTTTTTTGGGACTTAGTCTTTTTTCCGGCGTTTATCAGACTTTCAGATAGGGGAAATGTCAGTGAGCGTTCCGATTTCAGTTCCAGAGCGATTCGCCCAATGAATCCTTAATATTTAGTCGTTTTCAGCCAATATTTTGTATTTTTGAAAATTTCACTTTTTTGTGAAAATATCCACTAAATGAGGGAATAATATGTGTGAGGGTACCCCAGGAGAGTTCCAAATGTGTGTGGGTAGAATATATATCCCACGGGGTAAAATAGAAAAAAGTTTAAAAAATTTTTTTCTTGGACTTAGTCATTTTTCCGGCGTTTATCAGACTTTCAGATAGGGTAAATGTCAGTGAGCATTCCGATTTCAGTTCCAGAGCGATTCGCCCAATGAGTCCTTGATATTTAGTCGTTTTCAGCCAATATTTTGGATTTTTGAAAATTTCACTTTTTTGTGAAAATATCCACTAAATGAGGGAATAATATGTGTGAGGGTACCCCAGGAGAGTTCCAAATGTGTGTGGGTAGAATATATATCCCACGGGTAAAATTGAAAAAAGTTTAAAAAAATTTTTTTTTGGACTTAGTAATTTCTCTGGCGTTTATCAGACTTTCAGATCGGGGAAATGTCAGTGAGCATTCCGATTTCAATTCCAGAGCGATTCGCCGTATGAGTCCTTGATATTTAGTCGTTTTCAGCCAATATTTTGGATTTTTGAAAATTTCACTTTTTTGTGAAAATATCCACTAAATGAGGGAATAATATGTGTGAGGGTACCCCAGGAGAGTACCAAATGTGTGTGGGTAGAATATATATCCCACGGGGTAAAATTGAAAAAAGTTGAAAATTTTTTTTTTTGGACTTAGGCATTTTTCCGGCGTTTATCAGACTTTCAGATAGGGGAAATGTCAGTGAGCGTTCCGATTTCAGTTCCAGAGCGATTCGCCCAATGAGTCCTTGATATTTAGTCGTTTTCAGCCAATATTTTGGATTTTTGAAAATTTCACTTTTTTGTGAAAATATCCACTAAACGAGGGAATAAAATGTGTGAGGGTACCCCAGGAGAGTTCCAAATGTGTGTGGGTAGAATATATATCCCACGGGGTAAAATTTAAAAAAGTTTAAAAATTTTTTTTCTTGGACTTAGTCATTTTTCCGGGGTTTATCAGACTTTCAGATAGGGGAAATGTCAGTGAGCATTCCGATTTCAGTTCCAGAGCGATTCGCCCAATGAGTCCTTGATATTTAGTCGTTTTCAGCCAATATTTTGGATTTTTGAAAATTTCACTTTTTTGTGAAAATATCCACTAAATGAGGGAATAATATGTGTGAGGGTACCCCAGGAGAGTACCAAATGTGTGTGGGTAGAATATATATCCCACGGGATAAAATTGAAAAAAGTTGAACATTTTTTTTTTTGGACTTAGTCATTTTTCCTGCGTTTATCAGACTTTCAGATAGGGCAAATATCAGTGAGCATTCCGATTTCAGTTCCAGAGCGATTCGCCCAATGAGTCCTTGATATTTAGTCGTTTTCAGCCAATTTTCTGTATTTTTGGAAATTTCACTTTTTTGTGAAAATATCCACTAAATGAGGGAATAATATGTGTGAGGGTACCCCAGGAGAGTTCCAAATGTGTGTGGGTAGAATATATATCCCACGGGGTAAAAATTAAAAAAGTTTAAAAAAATTTTTTCTTGGACTTAGTCATTTTTCCGGGGTTTATCAGACTTTCAGATAGGGGAAATGTCAGTGAGCGTTCCGATTTCTGTTCCAGAGCAATTCTCCCAATGAGTCCTTGATATTTAGTCGTTTTCAGCCAATATTTTGGATTTTTGAAAATTTCACTTTTTTGTGAAAATATCCACTAAATGAGGGAATAATATGTGTGAGGGTACCCCAGGAGAGTACCAAATGTGTGTGGGTAGAATATATATCCCACGGGGGTAAAATTGAAAAAAGTTGAAAAACATTTTTTTTTGGACTTAGTCATTTTTCCGGCGTTTATCAGGCTTTCAGATAGGGAAAATGTCAGTGAGCATTACGATTTCAGTTCCAGAGCGATTCGCCCAATGAATCCTTAATATTTAGTCGTTTTCAGCCAATATTTTGGATTTTTGAAAATTTCACTTTTTTGTGAAAATATCCACTAAATGAGGGAATAATATGTGTGAGGGTACCCCAGGAGAGTTCCAAATGTGTGTGGGTAGAATTTATATCCCACGGGGTAAAATTGAAAAAAGTTTTAAAAAAAATTTTTTTTGACTTAGTAATTTCTCCGGCGTTTATCAGACTTTCAGATAGGGGAAATGTCAGTGAGCATTCCGATTTCAGTTCCAGAGCGATTCGCTCAATGAGTCCTTGATATTTAGTCGTTTTCAGCCAATTTTCTGGATTTTTGAAAATTTCACTTTTTTGTGAAAATATCCACTAAATGATTGAATAATATGTGTGAGGGTACCCCAGGAGAGTTCCAAATGTGTGTGGGTAGAATATATATCCCACGGGGTAAAATTGAAAAAAGTTTAAAAAAATTTTTTTTTGGACTTAGTAATTTCTCCGGCGTTTATCAGACTTTCAGATAGGGGAAATGTCAGTGAGCATTCCGATTTCAATTCCAGAGCGATTCGCCCAATGAGTCCTTGATATTTAATCGTTTTCAGCCAATATTTTGGATTTTTGAAAATTTCACTTTTTTGTGAAAATATCCACTAAATGAGGGAATAATATGTGTGAGGGTACCCCAGGAGAGTTCCAAATGTGTGTGGGTAGAATATATATCCCACGGGGTAAAATAGAAAAAAGTTTAAAAAAATTTTTTCTTGGACTTAGTCATTTTTCCGGCGTTTATCAGACTTTCAGATAGGGAATATGTCAGTGAGCATTCCGATTTCAGTTCCAGAGTGATTCGCCCAATGAGTCCTTGATATTTAGTCGTTTTTAGCCAATTTTCTGGATTTTTGAAAATTTCACTTTTTTGTGAAAATATCCACTAAATGATTGAATAATATGTGTGAGGGTACCCCAGGAGAGTTCCAAATGTGTGTGGGTAGAATATATATCCCACGGGGTAAAATTGAAAAAAGTTTAAAAAAATTTTTTTTTGGACTTAGTAATTTCTCCGGCGTTTATCAGACTTTCAGATAGGGGAAATGCCAGTGAGCATTCCGATTTCAATTCCAGAGCGATTTGCCCAATGAGTCCTTGATATTTAGTCGTTTTCAGCCAATGTTTTGGATTTTTGAAAATTTCACTTTTTTGTGAAAATATCCACTAAATGAGGGAATAATATGTGTGAGGGTACCCCAGGAGAGTACCAAATGTGTGTGGGTAGAATATATATCCCACGGGGGTAAAATTGAAAAAAGTTGAAAAACATTTTTTTTTGGACTTAGTCATTTTTCCGGCGTTTATCAGGCTTTCAGATAGGGGAAATGTCAGTGAGCATTACGATTTCAGTTCCAGAGCGATTCGCCCAATGAATCCTTAATATTTAGTCGTTTTCAGCCAATATTTTGGATTTTTGAAAATTTCACTTTTTTGTGAAAATATCCACTAAATGAGGGAATAATATGTGTGAGGGTACCCCAGGAGAGTTCCAAATGTGTGTGGGTAGAATTTATATCCCACGGGGTAAAATTGAAAAAAGTTTTAAAAAAATTTTTTTTTGACTTAGTAATTTCTCCGGCGTTTATCAGACTTTCAGATAGGGGAAATGTCAGTGAGCATTCCGATTTCAGTTCCAGAGCGATACGCTCAATGAGTCCTTGATATTTAGTCGTTTTCAGCCAATTTTCTGGATTTTTGAAAATTTCACTTTTTTGTGAAAATATCCACTAAATGATTGAATAATATGTGTGAGGGTACCCCAGGAGAGTTCCAAATGTGTGTGGGTAGAATATATATCCCACGGGGTAAAATTGAAAAAAGTTTAAAAAAATTTTTTTTTGGACTTAGTAATTTCTCCGGCGTTTATCAGACTTTCAGATAGGGGAAATGTCAGTGAGCATTCCGATTTCAATTCCAGAGCGATTCGCCCAATGAGTCCTTGATATTTAGTCGTTTTCAGCCAATATTTTGGATTTTTGAAAATTTCACTTTTTTGTGAAAATATCCACTAAATGAGGGAATAATATGTGTGAGGGTACCCCAGGAGAGTTCCAAATGTGTGTGGGTAGAATATATATCCCACGGGGTAAAATAGAAAAAAGTTTAAAAAAATTTTTTCTTGGACTTAGTCATTTTTCCGGCGTTTATCAGACTTTCAGATAGGGAATATGTCAGTGAGCATTCCGATTTCAGTTCCAGAGTGATTCGCCCAATGAGTCCTTGATATTTAGTCGTTTTTAGCCAATATTTTGGATTTTTGAAAATTTCACTTTTTTGTGAAAATATCCACTAAATGAGGGAATAATATGTGTGAGGGTACCCCAGGAGAGTACCAAATGTGTGTGGGTAGAATATATATCCCACGGGGTAAAATTGAAAAAAGTTGAAAATTATTTTTTTTGGACTTAGTCATTTTTCCTGCGTTTATCAGACTTTCAGATAGGGCAAATATCAGTGAGCATTCCGATTTCAGTTCCAGAGCGATTCGCCCAATGAGTCCTTGATATTTAGTCGTTTTCAGCCAATTTTCTGTATTTTTGAAAATTTCACTTTTTTGTGAAAATATCCACTAAATGAGGGAATAATATGTGTGAGGGTACCACAGGAGAGTTCCAAATGTGTGTGGGTAGAATATATATCCCACGGGGGTAAAATTGAAAAAAGTTGAAAAACATTTTTTTTTTGGACTTAGTCATTTTTCCAGCGTTTATCAGACTTTCAGATAGGGGAAATGTCAGTGAGCGTTCCGATTTCAGTTTCAGAGCGATTCGCCCAATGAATCCTTAATATTTAGTCGTTTTCAGCCAATATTTTGGATTTTTGAAAATTTCACTTTTTTGTGAAAATATCCACTAAATGAGGGAATAATATGTGTGAGGGTACCCCAGGAGAGTTCCAAATGTGTGTGGGTAGAATTTATATCCCACGGGGTAAAATTGAAAAAAGTTTTAAAAAAATTTTTTTTTGACTTAGTAATTTCTCCGGCGTTTATCTGACTTTCAGATAGGGGAAATGTCAGTGAGCATTCCGATTTCAGTTCCAGAGCGATTCGCTCAATGAGTCCTTGATATTTAGTCATTTTCAGCCAATTTTCTGGATTTTTGAAAATTTCACTTTTTTGTGAAAATATCCACTAAATGATTGAATAATATGTGTGAGGGTACCCCAGGAGAGTTCCAAATGTGTGTGGGTAGAATATATATCCCACGGGGTAAAATTGAAAAAAGTTTAAAAAAATTTTTTTTTGGACTTAGTAATTTCTCCGGCGTTTATCAGACTTTCAGATAGGGGAAATGTCAGTGAGCATTCCGATTTCAATTCCAGAGCGATTCGCCCAATGAGTCCTTGATATTTAGTCGTTTTCAGCCAATATTTTGGATTTTTGAAAATTTCACTTTTTTGTGAAAATATCCACTAAATGAGGGAATAATATGTGTGAGGGTACCCCAGGAGAGTTCCAAATGTGTGTGGGTAGAATATATATCCCACGGGGTAAAATAGAAAAAAGTTTAAAAAAAATTTTTCTTGGACTTAGTCATTTTTCCGGCGTTTATCAGACTTTCAGATAGGGAATATGTCAGTGAGCATTCCGATTTCAGTTCCAGAGTGATTCGCCCAATGAGTCCTTGATATTTAGTCGTTTTTAGCCAATATTTTGGATTTTTGAAAATTTCACTTTTTTGTGAAAATATCCACTAAATGAGGGAATAATATGTGTGAGGGTACCCCAGGAGAGTAGCAAATGTGTGTGGGTAGAATATATATCCCACGGGGTAAAATTGAAAAAAGTTTTAAAAAAATTTTTTTTGGACTTAGTAATTTCTCTGGCGTTTATCAGACTTTCAGATAGGGGAAATGTCAGTGAGCATTCCGATTTCAGTTCCAGAGCGATTCGCCCAATGAGTCCTTGATATTTAGTCGTTTTCAGCCAATATTTTGGATTTTTGAAAATTTCACTTTTTTGTGAAAATATCCACTAAATGAGGGAATAATATGTGTGAGGGTACCCCAGGAGAGTACCAAATGTGTGTGGGTAGAATATATATCCCACGGGGTAAAATTGAAAAAAGTTGAAAATTATTTTTTTTTGGACTTAGTCATTTTTCCTGCGTTTATCAGACTTTCAGATAGGGCAAATATCAGTGAGCATTCCGATTTCAGTTCCAGAGCGATTCGCCCAATGAGTCCTTGATATTTAGTCGTTTTCAGCCAATTTTCTGTATTTTTGAAAATTTCACTTTTTTGTGAAAATATCCACTAAATGAGGGAATAATATGTGTGAGGGTACCACAGGAGAGTTCCAAATGTGTGTGGGTAGAATATATATCCCACGGGGGTAAAATTGAAAAAAGTTGAAAAACATTTTTTTTTTGGACTTAGTCATTTTTCCAGCGTTTATCAGACTTTCAGATAGGGGAAATGTCAGTGAGCGTTCCGATTTCAGTTTCAGAGCGATTCGCCCAATGAATCCTTAATATTTAGTCGTTTTCAGCCAATATTTTGGATTTTTGAAAATTTCACTTTTTTGTGAAAATATCCACTAAATGAGGGAATAATATGTGTGAGGGTACCCCAGGAGAGTTCCAAATGTGTGTGGGTAGAATATATATCCCACGGGGTAAAATTTAATAAAGTTTAAAAAAAAATTTTCTTGGACTTAGTCATTTTTCCGGGGTTTATCAGACTTTCAGATAGGGGAAATGTCAGTGAGCATTCCGATTTCAATTCCAGAGCGACTCGCCCAATGAATCCTTGATATTTAGTCGTTTTCAGCCAATTTTCTGGATGTTTGAAAATTTCACTTTTTTGTTAAAATATCCACTAAATGAGGGAATAATATGTGTGAGGGTACCCCAGGAGAGTACCAAATGTGTGTGGGTAGAATATATATCCCACGGGGTAAAATTGAAAAAAGTTGAAAATTATTTTTTTTTTGGACTTAGTCATTTTTCCTGCGTTTATCAGACTTTCAGATAGGGCAAATATCAGTGAGCATTCCGATTTCAGTTCCAGAGCAATTCGCCCAATGAGTCCTTGATATTTAGTCGTTTTCAGCCAATTTTCTGGATTTTTGAAAATTTCACTTTTTTGTGAAAATATCCACTAAATGAGGGAATAATATGTGTGAGGGTACCACAGGAGAGTTCCAAATGTGTGTGGGTAGAATATATATCCCACGGGGGTAAAATTGAAAAAAGTTGAAAAACATTTTTTTTTGGACTTAGTCATTTTTCCGCCGTTTATCAGACTTTCAGATAGGGGAAATGTCAGTGAGCGTTCCGATTTCAGTTCCAGAGCGATTCGCCCAATGAATCCTTAATATTTAGTCGTTTTCAGCCAATATTTTGGATTTTTGAAAATTTCACTTTTTTGTGAAAATATCCACTAAATGAGGGAATAATATGTGTGAGGGTACCCCAGGAGAGTTCCAAATGTGTGTGGGTAGAATATATATCCCACGGGGTAAAATAGAAAAAAGTTTAAAAAAATTTTTTCTTGGACTTAGTCATTTTTCCGGCGTTTATCAGACTTTCAGATAGGGAAATGTCAGTGAGCATTCCGATTTCAGTTCCAGAGCGATTCGCCCAATGAGTCCTTGATATTTAGTCGTTTTCAGCCAATATTTTGGATTTTTGAAAATTTCACTTTTTTGTGAAAATATCCACTAAATGAGGGAATAATATTTGTGACGGTACCCCAGGAGAGTTCCAAATGTGTGTGGGTAGAATATATATCCCACGGGGTAAAATAGAAAAAAGTTTAAAAATTTTTTTTCTTGGACTTAGTCATTTTTCCGGCGTTTATCAGACTTTCAGATAGGGGAAATGACAGTGAGCATTCCGATTTCAGTTCCAGAGCGATTCGCCCAATGAGTCCTTGATATTTAGTCGTTTTCAGCCAATATTTTTTATTTTTGAAAATTTCACTTTTTTGTGAAAATATCCACTAAATGAGGGAATAATATGTGTGAGGGTACCCCAGGAGAGTTCCAAATGTGTGTGAGTAGAATATATATCCCACGGGGTAAAATTGAAAAAAGTTTTAAAAAATTTTTTTTTGGACTTAGTAATTTCTCCGGCGTTTATCAGACTTTCAGATAGGGGAAATGTCAGTGAGCATTCCGATTTCAGTTCCAGAGTGATTCACCCAATGAGTCCTTGATATTTAGTCGTTTTCAGCCAATTTTCTGGATTTTTGAAAATTTCAGTTTTTTGTGAAAATATCCACTAAATGAGGGAATAATATGTGTGAGAGTACCCCAGGAGAGTACCAAATGTGTGTGGGTAGAATATATATCCCACGGGGTAAAATTGAAAAAAGTTGAAAATTATTTTTTTTTGGATTAGTCATTTTTCCTGCGTTTATCAGACTTTCAGATAGGGCAAATATCAGTGAGCATTCCGATTTCAGTTCCAGAGTGATTCGCCCAATGAGTCCTTGATATTTAGTCGTTTTCAGCCAATTTTCTGTATTTTTGAAAATTTCACTTTTTTGTGAAAATATCCACTAAATGAGCGAATAATATGTGTGAGGGTACCACAGGAGAGTTCCAAATGTGTGTGGGTAGAATATATATCCCACGGGGGTAAAATTGAAAAAAGTTGAAAAACATTTTTTTTTTGGACTTAGTAATTTCTCCGGCGTTTATCAGACTTTCAGATAGGTGAAATGTGAGTGAGCATTCCGATTTCAATTCCAGAGCGATTCGCCCAATGAGTCCTTGATATTTAGTCGTTTTCAGCCAATATTTTGGATTTTTGAAAATTTCACTTTTTTGTGAAAATATCCACTAAATGAGGGAATAATATGTGTGAGGGTACCCCAGGAGAGTACCAAATGTGTGTGGGTAGAATATATATCCCACGGGGTAAAATTGAAAAAAGTTGAAAATTTTTTTTTTTTGGACTTAGTCATTTTTCCTGCGTTTATCAGACTTTCAGAGAGGGCACATATCAGTGAGCATTCCGATTTCAGTTGCAGAGCGATTCGCCCAATGAGTCCTTGATATTTAGTCGTTTTCAGACAATTTTCTGGATCTTTGAAAATTTCACTTTTTTGTGAAAATATCCACTAAATGAGGGAATAATATGTGTGAGGGTACCCCAGGAGAGTACCAAATGTGTGTGGGTAGAATATATATCCCACGGGGTAAAATTGAAAAAAGTTTTAAAAAAATTTTTTTTGGACTTAGTAATTTCTCTGGCGTTTATCAGACTTTCAGATAGGGGAAATGTCAGTGAGCATTCCGATTTCAGTTCCAGAGCGATTCGCCCAATGAGTCTTTGATATTTAGTCGGTTTCAGCCAATTTTCTGGATTTTTGAAAATTTCAGTTTTTTGTGAAAATATCCACTAAATGAGGGAATAATATGTGTGAGGGTACCCCAGGAGAGTTCCAAATGTGTGTGGGTAGAATATATATCCCACGGGGTAAAATTGAAAAAAGTTTTAAAAAAAATTTTTTTGGACTTAGTAATTTCTCCGGCGTTTATCAGACTTTCAGATAGGGGAAATGTCAGTGAGCATTCCGATTTCAATTCCAGAGCGATTCGCCCAATGAATCCTTGATATTTAGTCGTTTTCAGCCAATTTTCTGGATGTTTGAAAATTTCACTTTTTTGTTAAAATATCCACTAAATGAGGGAATAATATGTGTGAGGGTACCCCAGGAGAGTACCAAATGTGTGTGGGTAGAATATATATCCCACGGGGTAAAATTGAAAAAAGTTGAAAATTATTTTTTTTTGGACTTAGTCATTTTTCCTGCGTTTATCAGACTTTCAGATAGGGCAAATATCAGTGAGCATTCCGATTTCAGTTCCAGAGCGATTCGCCCAATGAGTCCTTGATATTTAGTCGTTTTCAGCCAATTTTCTGGATTTTTGAAAATTTCACTTTTTTGTGAAAATATCCACTAAATGAGGGAATAATATGTGTGAGGGTACCACAGGAGAGTTCCAAATGTGTGTGGGTAGAATATATATCCCACGGGGGTAAAATTGAAAAAAGTTGAAAAACATTTTTTTTTGGACTTAGTCATTTTTCCGGCGTTTATCAGACTTTCAGATAGGGGAAATGTCAGTGAGCGTTCCGATTTCAGTTCCAGAGCGATTCGCCCAATGAATCCTTAATATTTAGTCGTTTTCAGCCAATATTTAGGATTTTTGAAAATTTCACTTTTTTGTGAAAATATCCACTAAATGATTGAATAATATGTGTGAGGGTACCCCAGGAGAGTTCCAAATGTGTGTGGGTAGAATATATATCCCACGGGGTAAAATAGAAAAAAGTTTAAAAAATTTTTTTCTTGGACTTAGTCATTTTTCCGGCGTTTATCAGACTTTCAGATAGGGGAAATGTCAGTGAGCTTTCCGATTTCAGTTCCAGAGCGATTCGCCCAATGAATCCTTAATATTTAGTCGTTTTCAGCCAATATTTTGGATTTTTGAAAATTTCACTTTTTTGTGAAAATATCCACTAAATGAGGGAATAATATGTGTGAGGGTACCCCAGGAGAGTTCCAAATGTGTGTGGGTAGAATATATATCCCACGGGGTAAAATAGAAAAAAGTTTAAAAAATTTTTTTCTTGGACTTAGTCATTTTTCCGGCGTTTATCAGACTTTCAGATAGGGGAAATGTCAGTGAGCATTCCGATTTCAGTTCCAGAGCGATTCGCCCAATGAGTCCTTGATATTTATTCGTTTTCAGCCAATATTTTGGATTTTTGAAAATATTACTTTTTTTGTGAAAATATCCACTAAATGAGGGAATAATATGTGTGAGGGTACCCCAGGACAGATCCAAATGTGTGTGGGTAGAATATATATCCCACGGGGTAAAATTTAAAAAAGTTTAAAAAAATTTTTTCTTGGACTTAGTCATTTTTCCGGGGTTTATCAGACTTTCAGATAGGGGAAATGTCAGTGAGCGTTCCGATTTCAGTTCCAGAGCGATTCAACCAATGAGTCCTTGATATTTAGTCGTTTTCAGCCAATTTTCTGGATTTTTGAAAATTTCACTTTTTTGTAAAAATATCCACTAAATGAGGGAATAATATGTGTGAGGGTACCCCAGGAGAGTTCCAAATGTGTGTGGGTAGAATATATATCCCACGGGGGTAAAATTGAAAAAAGTTGAGAAACATTTTTTTTGGACTTAGTAATTTTTCCAGCGTTTATCAGACTTTCAGATAGGGGAAATGTCAGTGAGCATTCCGATTTCAGTTCCAGAGCGATTCGCCCAATGAATCCTTGATATTTAGTCGTTTTCAGCCAATTTTCTGGATGTTTGAAAATTTCACTTTTTTGTTAAAATATCCACTAAATGAGGGAATAATATGTGTGAGGGTACCCCAGGAGAGTTCCAAATGTGTGTGGGTAGAATATATATCCCACGGGGTTAAAATTGAAAAAGGTTGAAAAACATTTTTTTTTGGACTTAGTCATTTCTCCGGCGTTTATCAGACTTTCAGATAGGGGAAATGTCAGTGAGCATTCCGATTTCAGTTCCAGAGCGATTCGCCCAATGAATCCTTGATATTTAGTCGTTTTCAGCCAATTTTCTGGATTTTTGAAAATTTCACTTTTTTTGTGAAAATATCCACTAAATGAGGGAATAATATGTGTGAGGGTACCACAGGAGAGTTCCAAATGTGTGTGGGTAGAATATATATCCCACGGAGATAAAATTGAAAAAAGTTGAAAAACATTTTTTTTTTGGACTTAGTCATTTTTCCGGCGTTTATCAGACTTTCAGATGGGGGAAATGTCAGTGAGCGTTCCGATTTCAGTTCCAGAGCGATTTGACCAATGAATCCTTAATATTTAGTCGTTTTCAGCCAATATTTTGGATTTTTGAAAATTTCACTTTTTTGTGAAAATATCCACTAAATGAGGGAATAACATGTGTGAGGGTACCCCAAGAGAGTTCCAAATGTGTGTGGGTAGAATCTATATCCCACGGGTTAAAATTGAAAAAGGTTGAAAAACATTTTTTTTTGGACTTAGTCATTTCTCCGGCATTTATCAGACTTTCAGATAGGGGAAATGTCAGTGAGCATTCCGATTTCAGTTCCAGAGCGATTCGCCCAATGAATCCTTGATATTTAGTCGTTTTCAGCCAATTTTCTGGATTTTTGAAAACTTCACTTTTTTGTGAAAATATCCACTAAATGAGGGAATAATATGTGTAAGGGTACCCCAGGAGAGTTCCAAATGTGTGTGGGTAGAATATATATCCCACGGGGGCAAAATTGAAAAAATTATAAAAAAATTTTTTCTTGGATTTAGTCATTTTTCCGTCGTTTATCAGACTTTCAGATAGGGGAAATGTCAGTGAGCATTCCGATTTCAGTTCCAGAGTGATTCGCCCAATGAGTCCTTGATATTTAGTCGTTTTCAGCCAATTTTCTGGATTTTAGAAAATTTCAGTTTTTTGTGAAAATATCCACTAAATGATTGAATAATATGTGTGAGAGTACCCCAGGAGAGTACCAAATGTGTGTGGGTAGAATATATATCCCACGGGGTAAAATTGAAAAAAGTTGAAAATTATTTTTTTTTGGACTTAGTCATTTTTCCTGCGTTCATCAGACTTTCAGATAGGGCAAATATCAGTGAGTATTCCGATTTCAGTTCCAGAGCGATTCGCCCAATGAGTCCTTGATATTTAGTCGTTTTCAGCCAATTTTCTGGATTTTTGAAAATTTCACTTTTTTTGTGAAAATATCCACTAAATGAGGGAATAATATGTGTGAGGGTACCACAGGAGAGTTCCAAATGTGTGTGGGTAGAATATATATCCCACGGAGATAAAATTGAAAAAAAGTTGAAAAACATTTTTTTTTTGGACTTAGTCATTTTTCCGGCGTTTATCAGACTTTCAGATGGGGGAAATGTCAGTGAGCGTTCCGATTTCAGTTCCAGAGCGATTTGACCAATGAATCCTTAATATTTAGTCGTTTTCAGCCAATATTTTGGATTTTTGAAAATTTCACTTTTTTGTGAAAATATCCACTAAATGAGGGAATAATATGTGTGAGGGTACCCCAAGAGAGTTCCAAATGTGTGTGGGTAGAATCTATATCCCACGGGTTAAAATTGAAAAAGGTTGAAAAACATTTTTTTTTGGACTTAGTCATTTCTCCGGCGTTTATCAGACTTTCAGATAGGGGAAATGTCAGGGAGCGTTCCGATTTCAGTTCCAGAGCGATTCGCCCAATGAATCCTTATTATTTAGTCGTTTTCAGCCAATATTTTGGATTTTTGAAAATTTCACTTTTTTGTGAAAATATCCACTAAATGAGGGAATAATATGTGTGAGGGTACCCCAGGAGAGTTCCAAATGTGTGTGGGTAGAATATATATCCCACGGGGTAAAATAGAAAAAAGTTTAAAAAATTTTTTTCTTGGACTTAGTCATTTTTCCGGCGTTTATCAGACTTTCAGATAGGGGAAATGTCAGTGAGCATTCCGATTTCAGTTCCAGAGCGATTCGCCCAATGAGTCCTTGATATTTAGTCATTTTCAGCCAATATTTTTTATTTTTGAAAATTTCACTTTTTTGTGAAAATATCCACTAAATGAGGGAATAATATGTGTGAGGGTACCCCAGGAGAGTTCCAAATGTGTGTGAGTAGAATATATATCCCACGGGGTAAAATTGAAAAAAGTTTTAAAAAAAATTTTTTTGGACTTAGTAATTTCTCCGGCGTTTATCAGACTTTCAGATAGGGGAAATGTCAGTGAGCATTCCGATTTCAGTTCCAGAGTGATTCGCCCAATGAGTCCTTGATATTTAGTCGTTTTCAGCCAATTTTCTGGATTTTTGAAAATTTCAGTTTTTTGTGAAAATATCCACTAAATGAGGGAATAATATGTGTGAGAGTACCCCAGGAGAGTACCAAATGTGTGTGGGTAGAATATATATCCCACGGGGTAAAATTGAAAAAAGTTGAAAATTATTTTTTTTTGGACTTAGTCATTTTTCCTGCGTTTATCAGACTTTCAGATAGGGCAAATATCAGTGAGCATTCCGATTTCAGTTCCAGAGCGATTCGCCCAATGAGTCCTTGATATTTAGTCGTTTTCAGCCAATTTTCTGGATTTTTGAAAATTTCACTTTTTTTGTGAAAATATCCAATAAATGAGGGAATAATATGTGTGAGGGTACCACAGGAGAGTTCCAAATGTGTGTGGGTAGAATATATATCCCACGGAGGTAAAATTGAAAAAAGTTGAAAAACATTATTTTTTTTGGACTTAGTCATTTTTCCGGCGTTTATCAGACTTTCAGATGGGGGAAATGTCAGTGAGCGTTCCGATTTCAGTTCCAGAGCGATTTGACCAATGAATCCTTAATATTTAGTCGTTTTCAGCCAATATTTTGGATTTTTGAAAATTTCACTTTTTTGTGAAAATATCCACTAAATGAGGGAATAATATGTGTGAGGGTACCCCAGGAGAGTTCCAAATGTGTGTGGGTAGAATATATATCCCACGGGGTTAAAATTGAAAAAGGTTGAAAAACATTTTTTTTTGGACTTAGTCATTTCTCCGGCGTTTATCAGACTTTCAGATAGGGGAAATGTCAGTGAGCATTCCGATTTCAGTTCCAGAGCGATTCGCCCAATGAATCCTTGATATTTAGTCGTTTTCAGCCAATTTTCTGGATTTTTGAAAATTTCACTTTTTTGTTAAAATATCCACTAAATGAGGGAATAATATGTGAGGGTACCCCAGGAGAGTTCCAAATGTGTGTGGGTAGAATATATATCCCACGGGGTAAAATTTAAAAAAGTTTAAAAAAATTTTTTCTTGGACTTAGTCATTTTTCCGGGGTTTATCAGACTTTCAGATAGGGGAAATGTCAGTGAGCGTTCCGATTTCAGTTCCAGAGCGATTCGACCAATGAGTCCTTGATATTTAGTCGTTTTCAGCCAATATTTTTTATTTTTGAAAATTTCACTTTTTTGTGAAAATATCCACTAAATGAGGGAATAATATGTGTGAGGGTACCCCAGGAGAGTTCCAAATGTGTGTGAGTAGAATATATATCCCACGGGGTAAAATTGAAAAAAGTTTTAAAAAAATTTTTTTTGGACTTAGTCATTTCTCCGGCGTTTATCAGACTTTCAGATAGGGGAAATGTCAGTGAGCATTCCGATTTCAGTTCCAGAGTGATTCGCCCAATGAGTCCTTGATATTTAGTCGTTTTCAGCCAATTTTCTGGATTTTTGAAAATTTCAGTTTTTTGTGAAAATATCCACTAAATGAGGGAATAATATGTGTGAGAGTACCCCAGGAGAGTACCAAATGTGTGTGGGTAGAATATATATCCCACGGGGTAAAATTGAAAAAAGTTGAAAATTATTTTTTTTTGGACTTAGTCATTTTTCCTGCGTTTATCAGACTTTCAGATAGGGCAAATATCAGTGAGCATTCCGATTTCAGTTCCAGAGCGATTCGCCCAATGAGTCCTTGATATTTAGTCGTTTTCAGCCAATTTTCTGGATTTTTGAAAATTTCACTTTTTTTGTGAAAATATCCACTAAATGAGGGAATAATATGTGTGAGGGTACCACAGTAGAGTTCCAAATGTGTGTGGGTAGAATATATATCCCACGGGGTAAAATTGAAAAAAGTTGAAAAACATTTTTTTTTGGAATTAGTTATTTTTCCAGCTTTTATCAGACTTTCAGATAGGGGAAATGTCAGTGAGCATTCCGATTTCAGTTCCAGAGCGATTCGCCCAATGAATCCTTGATATTTAGTCGTTTTCAGCCAATTTTCTGGATTTTTGAAAATTTCACTTTTTTGTTAAAATATCCACTAAACGAGGGAATAATATGTGTGAGGGTACCCCAGGAGAGTTCCAAATGTGTGTGGGTAGAATATATATCCCACGGGGTTAAAATTGAAAAAGCTTGAAAAACATTTTTTTTTGGACTAAGTAATTTCTCCGGCGTTTATCAGACTTTCAGATAGGGGAAATGTCAGTGAGCATTCCGATTTCAGTTCCAGAGCGATTCGCCCAATGAGTCCTTGATATTTACTCGTTTTCAGCCAATATTTTGGATTTTTGAAAATTTCACTTTTTTGTGAAAATATCCGCTAAATGAGGGAATAATATGTGTGAGGGTACCCCAGGAGAGTTCCAAATGTGTGTGGGTAGAATATATATCCCACGGGGTAAAATTTAAAAAAGTTTAAAAAAAATTTTTCTTGGACTTAGTCATTTTTCCGGGGTTTATCAGACTTTCAGATAGGGGAAATGTCAGTGAGCGTTCCGATTTCAGTTCCAGAGCGATTCGCCCAATGAATCCTTAATATTTAGTCGTTTTCAGCCAATATTTTGGATTTTTGAAAATTTCACTTTTTTGTGAAAATATTCACTAAATGAGGGAATAATATGTGTGAGGGTACCCCAGGAGAGTTCCAAATGTGTGTGTGTAGAATATATATCCCACGGGGTAAAATAGAAAAAAGTTTAAAAAATTTTTTTCTTGGACTTAGTCATTTTTCCGGCGTTTATCAGACTTTCAGATAGGGGAAATGTCAGTGAGAGTTCCGATTTCAGTTCCAGAGCGATTCGCCCAATGAATCCTTGATATTTAGTCGTTTTCAGCCAATTTTCTGGATTTTTCAAAATTTCACTTTTTTGTTAAAATATCCACTAAATGAGGGAATAATATGTGTGAGGGTACCCCAGGAGAGTTCCAAATGTGTGTGGGTAGAATATATATCCCACGGGGTAAAATTGAAAAAAGTTGAACATTTTTTTTTTTTGGACTTAGACATTTTTCTGGCGTTTATCAGACTTTCAGATAGGGCAAATATCAGTGAGCGTTCCGATTTCAGTTCCAGAGTGATTCGTCCAATGAGTACTTGATATTTAGTCGTTTCCAGCCAATTTTTGGGATTTTTGAAAATTTCACTTTTTTGTGAAAATATCCACTAAATGAGGGAATAATATGTGTGAGGGTACCCCAGGAGAGTTTCAAATGTGTGTGGGTAGAATATATATCCCACGGGGTAAAATTTAAAAAAGTTTAAAAAAAAATTTTCTTGGACTTAGTCATTTTTCCGGCGTTTATCAGACTTTCAGATAGGGCAGATATCAGTGAGCGTTCCGATTTCAGTTTCAGAGCGACTCGCCCAATGAGTCCTTGATATTTAGTCGTTTTCAGCCAATTTTCTGGATTTTTGAAAATATCAATTTTTTTGTGAAAATATCCACTAAATGAGGGAATAATATGTGTGAGGGTACCCCAGGAGAGTTCCAAATGTGTGTGGGTAGAATATATATCCTACGGGGGTAAAATTGGAAAAAGTTGAAAGATTTTTTTTTTGGACTTATTCATTTTTCCGACGTTTATCAGACTTTCAGATAGGGCAAATACCAGTGAGCGTTCCGATTTCAGTTCCAGAGCGATTCGCCCAATGAGTCCTTGATATTTAGTCGTTTTCAGCCAATTTTCTGGATTTTTGAAAATTTCACTTTTTTTGTGAAAATATCCACTAAATGAG
Organism: Phyllobates terribilis; assembly: GCF_046119375.1. NCBI lineage: Eukaryota > Metazoa > Chordata > Amphibia > Anura > Dendrobatidae > Phyllobates > Phyllobates terribilis. The sequence continues at coordinate 13,290,769 of NW_027362791.1, read as the reverse complement.
GGAATAATATGTGTGAGGGTACCCCAGGAGAGCTCCATTTGTGTGTGGGCAGAATATATTTCCCACGGGGTAAAATTGAAAAAAGTTTAAAAAAAATTTTTCTTGGACTTAGTCATTTTTCCAGCGTTTATCAGACTTTCAGAAAAGGCAAATATCAGTGAGCGTTCCGATTTCAGTTCCAGAGCGATTCGACCAATGAGTCCTTGATATTTAGTCGTTTTCATCCAATTTTCAGGATTTTTGAAAATTTCACTTTTTTGTGAAAATATCCACTAAATGAGGGAATAATATGTGTGAGGGTACCCCAGGAGACTTCCAAATGTGTGTGGGTAGAATATATATCCCACGGGGGTAAAATTTAAAAAAGTTGAAAACATTTTTTTTTTGGCTTAGTCATTTTTCCGGCGTTTATCAGACTTTCAGATAGGGCAAATATCAGTGAGCGTTCCGATTTCAGTTCCAGAGCGATTCGCCCAATGAGTCCTTGATATTTAGTCGTTTTCAACCAATTTTCTGGATTTTTGAAAATTTCACTTTTTTGTGAAAATATCCACTAAATGAGGGAATAATATGTGTGACGGTACCCCAGGAGAGTTCCAATTGTGTGTGGGCAGAATATATATCCCACGGGGTAAAATTGAAAAAAGTTTAAAAAAAATTTTTCTTGGACTTAGTCATTTTTCCGGCGTTTATCAGACTTTCAGATAGGGGAAATGTCAGTGAGCATTCCGATTTCAGTTCCAGAGCGATTCGACCAATGAGTCCTTGATATTTAGTCGTTTTCAGCCAATTTTCTGGATTTTTGAAAATTTCACTTTTTTGTGAAAATATCAAGTAAATGAGGGAATAATATGTGTGAGAGAACCCCAGGAGAGTTCCAAATGTGTGTGGGTAGAATATATATCCCACGGGGGTAAAATTGAAAAAAGTTGAAAATATTTTTTTTTTGCTTAGTCATTTTTCCGGCGTTTATCAGACTTTCAGATAGGGCAAATATCAGTGAGCGTTCCGATTTCAGTTCCAGAGCGATTCGCCCAATGAGTCCTTGATATTTAGTCATTTTCAGCCAATTTTTTGGATTTTTGAAAATTTCACTTTTTTTGTGAAAATATCCACTAAATGAGGGAATAATATGTGTGAGGGTACCCCAGGAGAGTTCTAATTGTGTGTGGGCAGAATATATATCCCACGGGGTAAAATTTAAAAAAGTTTAAAAAAAATTTTTCGTGGACTTAGTCATTTTTCCGGCGTTTATCAGACTTTCAGATAGGGGAAATGTGAGTGAGCATTCCGATTTCAGTTCCAGAGCGATTCGCCCAATGAGTCCTTGATATTTAGTCGTTTTCATCCAATTTTCAGTATTTTTGAAAATTTCACTTTTTTGTGAAAATATCCACTAAATGAGGGAATAATATGTGTGAGGGTACCCCAGGAGACTTCCAAATGTGTGTGGGTAGAATATATATCCCACGGGGGTAAAATTGAAAAAAGTTGAAAATATTTTTTTTTTGCTTAGTCATTTTTCCGGCGTTTATCAGACTTTCAGATAGGGCAAATATCAGTGAGCGTTCCGATTTCAGTTCCAGAGCGATTCGCCCAATGAGTCCTTGATATTAAGTCGTTTTCAGCCAATTTTCTGGATTTTTGAAAATTTCACTTTTTTTGTGAAAATATCCACTAAATGAGGGAATAATATGTGTGAGGGTACCCCAGGAGAGTTCTAATTGTGTGTGGGCAGAATATATATCCCACGGGGTAAAATTTAAAAAAGTTTAAAAAAAATTTTTCTTGCACTTAGTCATTTTTCCTGCGTTTATCAGACTTTCAGATAGGGGAAATGTGAGTGAGCATTCCGATTTCAGTTCCAGAGCGATTCGCCCAATGAGTCCTTGATATTTAGTCGTTTTCATCCAATTTTCAGTATTTTTGAAAATTTCACTTTTTTGTGAAAATATCCACTAAATGAGGGAATAATATGTGTGAGGGTACCCCAGGAGACTTCCAAATGTGTGTGGGTAGAATATATATCCCACGGGGGTAAAATTGAAAAAAGTTGAAAATATTTTTTTTTTGGCTTAGTCATTTTTCCAAGGTTTATCAGACTTTCACATAGGGCAAATATCAGTGAGCGTTCCGATTTCAGTTCCAGAGCGATTCGCCCAATGAGTCCTTGATATTTAGTCATTTTCAGCCAATTTTCTGGATTTTTGAAAATTTCACTTTTTTTGTATAAATATCCACTAAATGAGGGAATAATATGTGTGAGGGTACCCCAGGAGAGTTCCAATTGTGTGTGGGCAGAATATATATCCCACGGGGTAAAATTTAAAAAAGTTTAAAAAAAATTTTTCTTGGACTTAGTCATTTTTCCGGCGTTTATCAGACTTTCAGATAGGGGAAATGTAAGTGAGCATTCCGATTTCAGTTCCTGAGCGATTCGACCAATGAGTCCTTGATATTTAGTCGTTTTCAGCCAATTTTCTGGATTTTTGAAAATTTCACTTTTTTGTGAAAATATCAAGTAAATGAGGGAATAATATGTGTGAGGGTACCCCAGGACAGTTCCAAATGTGTGTGGGTAGAATATATATCCCACGGGGGTAAAATTGAAAAAAGTTGAAAATATTTTTTTTTTGGCTTAGTCATTTTTCCAAGGTTTATCAGACTTTCACATAGGGCAAATATCAGTGAGCGTTCCGATTTCAGTTCCAGAGCGATTCGCCCAATGAGTCCTTGATATTTAGTCATTTTCAGCCAATTTTCTGGATTTTTGAAAATTTCACTTTTTTTGTATAAATATCCACTAAATGAGGGAATAATATGTGTGAGGGTACCCCAGGAGAGTTCCAATTGTGTGTGGGCAGAATATATATCCCACGGGGTAAAATTTAAAAAAGTTTAAAAAAAATTTTTCTTGGACTTAGTCATTTTTCCGGCGTTTATCAGACTTTCAGATAGGGGAAATGTAAGTGAGCATTCCGATTTCAGTTCCTGAGCGATTCGACCAATGAGTCCTTGATATTTAGTCGTTTTCAGCCAATTTTCTGGATTTTTGAAAATTTCACTTTTTTGTGAAAATATCAAGTAAATGAGGGAATAATATGTGTGAGGGTACCCCAGGACAGTTCCAAATGTGTGTGGGTAGAATATATATCCTACAGGGGTAAAATTGAAAAAAGTTGAAAGATTTTTTTTTTTGGACTTAGTCATTTTTCCGGCGTTTATCAGACTTTCAGATAGGGGAAATGTGAGTGAGCATTCCGATTTCAGTTCCAGAGCGATTCTCCCAATGAGTCCTTGATATTTAGTCGTTTTCAGCCAATTTTCTGGATTTTTGAAAATTTCACTTTTTTGTGAAAATATCCACTAAATGAGGGAATAATATATGTGAGGGTACCCCAGGAGAGTTCCAATTGTGTGTGGGTAGAATATATATCAAACGGGGTAAAATTTAAAAAAGTTTCAAAAATTTTTTTTGGACTTAGTCATTTTTCCGGCGTTTATCAGACTTTCAGAGAGGGGAAATGTCAGTGAGCGTTCCGATTTCAGTTCCAGAGCGATTCGCCCAATGAGTCTTTGATATTTAGTCGTTTTCAGCCAATTTTCTGGATTTTTGAAAATTTCACTTTTTTTGTGAAAATATCCACTAAATGAGGGAATAATATGTGTGAGGGTACCCCAGGAGAGTTCTAATTGTGTGTGGGCAGAATATATATCCCACGGGGTAAAATATAAAAAAGTTTAAAAAAATTTTTTCTTGCACTTAGTCATTTTTCCGGCGTTTATCAGACTTTCAGATAGGGGAAATGTGAGTGAGCATTCCGATTTCAGTTCCAGAGCGATTCGCCCAATGAGTCCTTGATATTTAGTCGTTTTCATCCAATTTTCAGTATTTTTGAAAATTTCACTTTTTTGTGAAAATATCCACTAAATGAGGGAATAATATGTGTGAGGGTACCCCAGGAGACTTCCAAATGTGTGTGGGTAGAATATATATCCCACGGGGGTAAAATTGAAAAAAGTTGAAAATATTTTTTTTTTGGCTTAGTCATTTTTCCAAGGTTTATCAGACTTTCACATAGGGCAAATATCAGTGAGCGTTCCGATTTCAGTTCCAGAGCGATTCGCCCAATGAGTCCTTGATATTAAGTCGTTTTCAGCCAATTTTCTGGATTTTTGAAAATTTCACTTTTTTTGTGAAAATATCCACTAAATGAGGGAATAATATGTGTGAGGGTACCCCAGGAGAGTTCCAATTGTGTGTGGGCAGAATATATATCCCACGGGGTAAAATTTAAAAAAGTTTAAAAAAAATTTTTCTTGGACTTAGTCATTTTTCCGGCGTTTATCAGACTTTCAGATAGGGGAAATGTAAGTGAGCATTCCGATTTCAGTTCCTGAGCGATTCGACCAATGAGTCCTTGATATTTAGTCGTTTACATCCAATTTTCAGGATTTTTGAAAATGTCACTTTTTTGTGAAAATATCCACTAAATGAGGGAATAATATGTGTGAGGGTACCCCAGGAGACTTCCAAATGTGTGTGGGTAGAATACATATCCCACGGGGGTAAAATTGAAAAAAGTTGAAAAAATTTTTTTTTTGGCTTAGTCATTTTTCCGGCGTTTATCAGACTTTCAGATAGGGGAAATGTCAGTGAGCGTTCCGATTTCAGTTCCAGAGCGATTCGACAAATGAGTCCTTGATATTTAGTCGTTTTCATCCAATTTTCAGGATTTTTGAAAATTTCACTTTTTTGTGAAAATATCCACTAAATTAGGGAATAATATGTGTGAGAGTACCCCAGGAGACTTCCAAATGTGTGTGGGTAGAATATATATCCTACGGGGGTAAAATTGAAAAAAGTTGAAAAAATTATTTTTTTGGACTTAGTCATTTTTCCGGCGTTTATCAGACTTTCAGATAGGGCAAATATCAGTGAGCGTTCCGATTTCAGTTCCAGAGCGATTCGCCCAATGAGTCCTTGATATTTAGTCGTTTTCAGCCAATTTTCTGGATTTTTGAAAATTTCACTTTTTTGTGAAAATATCCACTAAATGAGGGAATAATATGTGTGAGGGTACCCCAGGAGAGTTCCAAATGTGTGTGGGTAGAATATATATCCCATGAGGGTAAAATTGAAAAAAAGTTGAAAAAAAGTATTTTGGGACTTAGTCATTTTTCCGGCGTTTATCAGACTTTCAGATAGGGGAAATGTCAGTGAGCATTCCGATTTAGGTTCCAGAGCGATTCGCCCAATGAGTCCTTGATATTTAGTCGTTTTCAGCCAATATTTTGGATTTTGAAAATTTCACTTTTTTGTGAAAATATCCACTAAATGAGGGAATAATATGTGTGAGGGTACCCCAGGAGAGTTCCAAATGTGTGTGGGTAGAATATATATCCCACTGGGGTAAAATTGAAAAAAGTTGAATAATTTTTTTTTTTGGACTTAGTCGTTTTTCCTGCGTTTATCAGACTTTCAGAGAGGGGAAATGTCAGTGAGCATTCCGATTTCAGTTCCAGAGCGATTCGCCCAATGAGTCCTTGATATTTAGTCGTTTTCAGCCAATTTTCTGGATTTTTGAAAATTTCACTTTTTTGTGAAAATATCCACTAAATGAGGGAATAATATGTGTGAGGGTACCCCAGGAGAGTTCCAAATGTGTGTGGGTAGAATATATATCCCATGAGGGTAAAATTGAAAAAAAGTTGAAAAAAATTTTTTGGGACTTAGTCATTTTTCCGGCGTTTATCACACTTTCAGAGAGGGGAAATGTCAGTGAGCGTTCCGATTTCAGTTCCAGAGCGATTCGCCCAATGAGTCCTTGATATTTAGTCCTTTTCAGCCAATTTTCTAGATTTTTGATAATTTCACTTTTTTTGTGAAAATATCCACTAAATGAGGGAATAATATGTGTGAGGGTACCCCAGGAGAGCTCCAAATGTGTGAGGGTAGAATATAAATCCCACGGTGGTAAAATTGAAAAAAGTTGAAAAAATTTTTTTTTGGACTTAGTCATTTTTCCGGCATTTATCAGACTTTCAGATAGGGGAAATGTGAGTGAGCGTTCCGATTTCAGTTCCAGTGCCATTCGCCCAATGAGTCCTTGATATTTAGTCGTTTTCAGCCAATTTTCTGGATTTTTGAAAATTTCACTTTTTTGTGAAAATATCCACTAAATGAGGGAATAATATGTGTGAGGGTACCCCAGGAGAGTTCCAAATGTGTGTGGGTAGAATATATATCCCATGAGGGTAAAATTGAAAAAAAGTTGAAAAAAAGTATTTTGGGACTTAGTCATTTTTCCGGCGTTTATCAGACTTTCAGATAGGGGAAATGTCAGTGAGCATTCCGATTTAGGTTCCAGAGCGATTCGCCCAATGAGTCCTTGATATTTAGTCGTTTTCAGCCAATATTTTGGATTTTGAAAATTTCACTTTTTTGTGAAAATATCCACTAAATGAGGGAATAATATGTGTGAGGGTACCCCAGGAGAGTTCCAAATGTGTGTGGGTAGAATATATATCCTACGGGGGTAAAATTGAAAAAAGTTGAAAAAATTTTTTTTTTGGACTTAGTCATTTTTCCAGCATTTATCAGACTTTCAGATAGGGAAAATATCAGTGAGCGTTCCGATTTCAGTTCCAGAGCGATTCGCCCAATGAGTCCTTGATATTTAGTCGTTTTCATCCAATTTTCAGTATTTTTGAAAATTTCACTTTTTTGTGAAAATATCCACTAAATGAGGGAATAATATGTGTGAGGGTACCCCAGGAGACTTCCAAATGTGTGTGGGTAGAATATATATCCCACGGGGGTAAAATTGAAAAAAGCTGAAAATATTTTTTTTTTGGCTTAGTCATTTTTCCAAGGTTTATCAGACTTTCACATAGGGCAAATATCAGTGAGCGTTCCGATTTCAGTTCCAGAGCGATTCGCCCAATGAGTCCTTGATATTTAGTCATTTTCAGCCAATTTTCTGGATTTTTGAAAATTTCACTTTTTTTGTGAAAATATCCACTAAATGAGGGAATAATATGTGTGAGGGTACCCCAGGAGAGTTCCAATTGTGTGTGGGCAGAATATATATCCCACGGGGTAAAATTTAAAAAAGTTTAAAAAAAATTTTTCTTGGACTTAGTCATTTTTCCGGCGTTTATCAGACTTTCAGATAGGGGAAATGTAAGTGAGCATTCCGATTTCAGTTCCTGAGCGATTCGACCAATGAGTCCTTGATATTTAGTCGTTTACATCCAATTTTCAGGATTTTTGAAAATGTCACTTTTTTGTGAAAATATCCACTAAATGAGGGAATAATATGTGTGAGGGTACCCCAGGAGACTTCCAAATGTGTGTGGGTAGAATACATATCCCACGGGGGTAAAATTGAAAAAAGTTGAAAAAATTTTTTTTTTGGCTTAGTCATTTTTCCGGCGTTTATCAGACTTTCAGATAGGGGAAATGTGAGTGAGCATTCCGATTTCAGTTCCAGAGCGATTCGCCCAATGAGTCCTTGATATTTAGTCGTTTTCAGCCAATTTTCTGGATTTTTGAAAATTTCACTTTTTTGTGAAAATATCAAGTAAATGAGGGAATAATATGTGTGAGGGTACCCCAGGACAGTTCCAAATGTGTGTGGGTAGAATATATATCCTACAGGGGTAAAATTGAAAAAAGTTGAAAGATTTTTTTTTTTGGACTTAGTCATTTTTCCGGCGTTTATCAGACTTTCAGATAGGGGAAATGTGAGTGAGCATTTCGATTTCAGTTCCAGAGCGATTCTCCCAATGAGTCCTTGATATTTAGTCGTTTTCAGCCAATTTTCTGGATTTTTGAAAATTTCACTTTTTTGTGAAAATATCCACTAAATGAGGGAATAATATATGTGAGGGTACCCCAGGAGAGTTCCAATTGTGTGTGGGCAGAATATATATCAAACGGGGTAAAATTTAAAAAAGTTTCAAAAATTTTTTTTGGACTTAGTCATTTTTCCGGCGTTTATCAGACTTTCAGAGAGGGGAAATGTCAGTGAGCGTTCCGATTTCAGTTCCAGAGCGATTCGCCCAATGAGTCTTTGATATTTAGTCGTTTTCAGCCAATTTTCTGGATTTTTGAAAATTTCACTTTTTTGTGAAAATATCCACTAAATGAGGGAATAATATGTGTGAGGGTACCCCAGGAGAGTTCCAATTGTGTGTGGGCAGAATATATATCCCACGGGGTAAAATTTAAAAAAGTTTAAAAATTTTTTTTTTGGACTTAGTCATTTTTCCGGCGTTTATCAGACTTTCAGATAGGGGAAATGTCAGTGAGCGTTCCGATTTCAGTTCCAGAGCGATTCGACCAATGAGTCCTTGATATTTAGTCGTTTTCAGCCAATTTTCTGGATTTTTGAAAATTTCACTTTTTTGTGAAAATATCCACTAAATGAGGGAATAATATGTGTGAGGGTACCCCAGGAGAGTTCCAAATGTGTGTGGGTAGAATATATATCCCATGAGGGTAAAATAGAAATAAGTTGAATAATTTTTTTTTTTGGACTTAGTCATTTTTCCGGCGTTTATCAGACTTTCAGATAGGGGAAATGTCAGTGAGCGTTCCGATTTCAGTTCCAGAGCGATTCGACCAATGAGTCCTTGATATTTAGTCGTTTTCATCCAATTTTCAGGATTTTTGAAAATTTCACTTTTTTGTGAAAATATCCACTAAATTAGGGAATAATATGTGTGAGAGTACCCCAGGAGACTTCCAAATGTGTGTGGGTAGAATATATATCCTACGGGGGTAAAATTGAAAAAAGTTGAAAAAATTATTTTTTTGGACTTAGTCATTTTTCCGGCGTTTATCAGACTTTCAGATAGGGCAAATATCAGTGAGCGTTCCGATTTCAGTTCCAGGGCGATTCGCCCAATGAGTCCTTGATATTTAGTCGTTTTCAGCCAATTTTCTGGATTTTTGAAAATTTCACTTTTTTGTGAAAATATCCACTAAATGAGGGAATAATATGTGTGAGGGTACCCCAGGAGAGCTCCAAATGTGTGTGGGTAGAATATAAATCCCACGGTGGTAAAATTGAAAAAAGTTGAAAAAATTTTTTTTTGGACTTAGTAATTTTTCCGGCATTTATCAGACTTTCAGATAGGGGAAATGTGAGTGAGCATTTCGATTTCAGTTCCAGAGCGATTCTCCCAATGAGTCCTTGATATTTAGTCGTTTTCAGCCAATTTTCTGGATTTTTGAAAATTTCACTTTTTTGTGAAAATATCCACTAAATGAGGGAATAATATATGTGAGGGTACCCCAGGAGAGTTCCAATTGTGTGTGGGCAGAATATATATCAAACGGGGTAAAATTTAAAAAAGTTTCAAAAATTTTTTTTGGACTTAGTCATTTTTCCGGCGTTTATCAGACTTTCAGAGAGGGGAAATGTCAGTGAGCGTTCCGATTTCAGTTCCAGAGCGATTCGCCCAATGAGTCTTTGATATTTAGTCGTTTTCAGCCAATTTTCTGGATTTTTGAAAATTTCACTTTTTTGTGAAAATATCCACTAAATGAGGGAATAATATGTGTGAGGGTACCCCAGGAGAGTTCCAATTGTGTGTGGGCAGAATATATATCCCACGGGGTAAAATTTAAAAAAGTTTAAAAATTTTTTTTTTGGACTTAGTCATTTTTCCGGCGTTTATCAGACTTTCAGATAGGGGAAATGTCAGTGAGCGTTCCGATTTCAGTTCCAGAGCGATTCGACCAATGAGTCCTTGATATTTAGTCGTTTTCAGCCAATTTTCTGGATTTTTGAAAATTTCACTTTTTTGTGAAAATATCCACTAAATGAGGGAATAATATGTGTGAGGGTACCCCAGGAGAGTTCCAAATGTGTGTGGGTAGAATATATATCCCATGAGGGTAAAATAGAAATAAGTTGAATAATTTTTTTTTTTGGACTTAGTCATTTTTCCGGCGTTTATCAGACTTTCAGATAGGGGAAATGTCAGTGAGCGTTCCGATTTCAGTTCCAGAGCGATTCGACCAATGAGTCCTTGATATTTAGTCGTTTTCATCCAATTTTCAGGATTTTTGAAAATTTCACTTTTTTGTGAAAATATCCACTAAATTAGGGAATAATATGTGTGAGAGTACCCCAGGAGACTTCCAAATGTGTGTGGGTAGAATATATATCCTACGGGGGTAAAATTGAAAAAAGTTGAAAAAATTATTTTTTTGGACTTAGTCATTTTTCCGGCGTTTATCAGACTTTCAGATAGGGCAAATATCAGTGAGCGTTCCGATTTCAGTTCCAGAGCGATTCGCCCAATGAGTCCTTGATATTTAGTCGTTTTCAGCCAATTTTCTGGATTTTTGAAAATTTCACTTTTTTGTGAAAATATCCACTAAATGAGGGAATAATATGTGTGAGGGTACCCCAGGAGAGCTCCAAATGTGTGTGGGTAGAATATAAATCCCACGGTGGTAAAATTGAAAAAAGTTGAAAAAATTTTTTTTTGGACTTAGTCATTTTTCCGGCATTTATCAGACTTTCAGATAGGGGAAATGTGAGTGAGCGTTCCGATTTCAGTTCCAGTGCCATTCGCCCAATGAGTCCTTGATATTTAGTCGTTTTCAGCCAATTTTCTGGATTTTTGAAAATTTCACTTTTTTGTGAAAATATCCACTAAATGAGGGAATAATATGTGTGAGGGTACCCCAGGAGAGTTCCAAATGTGTGTGGGTAGAATATATATCCCATGAGGGTAAAATTGAAAAAAAGTTGAAAAAAAGTATTTTGGGACTTAGTCATTTTTCCGGCGTTTATCAGACTTTCAGATAGGGGAAATGTCAGTGAGCATTCCGATTTAGGTTCCAGAGCGATTCGCCCAATGAGTCCTTGATATTTAGTCGTTTTCAGCCAATATTTTGGATTTTGAAAATTTCACTTTTTTGTGAAAATATCCACTAAATGAGGGAATAATATGTGTGAGGGTACCCCAGGAGAGTTCCAAATGTGTGTGGGTAGAATATATATCCCACTGGGGTAAAATTGAAAAAAGTTGAATAATTTTTTTTTTTGGACTTAGTCATTTTTCCTGCGTTTATCAGACTTTCAGAGAGGGGAAATGTCAGTGAGCGTTCCGATTTCAGTTCCAGAGCGATTCGCCCAATGAGTCCTTGATATTTAGTCGTTTTCAGCCAATTTTCTGGATTTTTGAAAATTTCACTTTTTTGTGAAAATATCCACTAAATGAGGGAATAATATGTGTGAGGGTACCCCAGGAGAGTTCCAAATGTGTGTGGGTAGAATATATATCCCATGAGGGTAAAATTGAAAAAAAGTTGAAAAAAATTTTTTGGGACTTAGTCATTTTTCCGGCGTTTATCACACTTTCAGAGAGGGGAAATGTCAGTGAGCGTTCCGATTTCAGTTCCAGAGCGATTCGCCCAATGAGTCCTTGATATTTAGTCCTTTTCAGCCAATTTTCTAGATTTTTGATAATTTCACTTTTTTTGTGAAAATATCCACTAAATGAGGGAATAATATGTGTGAGGGTACCCCAGGAGAGCTCCAAATGTGTGTGGGTAGAATATAAATCCCACGGTGGTAAAATTGAAAAAAGTTGAAAAAATTTTTTTTTGGACTTAGTCATTTTTCCGGCATTTATCAGACTTTCAGATAGGGGAAATGTGAGTGAGCGTTCCGATTTCAGTTCCAGTGCCATTCGCCCAATGAGTCCTTGATATTTAGTCGTTTTCAGCCAATTTTCTGGATTTTTGAAAATTTCACTTTTTTGTGAAAATATCCACTAAATGAGGGAATAATATGTGTGAGGGTACCCCAGGAGAGTTCCAAATGTGTGTGGGTAGAATATATATCCCATGAGGGTAAAATTGAAAAAAAGTTGAAAAAAAGTATTTTGGGACTTAGTCATTTTTCCGGCGTTTATCAGACTTTCAGATAGGGGAAATGTCAGTGAGCATTCCGATTTAGGTTCCAGAGCGATTCGCCCAATGAGTCCTTGATATTTAGTCGTTTTCAGCCAATATTTTGGATTTTGAAAATTTCACTTTTTTGTGAAAATATCCACTAAATGAGGGAATAATATGTGTGAGGGTAACCCAGGAGAGTTCCAAATGTGTGTGGGTAGAATATATATCCTACGGGGTAAAATTGAAAAAAGTTGAAAAAATTTTTTTTTTGGACTTAGTCATTTTTCCAGCATTTATCAGACTTTCAGATAGGGAAAATATCAGTGAGCGTTCCGATTTCAGTTCCAGAGCGATTCGCCCACTGAGTCCTTGATATTTAGTCGTTTTCAGCCAATTTTCTGGATTTTTGAAAATTTCACTTTTTTGTGAAAATATCCACTAAATGAGGGAATAATATGTGTGAGGGTACCCCAGGAGAGTTCCAATTGTGTGTGGTCAGAATATATATCCCACGGGGTAAAATTTAAAAATGTTTAAAAAATTTTTTTTTGGACTTAGTCATTTTTCCGGCGTTTATCAGATTTTCAGAGAGGGGAAATGTCAGTGAGCGTTCCGATTTCAGTTCCAGAGCGATTCGACCAATGAGACCTTGATATTTAGTCGTTTTCAGCCAATTTTCTGGATTTTTGAAAATTTCACTTTTTTGTGAAAATATCCACTAAATGAGGGAATAATATGTGTGAGGGTACCCCAGGAGAGTTCCAAAAGTCTGTGGGTAGAATATATATCCCATGAGGGTAAAATTGAAAAAAAGTTGAAAAAAATTTTTTGGGACTTAGTCATTTTTCCGGCGTTTATCACACTTTCAGATAGGGGAAATGTCAGTGAGCAGTCCGATTTCAGTTCCAGAGCGATTCGCCCAATGAGTCCTTGATATTTAGTCGTTTTCAGCCAATATTTTGGATTTTGAAAATTTCACTTTTTTGTGAAAATATCCACTAAATGAGGGAATAATATGTGTGAGGGTACCCCAGGAGAGTTCCAAATGTGTGTGGGTAGAATATGTATCCCACTGGGGTAAAATTGAAATAAGTTGAATAATTTTTTTTTTTGGACTTAGTCATTTTTCCTGCGTTTATCAGACTTTCAGAGAGGGGAAATGTCAGTGAGCGTTCCGATTTCAGTTCCAGAGCGATTCGCCCAATGAGTCCTTGATATTTAGTCGTTTTCAGCCAATTTTCTGGATTTTTGAAAATTTCACTTTTTTTGTGAAAATATCCACTAAATGAGGGAATAATATGTGTGAGGGTACCCCAGGAGAGTTCCAAATGTGTGTGGGTAGAATATATATCCCACGGGGGTAAAATTGAAAAAAGTTGAATAATTTTTCTTTTTGGACTTAGTCATTTTTCCGGCGTTTATCAGACTTTCAGAGAGGGCACATATCAGTGAGCGTTCCGATTTCAGTTCCAGAGCGATTCGCCCAATGAGTCCTTGATATTTAGTCCTTTTCAGCCAATTTTCTAGATTTTTGATAATTTCAATTTTTTGGGAAAATATCCACTAAATGAGGGAATAATATGTGTGAGAGTACCCCAGGAGACTTCCAAATGTGTGTGGGTAGAATATATATCCTACGGGGGTAAAATTGAAAAAAGTTGAAAAAATTATTTTTTTGGACTTAGTCATTTTTCCGGCGTTTATCAGACTTTCAGAGAGGGCACATATCAGTGAGCGTTCCGATTTCAGTTCCAGAGCGATTCGCCCAATGAGTCCTTGATATTTAGTCCTTTTCAGCCAATTTTCTAGATTTTTGATAATTTCAATTTTTGGGGAAAATATCCACTAAATGAGGGAATAATATGTGTGAGAGTACCCCAGGAGACTTCCAAATGTGTGTGGGTAGAATATATATCCTACGGGGGTAAAATTGAAAAAAGTTGAAAAAATTATTTTTTTGGACTTAGTCATTTTTCCGGCGTTTATCAGACTTTCAGATAGGGCAAATATCAGTGAGCGTTCCGATTTCAGTTCCAGAGCGATTCGCCCAATGAGTCCTTGATATTTAGTCGTTTTCAGCCAATTTTCTGGATTTTTGAAAATTTCACTTTTTTGTGAAAATATCCACTAAATGAGGGAATAATATGTGTGAGGGTACCCCAGGAGAGCTCCAAATGTGTGTGGGTAGAATATAAATCCCACGGTGGTAAAATTGAAAAAAGTTGAAAAAATTTTTTTTTGGACTTAGTCATTTTTCCGGCATTTATCAGACTTTCAGATAGGGGAAATGTGAGTGAGCATTTCGATTTCAGTTCCAGAGCGATTCTCCCAATGAGTCCTTGATATTTAGTCGTTTTCAGCCAATTTTCTGGATTTTTGAAAATTTCACTTTTTTGTGAAAATATCCACTAAATGAGGGAATAATATATGTGAGGGTACCCCAGGAGAGTTCCAATTGTGTGTGGGCAGAATATATATCAAACGGGGTAAAATTTAAAAAAGTTTCAAAAATTTTTTTTGGACTTAGTCATTTTTCCGGCGTTTATCAGACTTTCAGAGAGGGGAAATGTCAGTGAGCGTTCCGATTTCAGTTCCAGAGCGATTCGCCCAATGAGTCTTTGATATTTAGTCGTTTTCAGCCAATTTTCTGGATTTTTGAAAATTTCACTTTTTTGTGAAAATATCCACTAAATGAGGGAATAATATGTGTGAGGGTACCCCAGGAGAGTTCCAATTGTGTGTGGGCAGAATATATATCCCACGGGGTAAAATTTAAAAAAGTTTAAAAATTTTTTTTTTGGACTTAGTCATTTTTCCGGCGTTTATCAGACTTTCAGATAGGGGAAATGTCAGTGAGCGTTCCGATTTCAGTTCCAGAGCGATTCGACCAATGAGTCCTTGATATTTAGTCGTTTTCAGCCAATTTTCTGGATTTTTGAAAATTTCACTTTTTTGTGAAAATATCCACTAAATGAGGGAATAATATGTGTGAGGGTACCCCAGGAGAGTTCCAAATGTGTGTGGGTAGAATATATATCCCATGAGGGTAAAATAGAAATAAGTTGAATAATTTTTTTTTTTGGACTTAGTCATTTTTCCGGCGTTTATCAGACTTTCAGATAGGGGAAATGTCAGTGAGCGTTCCGATTTCAGTTCCAGAGCGATTCGACCAATGAGTCCTTGATATTTAGTCGTTTTCATCCAATTTTCAGGATTTTTGAAAATTTCACTTTTTTGTGAAAATATCCACTAAATTAGGGAATAATATGTGTGAGAGTACCCCAGGAGACTTCCAAATGTGTGTGGGTAGAATATATATCCTACGGGGGTAAAATTGAAAAAAGTTGAAAAAATTATTTTTTTGGACTTAGTCATTTTTCCGGCGTTTATCAGACTTTCAGATAGGGCAAATATCAGTGAGCGTTCCGATTTCAGTTCCAGAGCGATTCGCCCAATGAGTCCTTGATATTTAGTCGTTTTCAGCCAATTTTCTGGATTTTTGAAAATTTCACTTTTTTGTGAAAATATCCACTAAATGAGGGAATAATATGTGTGAGGGTACCCCAGGAGAGCTCCAAATGTGTGTGGGTAGAATATAAATCCCACGGTGGTAAAATTGAAAAAAGTTGAAAAAATTTTTTTTTGGACTTAGTCATTTTTCCGGCATTTATCAGACTTTCAGATAGGGGAAATGTGAGTGAGCGTTCCGATTTCAGTTCCAGTGCCATTCGCCCAATGAGTCCTTGATATTTAGTCGTTTTCAGCCAATTTTCTGGATTTTTGAAAATTTCACTTTTTTGTGAAAATATCCACTAAATGAGGGAATAATATGTGTGAGGGTACCCCAGGAGAGTTCCAAATGTGTGTGGGTAGAATATATATCCCATGAGGGTAAAATTGAAAAAAAGTTGAAAAAAAGTATTTTGGGACTTAGTCATTTTTCCGGCGTTTATCAGACTTTCAGATAGGGGAAATGTCAGTGAGCATTCCGATTTAGGTTCCAGAGCGATTCGCCCAATGAGTCCTTGATATTTAGTCGTTTTCAGCCAATATTTTGGATTTTGAAAATTTCACTTTTTTGTGAAAATATCCACTAAATGAGGGAATAATATGTGTGAGGGTACCCCAGGAGAGTTCCAAATGTGTGTGGGTAGAATATATATCCCACTGGGGTAAAATTGAAAAAAGTTGAATAATTTTTTTTTTTGGACTTAGTCATTTTTCCTGCGTTTATCAGACTTTCAGAGAGGGGAAATGTCAGTGAGCGTTCCGATTTCAGTTCCAGAGCGATTCGCCCAATGAGTCCTTGATATTTAGTCGTTTTCAGCCAATTTTCTGGATTTTTGAAAATTTCACTTTTTTGTGAAAATATCCACTAAATGAGGGAATAATATGTGTGAGGGTACCCCAGGAGAGTTCCAAATGTGTGTGGGTAGAATATATATCCCATGAGGGTAAAATTGAAAAAAAGTTGAAAAAAATTTTTTGGGACTTAGTCATTTTTCCGGCGTTTATCACACTTTCAGAGAGGGGAAATGTCAGTGAGCGTTCCGATTTCAGTTCCAGAGCGATTCGCCCAATGAGTCCTTGATATTTAGTCCTTTTCAGCCAATTTTCTAGATTTTTGATAATTTCACTTTTTTTGTGAAAATATCCACTAAATGAGGGAATAATATGTGTGAGGGTACCCCAGGAGAGCTCCAAATGTGTGTGGGTAGAATATAAATCCCACGGTGGTAAAATTGAAAAAAGTTGAAAAAATTTTTTTTTGGACTTAGTCATTTTTCCGGCATTTATCAGACTTTCAGATAGGGGAAATGTGAGTGAGCGTTCCGATTTCAGTTCCAGTGCCATTCGCCCAATGAGTCCTTGATATTTAGTCGTTTTCAGCCAATTTTCTGGATTTTTGAAAATTTCACTTTTTTGTGAAAATATCCACTAAATGAGGGAATAATATGTGTGAGGGTACCCCAGGAGAGTTCCAAAAGTCTGTGGGTAGAATATATATCCCATGAGGGTAAAATTGAAAAAAAGTTGAAAAAAATTTTTTGGGACTTAGTCATTTTTCCGGCGTTTATCACACTTTCAGATAGGGGAAATGTCAGTGAGCAGTCCGATTTCAGTTCCAGAGCGATTCGCCCAATGAGTCCTTGATATTTAGTCGTTTTCAGCCAATATTTTGGATTTTGAAAATTTCACTTTTTTGTGAAAATATCCACTAAATGAGGGAATAATATGTGTGAGGGTACCCCAGGAGAGTTCCAAATGTGTGTGGGTAGAATATGTATCCCACTGGGGTAAAATTGAAATAAGTTGAATAATTTTTTTTTTTGGACTTAGTCATTTTTCCTGCGTTTATCAGACTTTCAGAGAGGGGAAATGTCAGTGAGCGTTCCGATTTCAGTTCCAGAGCGATTCGCCCAATGAGTCCTTGATATTTAGTCGTTTTCAGCCAATTTTCTGGATTTTTGAAAATTTCACTTTTTTTGTGAAAATATCCACTAAATGAGGGAATAATATGTGTGAGGGTACCCCAGGAGAGTTCCAAATGTGTGTGGGTAGAATATATATCCCACGGGGGTAAAATTGAAAAAAGTTGAATAATTTTTCTTTTTGGACTTAGTCATTTTTCCGGCGTTTATCAGACTTTCAGAGAGGGCACATATCAGTGAGCGTTCCGATTTCAGTTCCAGAGCGATTCGCCCAATGAGTCCTTGATATTTAGTCCTTTTCAGCCAATTTTCTAGATTTTTGATAATTTCAATTTTTTGGGAAAATATCCACTAAATGAGGGAATAATATGTGTGAGGGTACCCCAGGAGAGCTCCAAATGTGTGTGGGTAGAATATAAATCCCACGGTGGTAAAATTGAAAAAAGTTGAAATAATTTTTTTTTGGACTTAGTCATTTTTCCGGCATTTATCAGACTTTCAGATAGGGGAAATATCAGTGAGCGTTCCGATTTCAGTTCCAGAGCGATTCGACCAATGAGTCCTTGATATTTAGTTGTTTTCAGCCAATTTTCTGAATTTTTGAAAATTTCACTTTTTTGTGAAAATATCAAGTAAATGAGGGAATAATATGTGTGAGGGAACCCCAGGAGAGTTCCAAATGTGTGTGGGTAGAATATATATCCTACGGGGGTAAAATTGAAAAAAGTTGAAAAAATTTTTTTTTTGGACTTAGTCATTTTTCCAGCATTTATCAGACTTTCAGATAGGGAAAATATCAGTGAGCGTTCCGATTTCAGTTCCAGAGCGATTCGCCCACTGAGTCCTTGATATTTAGTCGTTTTCAGCCAATTTTCTGGATTTTTGAAAATTTCACTTTTTTGTGAAAATATCCACTAAATGAGGGAATAATATGTGTGAGGGTACCCCAGGAGAGTTCCAATTGTGTGTGGTCAGAATATATATCCCACGGGGTAAAATTTAAAAATGTTTAAAAAATTTTTTTTTGGACTTAGTAATTTTTCCGGCGTTTATCAGATTTTCAGAGAGGGGAAATGTCAGTGAGCGTTCCGATTTCAGTTCCAGAGCGATTCGCCCAATGAGTCCTTGATATTTAGTCGTTTTCAGCCAATTTTGTGGATTTTTGAAAATTTCACTTTTTTGTGAAAATATCCACTAAATGAGGGAATAATATGTGTGAGGGTACCCCAGGAGAGTTTCAATTGTGTGTGGGCAGAATATATATCCTACTGGGTAAAATTTAAAAAAGTTTAAAAAATTTTTTTTTGGACTTAGTCATTTTTCCTGCGTTTATCAGACTTTCAGAGAGGGGAAATGTCAGTGAGCGTTCCGATTTCAGTTCCAGAGCGATTGGCCCAATGAGTCCTCGATATTTAGTCGTTTTCAGCCAATTTTCTGGATTTTTGAAAATTTCACTTTTTTGTGAAAATATCCACTAAATGAGGGAACAATATGTGTGAGGGTACCCCAGGAGACTTCCAAATGTGTGTGGGTAGAATATATATCCTACGGGGGTAAAATTGAAAAAAGTTGAAAAAATTTTTTTTTTGGACTTAGTCATTTTTCCGGCATTTATCAGACTTTCAGATAGGGCAAATATCAGTGAGCGTTCCGATTTCAGTTCCAGAGCGATTCGCCCAATGAGTCCTTGATATTTAGTCGTTTTCAGCCAATTTTCTGGATTTTTGAAAATTTCACTTTTTTGTGAAAATATCCACTAAATGAGGGAATAATATGTGTGAGGGTACCCCAGGAGAGTTCCAATTGTGTGTGGGCAGAATATATATCCTACTGGGTAAAATTTAAAAAAGTTTAAAAAATTTTTTTTTGGACTTAGTCATTTTTCCGGCGTTTATCAGACCTTCAGAGAGGGGAAATGTCAGTGAGCGTTCCGATTTCAGTTCCAGAGCGATTCGCCCAATGAGTCCTTGATATTTAGTCGTTTTCAGCCAATTTTTGGGATTTTTGAAAATTTCACTTTTTTGTGAAAATATCCACTAAATGAGGGAATATGTGTGAGGGTACCCCAGGAGAGTTTCAATTGTGTGTGGGCAGAATATATATCCTACTGGGTAAAATTTAAAAAAGTTTTAAAAACTTTTTTTTGGACTTAGTCATTTTTCCGGCGTTTATCAGACTTTCAAAGAGGGGAAATGTCAGTGAGCGTTCCGATTTCAGTTCCAGAGCGATTCCACCAATGAGTCCTTGATATTTAGTTGTTTTCAGCCAATTTTCTGAATTTTTGAAAATTTCACTTTTTTGTGAAAATATCCACTAAATGAGGGAATAATATGTGTGAGGGTACCCCAGTAGACTTCCAAATGTGTGTGGGTAGAATATATATCCCACGGGGGTAAAATTGAAAAAAGTAGAAAACATTTTTTTTTTTGGACTTAGTCATTTTTCCGGCGTTTATCAGACTTTTAGATAAGGGAAATGTCAGTGAGCGTTCCGATTTCAGTTCCAGAGCGATTCGCCCAATGAGTCCTTGATATTCAGTCGTTTTCAGCCAATTTTCTGGATTTTTGAAAATTTCACTTTTTTGTGAAAATATCCACTAAATGAGGGAATAATATGTGTGAGGGTACCCCAGGAGACTTCCAAATGTGTGTGGGTAGAATATATATCCCACGGGGGTAAAATTGAAAAAAGTTGAAAACATTTTTTTTTTGGACTTAGTCATTTTTCCGGCGTTTATCAGACTTTTAGATAGGGGAAATGTCAGTGAGCGTTCCGATTTCAGTTCCAGAGCGATTCGCCCAATGAGTCCTTAATATTTAGTCGTTTTCAGCCAATTTTCTGAATTTTTGAAAATTTCACTTTTTTTGTGAAAATATCCACTAAATGAGGGAATAATATGTGTGAGGGTACCCCAGGAGAGTTCCAAATGTGTGTGGGTAGAATATATATCCCACGGGGGTAAAATTGAAAAAAGTTTAAAAAAATTTTTTTTGGGACTTAATAATTTTACCGGCGTTTATCAGACTTTCAGATAGGGGAAATGTGAGTGAGCGTTCCGATTTCAGTTCCAGAGCGATTCGCCCAATGAGTCCTTGATATTTAGTCGTTTTCAGCCAATTTTCTGAATTTTTGAAAATTTCACTTTTTTGTGAAAATATCCACTAAATGAGGGAATAAAATGTGTGAGGGTACCCCAGGAGAGTTCCAAATGTGTGTGGGTAGAATATAAATCCCACGTGGTAAAATTGAAAAAAGTTTAAAAAAAATTTTTCTTGGACTTAGTCATTTTTCCGGCGTTTATCAGACTTTCAGAGAGGGGAAATGTCAGTGAGCGTTCCGATTTCAGTTCCAGAGCGATTCGCGCAATGAGTCCTTGATATTTAGTCATTTTCTGCCAATTTTCTGGATTTTTGCAAATTTCACTTTTTTGTGAAAATACCCACTAAATGAGGGAATAATATGTGTGAGGGTACCCCAGGAGAGTTCCAAATGTGTGTGGGTAGAATATATATCCGACGGGGGTAAAATTGGAAAAAGTTTTAAAAATTTTTTTTTTGGACTTAGTAATTTTTCCGTCGTTTATCAGCCTTTCAGATAGGGGAAATGTGAGTGAGCGTTCCGATTTCAGTTCCAGAGCGATTCGCCCAATGAGTCCTTGATATTTAGTCGTTTTCAGCCAATTTTCTGGATTTTTGAAAATTTCACTTTTTTGTGAAAATATCCACTGAGGGAATAATATGTGTGAGGGTACCCCAGGAGAGTTCCAAATGTGTGTGGGTAGAATATAAATCCCACGGGGGTAAAATTGAAAAAAGTTGAAAAAAATTTTTTTTGGACTTGGTCATTTTTCCATCGTTTATCAGACTTTCAGATAGGGGAAATGTGAGTGAGCGTTCCGATTTCAGTTCCAGAGCGATTCGCCCAATGAGTAGTGTTGAGCGATACCTTCCGATATCAGGAAATATCGTATCGGATTGGATCGGGCCAATACCCAAAAAGTATCGGATATCGCCGATTCCGATACCGGAAACCAATGCAAGTCAATGGGACACAAATATCGGAATGAAAATAAACCCTTTCTTTCCTTGTAGGTTAATTCTACATGAAGTAAAACAACTAAGAATAATGTAGAATGACATGAAAAGCCGGCAATTCATCAGCGGCATACACCGGTACCCGACAATTTACAACAGAAAGAATAGAGCTTCATACATAGATTAGATAGATAGAACCATGTCAGTCACATATATATGAAGTACATTGACAGTGTTGCTTACAGAACTTGTCATTTAGTGTAAAGGATTTATTTAAAAAAAATTAGTGTTTTCGTGCACCGTCTCTTTAAAAAAGCCGGCCGGCAATTCAGCAGCGGTACCCAACAATTTATAACAGACAGAATAGAGCTTCACACATAGATTAGATAGATAGAAACATGTCAGTCACATATCTATGAAGTACAGTGACAGTGTTGCTTACTGTACTTGTCATTTAGTGTAAAGGATTTATTTAAAAAAATATTAGTGTTTTCGTGCACCGTCTCTTTAAGAAAGCCGGCCGGCAATTCAGCAGCGGTACCCGACAATTTAGAATAGAAAGAATAGAGAATCATACATAGATTAGATAGATAGAAACATGTCAGTCACATATATATGAAGTACAGTGATAGTGTTGATTACTGTACTTGTCATTTAGTGTAAAAAATAAAAGATTTATTTAAAAAAAAATTGGCGTGAGGTTCCCCTTAATTTTAGTCTCTAGCGGAGGTTAAGCAGACAGCTGGGGCAAATGTTTGAAGCCTGGGAAGGGGGTAATACCCACAGAGCTTCCCAGGCAACTAATATCAGCCCCCAGCTGAATACCTAGCCTTTACTAGCTATTAAAATGGGGGAACCCCCCCCAAAAAAATAACGTGGGGTCCCCCCTAATTTAATAGCTAGCAAAGGCTAGGCAGACAGCTGGGGGCTGATTTTAATAGCCCAGGAAGGGTGCCATGAATATTGGCCCCCTCCCAGGCTATAAACACCAGCCGTCAGCCGCCCCAGAAATGGCGCATCCATAGGATGCGCCAATTCTGGCACTTAGCGTCGCTCTTCCCACTGCCCTGTAGCGGTGGCAGTGGGGTAATAGGGCTGGGGTTGATGTCAGCTTATAATGCCAGCTGACATCAAGCCCAGGTTAGTAATGGAGAGGCGTCTATAAGACACCCCCATTACTAACCCCATAGTCAAAGTTAAAGAAAAACACAAACACCCAGAATAAAGTCCTTTAATTGAAATAAACACACAATTCTTTATTGTTCTAAATTAAACCATACTTACCATCACGCCCATTCCAGCTGAAGCCAACGATCTCCTGCAATAAAAGAAAAATAATAAAGCAACCTCATCCTTACCTTTCCATGGTTCCCACGACAGCTTCAGCTCTGCTACATCGAGATGACAGGCTGGACCGCAGCAGAAAGCTGCCATCCAGCCTGTCATCCCGCAGACACTGAGAAGCGCAGGCATGCTTGCGCTCCTCAGTGTCTCTCTGTGACGTCATCCAGATGAGCCGTGTTCATGTCCAATGAACTCAGCTCACCTCATGCACGTCACTGACAGCGTGGGAAAATTCTCACGCTGAAGCGCTGAGTGCAGGAGAATTTTCCCACGCTGTCAGTGACGTGCATGAGGTGAGCTCATGTCCAATGAACTCAGCTGACCTCATGCACGTCACTGACAGCGTGGGAAAATTCTCCTGCACTCAGCGCTTCAGCGTGAGAATTCTCCCACGCTGTCAGTGACATACATGAGGTGAGGTCATGTCCAATGAACTCAGCTCACCTCATGCACGTCACTGACAGCGTGGGAAAATTCTCACGCTGAAGTGCTGAGTGCAGGAGAATTTTCCCACGCTGTCAGTGACGTGCATGAGGTGAGCTGAGTTCATTGGACATGACCTCGGCTCATCTTTATGCCGTCACAGCCAGACACTGAGGAGTGGAAGTATGCCTGCGCTTCTCAGTGTCTGCGGGATGACAGGCTGAATGGCAGCGTTCTGCTGCGGTCCAGCCTGTCATCTCGATGTAGCAGAGCTGAAGCTGTCGTGGGAACCATGGAAAGGTAAGGATGATGTTGCTTTATTATTTTACTTTTATTGCAGGAGATCGTTGGCTTCAGCTGGAATGGGCGTGATGGTAAGTATGGTTTAATTTAGAACAATAAAGAATTGTGTGTTTATTTCAATTAAAGGACTTTTTTCTGGGTGTTTGTGTTTTTTTAAATACTTTACTAGAAATTCATGGTGGTCATGTCTAATATTGGCGTGACCCCATGAATTTCGGGCTTAGGGCCAGCTGATAATGCCAAGCTGGCCTTAACCCCTTTATTACCCAGTGAGCCACCGCACCAGGGCCCTGGATGAGTTGGGTACAGCGCCAGAAGATGGCGCTTCTATGAACGCGCCATTTTCCGGGGAGGCTGCGGACTGCAATTTGCAGCGGGGGGGGCCCAGAAAGCTTGGGCCTCCCTGCGCTGCAGATTCCAGCCCCCAGCTGCCTTGTTGTACCTGGCTGGACACAAAAATAGGGCGAAGCCCCACGCATTTTTTTTTTTAATTATTTCATGAAATTCATGGAATAATTAAGAAAAAAAGGGCTTCCCTATATTGTTGTGTCCAACCAGGTACAAACAGGCAGCTGGTAGTTGGGGGCAGCCCGTTCCTGCCTGCTGTACCTGGCTGGACACAAATATAGTGCGAAGCCCCACGTCAATTTTTTTTAAATCATTTCAGGAAATTCATGAAATAATTAAAAAAAATTGATGTGGGGCTTCGCCCTATATTTGTGTCCAGTCAGGTACAGCAGGCAGGAACGGGCTGCCCCCAACCACCTGCTGCCTATTTGTACCTAGCCGGACAAAACAATATAGGGAAGCCCTTTTTTTCTTAATTATTCCATGAATTTCATAAATTTAAAAAAAAAAATACGTGGAGCTTCGCCCTATTTTTGTGTCCAGCCAGGTACAACAAGGCAGCTGGGGGCTGGAATCTGCAGCGCAGGGAGGCCCAAGCTTTCTGGGCCCCACCCGCTGCAAATTGCAGTCCGCAGCCACCCCGAAAAATGGCGCGTTCATAGAAGCGCCATCTTCTGGCGCTGTACCCAACTCATCCAGGGCCCTGGTGCGGTGGCTCACTGGGTAATAAAGGGGTTAATGCCAGCTTGGCATTATCAGCTGGCCCTAAGCCCGAAATTCATGAGGTCACGCCAATATTAGACATGACCACCATGAATTTCTAGTAAAGTATTTAAAAAAAACACAAACACCCAGAAAAAAGTCTTTTAATTGAAATAAACACACAATTCTTTATTGTTCTAAATTAAACCATACTTACAGTCACGCCCATTCCAGCTGAAGCCAACGATCTCCTGCAATAAAAGTAAAATAATAAAGCAACATCATCCTTACCTTTTTATGGCTCCCACGACAGCTTCAGCTCTGCTACATCGAGATGACAGGCTGGACCGCAGCAGAACGCTGCCATCCAGCCTGTCATCCCGCAGACACTGAGAAGCGCAGGCATGCTTGCGCTCCTCAGTGTCTCGCTGTGACGGCATCCAGATGAGCCGAGGTCATGTCCAATGAACTCGGCGCACCTCATGCACGTCACTGACAGCGTGGGAAAATTCTCACGCTGAAGCGCAGAGTGCAGGAGAATTTTCCCACGCTGTCAGTGACGTGCATGAGGTGAGCTGAGTTCATTGGACATGACCTCACCTCATGTATGTCACTGACAGCGTGGGAGAAGTCTCACGCTGAAGCGCTGAGTGCAGGAGAATTTTCCCACGCTGTCAGTGACGTGCATGAGGTGAGCTGAGTTCATTGGACATGACCTCGGCTCATCTTTATGCCGTCACAGCGAGACACTGAGGAGCACAAGCATGCCTGCGCTTCTCAGTGTCTGCGGGATGACAGGCTGGATGGCAGCGTTCTGCTGCGGTCCAGCCTGTCATCTCGATGTAGCAGAGCTGAAGCTGTCGTGGGAACCATGGAAAGGTAAGGATGAGGTTGCTTTATTATTTTTCTTTTATTGAAGGAGATCGTTGGCTTCAGCTGGAATGGGCGTGACTGTAAGTATGGTTTAATTTAGAACAATAAAGAATTATGTCTTTATTTCAATTAAAGGACTTTTTTCTGGGTGTTTGTGTTTTTTTTAAATACTTTACTAGAAATTCATGGTGGTCATATCTAATATTGGCGTGACCCCATGAATTTCGGGCTTAGGGCCAGCTGATAATGCCAAGCTGGCCTTAACCCCTTTATTACCCAGTGAGCCACCACACCAGGGCCCTGGATGAGTTGGGTACAGCGCCAGAAGATGGCGCTTCTATGAACGCGCCATTTTCCGGGGCGGCTGCGGACTGCAATTTGCAGTGGGTGGGGCCCAGAAAGCTTGGGCCTCCCTGCGCTGCGGATTCCAGCCCCCAGCTGCCTAGTTGAACCTGGCTGGACACAAAAATAGGGCGAAGCCCCACCCGCACAGACACCGCGCACACCCGCACAGACACGCCGCACAGACACCCCGCACAGACACCCCGCACAGACACCCCGCACACACTCGCAGACACCCCGCACAGACACCCCGCACAGACACCCCGCACACACACCCCGCACACACACCCCGCACACACACCCCGCACACACACACACCCGCACACACACACACCCGCAGACACACTAATCATGACCGGTCTGATGGTCTGGGAGGTGAGGCTGACCTGTGCGGCCGTGGGAAAGTTCATGTGAGTTCATGCAATGCAGTCAAGCATGAACTCACATGAACCCTCTGAGGGCACCGCGGCTACTTCAAATGAACAGCTGATCAGCATCACCTGATACCTCAGCTGTTTATTTGAAATAACCGGCGGGAAAGCGCAGCACAGAACGGGAAAGCCGGCGGTGAAGTCTTTTCACTGCCGGCTTCCCCGCCCGGGTCCTTCGCTCCTTGGTGCTTCGCTCCCCGCCCGGTCCTAATTTACGATCGGGATGGGAGGTGGCGAGGGGAGCGGAGGATCGGGGTGGGAGGCTGCGGAGAAGCAGTATGGGGCTGTGTGATTGTTTAAAAGCCTGCAGCTTTTTACCGCCCGCCGGCTTTTAAACAATCAGGAGAATTCTCTCACGCTGGGATGGCGTTCTGATGACAGGCTGGATCTCAGCTGAGCGCTGCCATCCAACTTGTCATCCTTCACAGACACTGCAGAGCGCAGGCATTATGGGAACTTCCGATTCCGGTATTCGATATTGTAAAAGTATCGGAATTAAGTATCGGAATTCCGATACCGCGAATATCGGCCGATACCCGATATTACAGTATCGGAATGCTCAACACTACCAATGAGAAATTGATATTTAGTCGCTTTCAGCCAATTTTCTGGATTTTTGAAAATTTCTCTTTTTTGTGAAAATATCCACTAAATGAGGGAATAATATGTGTGAGGGTACCCCAGGAGAGTTCCAAATGTGTGTGGGTAGAATATATATCCCACGGGGGTAAAATTGAAAAAAGTTTAAAAATTTTTTTTCTTGGACTTAGTCATTGTTCCGGCGTTTATCAGACTTTCAGAGAAGGGGAATGTCAGTGAGCGTTCCGATTTCAGTTCCAGAGCGATTCGCGCAATGAGTCCTTGATATTAAGTCATTTTCTGCCAATTTTCTGGATTTTTGCAAATTTCACTTTTTTGTGAAAATACCCACTAAATGAGGGAATATAATATGTGTGAGGGTACCCAAGGAGAGTTCCAAATGTGTGTGGGTAGAATATATATCCCACGGGGTAAAATTGGAAAAAGTTTTAAAAACATTTTTCTTGGACTTAGTCATTTTTCCGGCGTTTATCAGACTTTCAGATAGGGGAAATGTCAGTGAGCGTTCCGATTTCAGTGCCAGAGCGATTCGCCCAATGAGTCCTTGATATTTAGTCGTTTTCAGCCAATTTTCTGGATTTTTGAAAATTTCACTTTTTTTGTGAAAATATCCACTAAATGAGGGAATAATATGTGTGAGGGTACCCCAGGAGAGTTCCAAATGTGTGTGGGTAGAATATATATCCCACGGGGTAAAATTGAAAAAAGTTTAAAAAAAAATTTCTTGGACTTAGTAATTTTTCCAGCATTTATCAGACTTTCAGATAGGTGAAATGTCAGTGAGCGTTCAGATTTCAGTTCCAGAGCGATTCGCCCAATGAGTCCTTGATATTTAGTCGTTTTCAGCCAATTTTCTGGATTTTTGAAAATGTCACTTTTTTGTGAAAATATCCACTAAATGAGGGAATAATATGTGTGAGGGTACCCCAGGATAGTTCCAAATGTGTGTGGGTAGAATATATATCCCACGGGGTAAAATTGAAAAAAGTTTTAAAATTTTTTTCTTGGACTTACTCATTTTTCCGTCGTTTATCAGACTTTCAGATAGGGGAAATGTCAGTGAGCGTTCCGATTTCAGTTCCAGAGCGATTCGCCCAATGAGTCCTTGATGTTTAGTCGTTTTCAGCCAATGTTCTAGATTTTTGAAAATTTCACTTTTTTGTGAAAATATCCACTAAATGAGGGAATAATATGTGTGAGGGTACCCCAGGAGAGTTCCAAATGTGTGTGGGAAGAATATATATCCCACAGGGGTAAAATTGAAAAAAGTTGAAAATATTTTTTTTTTGGACTTAGTCATTTTTCCGGCGTTTATCAGACTTTCAGATAGGGGAAATGTCAGTGAGCGTTCAGATTTCAGTTCCAGAGCGATTCGCCCAATGAGTCCTTGATATTTAGTCGTTTTCAGCCAATCTTCTGGATTTTTGAAAATTTCACTTTTTTGTGAAAATATACACTAATTGAGGGAATAATATGTGTGAGGGTATCCCAGGAGAGTTCCAAATGTGTGTGGGTAGAATATATATCCCACGGGGGTAAAATGGAAAAAAGTTGAAAAAAATTTTTTTTGGGACTTAGTAATTTTTACGGCGTTTATCAGACTTTCAGATAGGGGAAATGTCAGTGAGCGTTCAGATTTCAGTTCCAGAGCGATTCGCCCAATGAGTCCTTGATATTTAGTTGTTTTCAGCCAATTTTCTGGATTTTTGAAAATTTCACTTTTTTGTGAAAATATCCACTAAATGAGGGAATAATATGTGTGAGGGTACCCCAGGAGAGTTCCAAATGTGTGTGGGTAGAATATATATCCCACGGGGTAAAATTTAAAAAAGTTTAAAAAATTTTTTTCTTGGACTTAGTCATTTTTCCGGCGTTTATCAGACTTTCAGATAGGGGAAATGTCAGTGAGCGTTCCGATTTCAGTTCCAGAGCGATTCGCCCAATGAGTCCTTGATATTTAGTCGTTTTCAGCCAATATTTTGGATTTTTGAAAATTTCACTTTCTTGTGAAAATGTCCACTAAATGAGGGAATAATATATGTGATGGTACCCCAGGAGAGTTCCAAATGTGTGTGGGTAGAATATATATCCCACGGGGTAAAATTTAAAAAAGTTGAAAATTTTTTTTTTTTGACTTAGTCATTTTTCCTGCGTTTATCAGACTTTCAGATAGGGCAAATATCAGTGAGCATTCCGATTTCAGTTCCAGAGCAATTCGCCCAATGAGTCCTTGATATTTAGTCGTTTTCAGCCAATTTTCTGGAATTTTTGAAAATTTCACCTTTTTGTGAAAATTTCAACTAAATAAGGGAATAATATGTGTGAGGGTAACCCCAGAAGAGTTCCAAATGTGTGTGGGTAGAATATATATCCCACGGGGTAAAATTGAAAAAAGTTTAAAAACATTTTTTCTTGGACTTAGTCATTTTTCCGGCGTTTATCAGACTTTCAGATAGGGGAAATGTCAGTGAGCGTTCCGATTTCAGTTCCAGAGCGATTCGCCCAATGAGTCCTTGAAATTTAGTCGTTTTCAGCCAATTTTCTGGATTTTTGAAAATTTCACTTTTTTGTGAAAATATCCAGTAAATGAGGGAATAATATGTGTGAGGGTACCCCAGCAGAGTTCCAAATGTGTGTGGGTAGAATATATATCCCACGGGGGCAAAATTGAAAAAAGTATAAAAAAAATTTTTCTTGGATTTAGTCATTTTTCCGTCGTTTATCAGACTTTCAGATAGGGGAAATGTCAGTGAGCATTCCGATTTCAGTTTCAGTGCGATTCGCCCAGTGAGTCCTTGATATTTAGTCGTTTTCAGCCAATTTTCTGGATTTTTGAAAATTTCACTTTTTGGTGAAAATATCCACTAAATGAGGGAATAATATGTGTGAGGGTACCCCAGGAGAGTTCCAAATGTGTGTGGGTAGAATATATATCCCACAGGGATAAAATTGAAAAAAGTTGAAAAAAATTTTTTTTGGGGACTTAGTCATTTTTCCAGCGTTTATCAGTCTTTCAGATAGGGGAAATGTGAGAGAGCGTTCCGATTTCTGTTCCAGAGCGATTCGCCCAATGAGTCCTTGATATTTAGTCGTTTTCAGCCAATTTTCTGGATTTTTGAAAATTTCACTTTTTGTGAAAATATCCACTAAATGAGGGAATAATATGTGTGAGGGTACCCCAGGAGAGTTCCAAATGTGTGTGGGTAGAATTTATATCCCACAGGGGTAAAATTGAAAAAGTTGAAAAAAAAATTTTTTTACACTTAGTCATTTTTCCGGCGTTTATCAGACTTTCAGAAAGGGGAAATGTCAGTGAGCGTTCCGTTTTCAGTTCCAGAGGGATTCGCCCAATGAGTCCTTGATATTTAGTCGCTTTCAGCCAATTTTCTGGATTTTTGAAAATTTCACCTTTTTGTAAAAATATCCACTAAATGAGGGAATAATATATGTGAGGGTACCCCAGGAGAGTTCCAAATGTGTGTGGGTAGAATATATATCCCACAGGGATAAAATTGAAAAAAGTTGAAAAAAAATTTTTTTGGGGACGTAGTCATTTTTCCAGCGTTTATCAGTCTTTCAGATAGGGGAAATGTGAGTGAGCGTTCCGTTTTCAGTTCCAGAGGGATTCGCCCAATGAGTCTTTGATATTTAGTCATTTTCAGCCAATTTTCTGGATTTTTGAAAATTTTACTTTTTTGTGAAAATATCCACTAATTGAGGGAATAATATGTGTGAGGGTACCCAGAAGAGTTCCAAATGTGTGTGGATAGAATATATATCCCACGTGGTAAAATTGAAAAAAGTTTAAAACATTTTTTTCTTGGACTTAGTCATTTTTCCGGAGATTATCAGACTTTCAGATAGGGGAAATGTCAGTCAGCATTCCGATTTCAGTTCCAGAGCGATTCACCCAATGAGTCCTTGATATTTAGTCGTTTTCAGCCAATATTTTGGATTTTTGAATATTTCACTTTTTTGTGAAAATATCCACTAAATGAGGGAATAATATATGTGAGGGTACCCCAGGAGAGTTCCAAATGTGTGTGGGTAGAATTTATATCCCACAGGGGTAAAATTGAAAAAAGTTGAAAAAAAAATTTTTTTGCACTTAGTCATTTTTCCGGCGTTTATCAGACTTTCAGAAAGGGGAAATGTCAGTGAGCGTTCCGTTTTCAGTTCCAGAGGGATTCGCCCAATGAGTCTTTGATATTTAGTCATTTTCAGCCAATTTTCTGGATTTTTGAAAATTTTACTTTTTTGTGAAAATATCCACTAATTGAGGGAATAATATGTGTGAGGATACCCAGAAGAGTTCCAAATGTGTGTGGATAGAATATATATCAGACGTGGTAAAATTGAAAAAAGTTTAAAAAATTTTTTTCTTGGACTTAGTAATTTTTCCGGCGTTTATCAGACTTTCAGATAGGGGAAATGTCAGTGAGAGTTCCGATTTCAGTTTCAGAGCGATTCGCCCAATGAGTCCTTGATATTTAGTCGTTTTCAGCCAATTTTCTGGATTTTTAAAAATTTCACCTTTTTGTGAAAATATCCACTAAATAAGGGAATAATATTTGTGAGAGTACCCCAGGAGAGTTCCAAATGTGTGTGGGTAGAATATATATCCCACGGGGTAAAATTGAAAAAAGTTTAAAAATATTTTTTCTTGGACTTAGTCATTTTTCCGGCGTTTATCAGACTTTCAGATAGGGGAAATGTCAGTGAGCGTTCCGATTTCAGTTCCAGAGCGATTCGCCCATTGAGTCCTTGATATTTAGTCGTTTTCAGCCAATTTTCTGGATTTTTGAATTTTTCACTTTTTTGTGAAAATATCCACTAAATGAGGGAATAATATGTGTGAGGGTACCCCAGGATAGTTCCAAATGTGTGTGGGTAGAATATATATCCCACGGTATAAAATTGAAAAAGTTCAAAAAAAAATTTTCTTGGACTTAGTCATTTTTCCGGCGTTTATCAGACTTTCAGGTAGGGGAAATGTGAGTGAGCGTTCCGATTTCAGTTCCAGAGCGATTCGCCCAATGAGTCCTTGATATTTAGTCGTTTTCAGACAATTTTCTGGAATTTTTGAAAATTTCACCTTTTTGTGAAAATTTCAACTAAATAAGGGAATAATATGTGTGAGGGTAACCCCAGAAGAGTTCCAAATGTGTGTGGGTAGAATATATATCCCACGGGGTAAAATTGAAAAAAGTTTAAAAACATTTTTTCTTGGACTTAGTCATTTTTCCGGCGTTTATCAGACTTTCAGATAGGGGAAATGTCAGTGAGCATTCCGATTTCAGTTCCAGAGCGATTCGCCCATTGAGTGCTTGATATTTAGTCGTTTTCAGCCAATTTTCTGGATTTTTGAATTTTTCACTTTTTTGTGAAAATATCCACTAAATGAGGGAATAATATGTGTGAGGGTACCCCAGGATAGTTCCAAATGTGTGTGGGTAGAATATATATCCCACGGTATAAAATTGAAAAAGTTCAAAAAAAAATTTTCTTGGACTTAGTCATTTTTCCGGCGTTTATCAGACTTTCAGGTAGGGGAAATGTGAGTGAGCGTTCCGATTTCAGTTCCAGAGCGATTCGCCCAATGAGTCCTTGATATTTAGTCGTTTTCAGACAATTTTCTGGAATTTTTGAAAATTTCACCTTTTTGTGAAAATTTCAACTAAATAAGGGAATAATATGTGTGAGGGTAACCCCAGAAGAGTTCCAAATGTGTGTGGGTAGAATATATATCCCACGGGGTAAAATTGAAAAAAGTTTAAAAACATTTTTTCTTGGACTTAGTCATTTTTCCGGCGTTTATCAGACTTTCAGATAGGGGAAATGTCAGTGAGCATTCCGATTTCAGTTCCAGAGCGATTCGCCCATTGAGTGCTTGATATTTAGTCGTTTTCAGCCAATTTTCTGGATTTTTGAATTTTTCACTTTTTTGTGAAAATATCCACTAAATGAGGGAATAATATGTGTGAGGGTACCCCAGGATAGTTCCAAATGTGTGTGGGTAGAATATATATCCCACGGGGGTAAAATTGAAAAAAGTTGAAAACATTTTTTTTTGGACTTAGTAATTTTTCCGGCGTTTATCAGACTTTCAGATAGGGGAAATGTCAGTGAGCATTCCGATTTCAGTTCCAGAGCGATTCACCCAATGAGTCCTTGATATTTAGTCGTTTTCAGCCAATTTTCTGGATTTTTGAAAATTTCACTTTTTTTGTGAAAATATCCACTAAATGAGGGAATAATATGTGTGAGGGTACCCCAGGAGAGTTCCAAATGTGTGTGGGTAGAATATATATCCCACGGGGTAAAACTGAAAAAGTTTAAAAAATTTTTTTCTTGGACTTAGTCATTTTTCCGGCGTTTATCAGACTTTCAGATGGGGGAAATGTGAGTGAGCGTTCCGATTTCAGTTTCTGAGCGATTCGCCGAGTGAGTCCTTGATATTTAGTCGTTTTCAGCCAATTTTCTGGATTTTTGAAAATTTCACTTTTTTGTGAAAATATCCACTAAATGAGGGAATAATATGTGTGAGGGTACCCCAGGAGAGTTCCAAATGTGTGTGGGTAGAATATATATCCCACGGGGGTAAAATTGAAAAAAGTTTAAAAAAATTTTTTTATGGACTTAGTCATTTTTCCGGAGATTATCAGACTTTCAGATAGGGGAAATGTCAGTCAGCATTCTGATTTCAGTTCCAGAGCGATTCACCCAATGAGTCCTTGATATTTAGTCGTTTTCAGCCAATATTTTGGATTTTTGAATATTTCACTTTTTGTGAAAATATCCACTAAATGAGGGAATAATATGTGTGAGGGTACCCCAGGAGAGTTCCAAATGTGTGTGGGTAGCATTTATATCCTACAGGGGTAAAATTGAAAAAAGTTGAAAAAAAAATTTTTTTTCACTTAGTCATTTTTCCGGCATTTATCAGACTTTCAGAAAGGGGAAATGTCAGTGAGCGTTCTGTTTTCAGTTCCAGAGGGATTCGCCCAATGAGTCTTTGATATTTAGTCATTTTCAGCCAATTTTCTGGATTTTTGAAAATTTTACTTTTTTGTGAAAATATCCACTAATTGAGGGAATAATATGTGTGAGGGTACCCAGAAGAGTTCCAAATGTGTGTGGATAGAATATATATCCCACGTGGTAAAATTGAAAAAAGTTTAAAAAATTTTTTTCTTGGACTTAGTCATTTTTCCGGCATTTATCAGACTTTCAGAGAGGGGAAATGTCAGTGAGCGTTCCGATTTCAGTTCCAGAGCGATTCACCCATTGAGTCCTTGATATTTAGTCGTTTTCAGCCAATTTTCTGGATTTTTAAAAATTTCACCTTTTTGTGAAAATATCCACTAAATAAGGGAATAATATGTGTGAGAGTACCCCAGGAGAGTTCCAAATGTGTGTGGGTAGAATATATATCCCACGGGGATAAAATTGAAAAAGTTGAAAAAATTTTTTTTTGGGACTTAGTAAGTTTTCCAGCGTTTATCAAACTTTCAGGTAGGGGAAATGTGAGTGAGCGTTCCGATTTCAGTTCCAGAGCGATTCGCCCAATGAGTCCTTGATATTTAGTCGTTTTCAGCCACTATTTTGGATTTTTGAATATTTCACTTTTTGTGAAAATATCCACTAAATGAGGGAATAATATGTGTGAGGGTACCCCAGGAGAGTTCCAAATGTGTGTGGGTAGATTATATATCCCACAGGGGTAAAATTGAAAAAGGTTGAAAAAAAATTTTTTTTTGGACTTAGTCATTTTTCCGGCGTTTATCAGACTTTCAGATAGGGGAAATGTCAGTGAGCGTTCCGATTTCAGTTCCAGAGCGATTCGCCCAATGAGTCCTTGAAATTTAGTCGTTTTCAGCCAATTTTCTGGATTTTTGAAAATTTCACTTTTTTGTGAAAATATCCAGTAAATGAGGGAATAATATGTGTGAGGGTACCCCAGCAGAGTTCCAAATGTGTGTGGGTAGAATATATATCCCACGGGGGCAAAATTGAAAAAAGTATAAAAAAATTTTTTCTTGGATTTAGTCATTTTTCCGTCGTTTATCAGACTTTCAGATAGGGGAAATGTCAGTGAGCATTCCGATTTCAGTTTCAGTGCGATTCGCCCAGTGAGTCCTTGATATTTAGTCGTTTTCAGCCAATTTTCTGGATTTTTGAAAATTTCACTTTTTGGTGAAAATATCCACTAAATGAGGGAATAATATGTGTGAGGGTACCCCAGGAGAGTTCCAAATGTGTGTGGGTAGAATATATATCCCACAGGGATAAAATTGAAAAAAGTTGAAAAAAATTTTTTTTGGGGACTTAGTCATTTTTCCAGCGTTTATCAGTCTTTCAGATAGGGGAAATGTGAGAGAGCGTTCCGATTTCTGTTCCAGAGCGATTCGCCCAATGAGTCCTTGATATTTAGTCGTTTTCAGCCAATTTTCTGGATTTTTGAAAATTTCACTTTTTGTGAAAATATCCACTAAATGAGGGAATAATATGTGTGAGGGTACCCCAGGAGAGTTCCAAATGTGTGTGGGTAGAATTTATATCCCACAGGGGTAAAATTGAAAAAGTTGAAAAAAAAATTTTTTTACACTTAGTCATTTTTCCGGCGTTTATCAGACTTTCAGAAAGGGGAAATGTCAGTGAGCGTTCCGTTTTCAGTTCCAGAGGGATTCGCCCAATGAGTCCTTGATATTTAGTCGCTTTCAGCCAATTTTCTGGATTTTTGAAAATTTCACCTTTTTGTAAAAATATCCACTAAATGAGGGAATAATATATGTGAGGGTACCCCAGGAGAGTTCCAAATGTGTGTGGGTAGAATATATATCCCAAAGGGATAAAATTGAAAAAAGTTGAAAAAAAATTTTTTTGGGGACGTAGTCATTTTTCCAGCGTTTATCAGTCTTTCAGATAGGGGAAATGTGAGTGAGCGTTCCGTTTTCAGTTCCAGAGGGATTCGCCCAATGAGTCTTTGATATTTAGTCATTTTCAGCCAATTTTCTGGATTTTTGAAAATTTTACTTTTTTGTGAAAATATCCACTAATTGAGGGAATAATATGTGTGAGGGTACCCAGAAGAGTTCCAAATGTGTGTGGATAGAATATATATTCCACGTGGTAAAATTGAAAAAAGTTTAAAACATTTTTTTCTTGGACTTAGTCATTTTTCCGGAGATTATCAGACTTTCAGATAGGGGAAATGTCAGTCAGCATTCCGATTTCAGTTCCAGAGCGATTCACCCAATGAGTCCTTGATATTTAGTCGTTTTCAGCCAATATTTTGGATTTTTGAATATTTCACTTTTTTGTGAAAATATCCACTAAATGAGGGAATAATATATGTGAGGGTACCCCAGGAGAGTTCCAAATGTGTGTGGGTAGAATATATATCCCACAGGGATAAAATTGAAAAACGTTGAAAAAAATTTTTTTTGGGGACTTAGTCATTTTTCCAGCGTTTATCAGTCTTTCAGATAGGGGAAATGTGAGTGAGCGTTCCGATTTCTGTTCCAGAGCGATTCGCCCAATGAGTCCTTGATATTTAGTCGTTTTCAGCCAATTTTCTGGATTTTTGAAAATTTCACTTTTTGTGAAAATATCCACTAAATGAGGGAATAATATGTGTGAGGGTACCCCAGGAGAGTTCCAAATGTGTGTGGGTAGAATTTATATCCCACAGGGGTAAAATTGAAAAAAGTTGAAAAAAAAATTTTTTTGCACTTAGTCATTTTTCCGGCGTTTATCAGACTTTCAGAAAGGGGAAATGTCAGTGAGCGTTCCGTTTTCAGTTCCAGAGGGATTCGCCCAATGAGTCTTTGATATTTAGTCATTTTCAGCCAATTTTCTGGATTTTTGAAAATTTTACTTTTTTGTGAAAATATCCACTAATTGAGGGAATAATATGTGTGAGGATACCCAGAAGAGTTCCAAATGTGTGTGGATAGAATATATATCAGACGTGGTAAAATTGAAAAAAGTTTAAAAAAAATTTTTCTTGGACTTAGTAATTTTTCCGGCGTTTATCAGACTTTCAGATAGGGGAAATGTCAGTGAGAGTTCCGATTTCAGTTTCAGAGCGATTCGCTCAATGAGTCCTTGATATTTAGTCGTTTTCAGCCAATTTTCTGGATTTTTAAAAATTTCACCTTTTTGTGAAAATATCCACTAAATAAGGGAATAATATTTGTGAGAGTACCCCAGGAGAGTTCCAAATGTGTGTGGGTAGAATATATATCCCACGGGGTAAAATTGAAAAAAGTTTAAAAATATTTTTTCTTGGACTTAGTCATTTTTCCGGCGTTTATCAGACTTTCAGATAGGGGAAATGTCAGTGAGCGTTCCGATTTCAGTTCCAGAGCGATTCGCCCATTGAGTCCTTGATATTTAGTCGTTTTCAGCCAATTTTCTGGATTTTTGAATTTTTCACTTTTTTGTGAAAATATCCACTAAATGAGGGAATAATATGTGTGAGGGTACCCCAGGATAGTTCCAAATGTGTGTGGGTAGAATATATATCCCACGGTATAAAATTGAAAAAGTTCAAAAAAAAATTTTCTTGGACTTAGTCATTTTTCCGGCGTTTATCAGACTTTCAGGTAGGGGAAATGTGAGTGAGTGTTCCGATTTCAGTTCCAGAGCGATTCGCCCAATGAGTCCTTGATATTTAGTCGTTTTCAGACAATTTTCTGGAATTTTTGAAAATTTCACCTTTTTGTGAAAATTTCAACTAAATAAGGGAATAATATGTGTGAGGGTAACCCCAGAAGAGTTCCAAATGTGTGTGGGTAGAATATATATCCCACGGGGTAAAATTGAAAAAAGTTTAAAAACATTTTTTCTTGGACTTAGTCATTTTTCCGGCGTTTATCAGACTTTCAGATAGGGGAAATGTCAGTGAGCATTCCGATTTCAGTTCCAGAGCGATTCGCCCATTGAGTGCTTGATATTTAGTCGTTTTCAGCCAATTTTCTGGATTTTTGAATTTTTCACTTTTTTGTGAAAATATCCACTAAATGAGGGAATAATATGTGTGAGGGTACCCCAGGATAGTTCCAAATGTGTGTGGGTAGAATATATATCCCACGGGGGTAAAATTGAAAAAAGTTGAAAACATTTTTTTTTGGACTTAGTAATTTTTCCGGCGTTTATCAGACTTTCAGATAGGGGAAATGTCAGTGAGCATTCCGATTTCAGTTCCAGAGCGATTCACCCAATGAGTCCTTGATATTTAGTCGTTTTCAGCCAATTTTCTGGATTTTTGAAAATTTCACTTTTTTTGTGAAAATATCCACTAAATGAGGGAATAATATGTGTGAGGGTACCCCAGGAGAGTTCCAAATGTGTGTGGGTAGAATATATATCCCACGGGGTAAAACTGAAAAAGTTTAAAAAAATTTTTTCTTGGACTTAGTCATTTTTCCGGCGTTTATCAGACTTTCAGATGGGGGAAATGTGAGTGAGCGTTCCGATTTCAGTTTCTGAGCGATTCGCCGAGTGAGTCCTTGATATTTAGTCGTTTTCAGCCAATTTTCTGGATTTTTGAAAATTTCACTTTTTTGTGAAAATATCCACTAAATGAGGGAATAATATGTGTGAGGGTACCCCAGGAGAGTTCCAAATGTGTGTGGGTAGAATATATATCCCACGGGGGTAAAATTGAAAAAAGTTTAAAAAAATTTTTTTATGGACTTAGTCATTTTTCCGGAGATTATCAGACTTTCAGATAGGGGAAATGTCAGTCAGCATTCTGATTTCAGTTCCAGAGCGATTCACCCAATGAGTCCTTGATATTTAGTCGTTTTCAGCCAATATTTTGGATTTTTGAATATTTCACTTTTTGTGAAAATATCCACTAAATGAGGGAATAATATGTGTGAGGGTACCCCAGGAGAGTTCCAAATGTGTGTGGGTAGCATTTATATCCTACAGGGGTAAAATTGAAAAAAGTTGAAAAAAAAATTTTTTTTCACTTAGTCATTTTTCCGGCATTTATCAGACTTTCAGAAAGGGGAAATGTCAGTGAGCGTTCTGTTTTCAGTTCCAGAGGGATTCGCCCAATGAGTCTTTGATATTTAGTCATTTTCAGCCAATTTTCTGGATTTTTGAAAATTTTACTTTTTTGTGAAAATATCCACTAATTGAGGGAATAATATGTGTGAGGGTACCCAGAAGAGTTCCAAATGTGTGTGGATAGAATATATATCCCACGTGGTAAAATTGAAAAAAGTTTAAAAAATTTTTTTCTTGGACTTAGTCATTTTTCCGGCATTTATCAGACTTTCAGAGAGGGGAAATGTCAGTGAGCGTTCCGATTTCAGTTCCAGAGCGATTCGCCCAATGAGTCCTTGATATTTAGTCGTTTTCAGCCAATATTTTGGATTTTTGAATATTTCACTTTTTGTGAAAATATCCACTAAATGAGGGAATAATATGTGTGAGGGTACCCCAGGAGAGTTCCAAATGTGTGTGGGTAGATTATATATCCCACAGGGGTAAAATTGAAAAAGGTTGAAAAAAAATTTTTTTTTGGACTTAATCATATTTCCGGCGTTTATCAGACTTTTAGATAGGGGAAATGTCAGTGAGCCTTACCGATTTCAGTTCCAGAGCGAATCACCCAATGAGTCCTTGATATTTAGTAGTTTTCAGCCAATATTTTGGATTTTTGAAAATTTCACTTTATTGTGAAAATATCCAGTAAGTGAGGGAATAATATGTGTGAGTGTACCCCATGAGAGTTCCAAATGTGTATTGGTAGAATATATATCCCACGGGGTAAAATTGAAAAAAGTTTAAAAAAATTTTTTCTTGTACTTAGTCATTTTTCCGTCGTTTATCAGACTTTCAGATAGGGGAAATGTCAGTGAGCGTTCCGATTTCAGTTCCAGAGCAATTCACCCAATGAGTCCTTGATATTTAGTCGTTTTCAGCCAATATTTTGGATTTTTGAAAATTTCACTTTTTTGTGAAAATATCCACCAAATGAGGGAATAATATGTGTGAGGGTACCCCAGGAGAGTTCCAAATGTGTGTGGGTAGAATATATATCCCACGGGGGTAAAATTGAAAAAAGTTTAAAAAAAATTTTTTTTGGACTTAGTAATTTTTCCGGCGTTTATCAGACTTTCAGATAGGGGAAATGTCAGTGAGCGTTCAGATTTCAGTTCCAGAGCAATTTGCCCAATGAGTCCTTGATATTTAGTCGTTTTCAGCCAATATTTTGGATTTTTGAAAATTTCACTTTTTAATGAAAATATCCACTAAATGAGGGAATAATATGTGTGAGAGTACCCCAGGAGAGTTCCAAATGTGTGTGGGTAGAATATATATCCCACGGGGGTAAAATTGAAAAAAGTTGCAAAAAAATTTCTTTTGGACTTAGTCATTTTTCGGGCGTTTATCAGACTTTCAGATAGGGGAAATGTCAGTGAGCGTTCCGATTTCAGTTCCAGAGCGATTTGCCCAATGAGTCCTTGATATTTAGTCGTTTTCAGCCAATTTTCTGGATTTTTGAAAATTTCACTTTTTTGTGAAAATATCCACTAAATGAGGGAATAATATGTGTGAGGGTACCCCAGGAGAGTTCCAAATGTGTGTGGGTAGAATATATATCCCACACAGGGGTAAAATTGAAAAAAGTTGAAAAAAATTTTTTTTTGGACTTAGTCATTTTCCGGCGTTTATCAGACTTTCAGATAGGGGAAATGTCAGTGAGCGTTCAGATTTCAGTTCCCGAGCGATTCGCCCAATGAGTCCTTGATATTTAGACGTTTTCAGCCAATTTTCTGGATTTTTGAAAATTTCACTTTATTGTGAAAATATCCAGTAAGTGAGGTAATAATATGTGTGAGTGTACCCCATGAGAGTTCCAAATGTCTATTGGTAGAATATATATCCCACGGGGTAAAATTGAAAAAAGTTTAAAAAAAATGTTTCTTGTACTTAGTCATTTTTCCGGCGTTCATCAGACTTTCAGATAGGGGAAATGTCAGTGAGCATTCCGATTTCAGTTCCAGAGCGATTCGCCCAATGAGTCCTTCATATTTAGTCGTTTTCAGCCAATTTTCTGGATTTTTGAAAATTTCACTTTTTTTGTGAAAATATCCACTAAATGATTGAATAATATGTGTGACGGTACCCCAGGAGAGTTCCAAATGTGTGTCGGTAGAATATATATCCCACGGTAGTAAAATTGAAAAAAGTTGAAAAAAATTTTTTTTTGGACTTATTCACTTTTCCGGCATTTATCAGACTTTCAGATAGGGGAAATGTGAGTGAGCGTTCCGATTTCAGTTCCAGAGCGATTCGCCCAATGAGTCCTTGATATTTAGTCGTTATCAGCCAATTTTCTGGATTTTTGAAAATTTCACTTTTTTGTGAAAATATCCACTAAATGAGGGCATAATATGTGTGAGGGTACCCCAGGAGAGTTCCAAATGTGTGTGGGTAGAATATATAACCCACGGGGTAAAATTGAAAAAAGTTTTAAAAAAAATTTTCTTGGACTTAGTCATTTTTCCGGCGTTTCTCAGACTTTCAGATAGGGGAAATGTCAGTGAGCGTTCCGATTTCAGTTCCAGAGCGATTCGCCCAATGAGTCCTTGATATTTATTCGTTTTCAGCCAATTTTCTGGATTTTTGAAAATTTCACTTTTTTGTGAAAATATCCACTAAATGAGGGAATAATATGTGTGAGGGTACACCAGAAGAGTTCCAAATGTGTGTGGGTAGAATATATATCCCACGGGGGTAAAATTGAAAAAAGTTTAAAAAAAATTTTTTTTGGACTTAGTAATTTTTCCGGCGTTCATCAAACTTTCAGATAGGGGAAATGTGAGTGAGCGTTCCGATTTCAGTTCCAGAGCGATTCGCCCAATGAGTCCTTGATATTTAGTCGTTTTCAGCCAATGTTCTAGATTTTTGAAAATTTCACTTTTTTGTGAAAATATCCCCTAAATGAGGGAATAATATGTGTGAGGGTACCCCAGGAGAGTTCCATATGTGTGTGCGTAGAATATATATCCAACGGGGATAAAATTGAAAAAAGTTGAAAAAAAAATTTTTTTGGACTTAGTAATTTTTCCGGCGTTTATCAGACTTTCAGATAGGGGAAATGTCAGTGAGCATTCCGATTTCAGTTCCAGAGCGATTCGCCCAATGAGTCCTTGATATTTAGTCGTTTTCAGAAAATTTTCTGGATTTTTGAAAATTTCACTTTTTTGTGAAAATATCCACTAAATGATGGAATAATATGTGTGAGGGTACCCCAGGAGAGTTCCAAATGTGTGTGGGTAGAATATATATCCAACGGGGATAAAATTGAAAAAAGTTGAAAAAAAATTTTTTTTGGACTTAGTAATTTTTCCGGCGTTTATCAGACTTTCAGATAGGGGAAATGTGAGTGAGCGTTCCGTTTTCAGTTCCAGAGGGATTCGCCCAATGAGTCTTTGATATTTAGTCATTTTCAGCCAATTTTCTGGATTTTTGAAAATTTTACTTTTTTGTGAAAATATCCACTAATTGAGGGAATAATATGTGTGAGGGTACCCAGAAGAGTTCCAAATGTGTGTGGATAGAATATATATTCCACGTGGTAAAATTGAAAAAAGTTTAAAACATTTTTTTCTTGGACTTAGTCATTTTTCCGGAGATTATCAGACTTTCAGATAGGGGAAATGTCAGTCAGCATTCCGATTTCAGTTCCAGAGCGATTCACCCAATGAGTCCTTGATATTTAGTCGTTTTCAGCCAATATTTTGGATTTTTGAATATTTCACTTTTTTGTGAAAATATCCACTAAATGAGGGAATAATATATGTGAGGGTACCCCAGGAGAGTTCCAAATGTGTGTGGGTAGAATATATATCCCACAGGGATAAAATTGAAAAACGTTGAAAAAAATTTTTTTTGGGGACTTAGTCATTTTTCCAGCGTTTATCAGTCTTTCAGATAGGGGAAATGTGAGTGAGCGTTCCGATTTCTGTTCCAGAGCGATTCGCCCAATGAGTCCTTGATATTTAGTCGTTTTCAGCCAATTTTCTGGATTTTTGAAAATTTCACTTTTTGTGAAAATATCCACTAAATGAGGGAATAATATGTGTGAGGGTACCCCAGGAGAGTTCCAAATGTGTGTGGGTAGAATTTATATCCCACAGGGGTAAAATTGAAAAAAGTTGAAAAAAAAATTTTTTTGCACTTAGTCATTTTTCCGGCGTTTATCAGACTTTCAGAAAGGGGAAATGTCAGTGAGCGTTCCGTTTTCAGTTCCAGAGGGATTCGCCCAATGAGTCTTTGATATTTAGTCATTTTCAGCCAATTTTCTGGATTTTTGAAAATTTTACTTTTTTGTGAAAATATCCACTAATTGAGGGAATAATATGTGTGAGGATACCCAGAAGAGTTCCAAATGTGTGTGGATAGAATATATATCAGACGTGGTAAAATTGAAAAAAGTTTAAAAAAATTTTTTCTTGGACTTAGTAATTTTTCCGGCGTTTATCAGACTTTCAGATAGGGGAAATGTCAGTGAGAGTTCCGATTTCAGTTTCAGAGCGATTCGCTCAATGAGTCCTTGATATTTAGTCGTTTTCAGCCAATTTTCTGGATTTTTAAAAATTTCACCTTTTTGTGAAAATATCCACTAAATAAGGGAATAATATTTGTGAGAGTACCCCAGGAGAGTTCCAAATGTGTGTGGGTAGAATATATATCCCACGGGGTAAAATTGAAAAAAGTTTAAAAATATTTTTTCTTGGACTTAGTCATTTTTCCGGCGTTTATCAGACTTTCAGATAGGGGAAATGTCAGTGAGCGTTCCGATTTCAGTTCCAGAGCGATTCGCCCATTGAGTCCTTGATATTTAGTCGTTTTCAGCCAATTTTCTGGATTTTTGAATTTTTCACTTTTTTGTGAAAATATCCACTAAATGAGGGAATAATATGTGTGAGGGTACCCCAGGATAGTTCCAAATGTGTGTGGGTAGAATATATATCCCACGGTATAAAATTGAAAAAGTTCAAAAAAAAATTTTCTTGGACTTAGTCATTTTTCCGGCGTTTATCAGACTTTCAGGTAGGGGAAATGTGAGTGAGCGTTCCGATTTCAGTTCCAGAGCGATTCGCCCAATGAGTCCTTGATATTTAGTCGTTTTCAGACAATTTTCTGGAATTTTTGAAAATTTCACCTTTTTGTGAAAATTTCAACTAAATAAGGGAATAATATGTGTGAGGGTAACCCCAGAAGAGTTCCAAATGTGTGTGGGTAGAATATATATCCCACGGGGTAAAATTGAAAAAAGTTTAAAAACATTTTTTCTTGGACTTAGTCATTTTTCCGGCGTTTATCAGACTTTCAGATAGGGGAAATGTCAGTGAGCATTCCGATTTCAGTTCCAGAGCGATTCGCCCATTGAGTGCTTGATATTTAGTCGTTTTCAGCCAATTTTCTGGATTTTTGAATTTTTCACTTTTTTGTGAAAATATCCACTAAATGAGGGAATAATATGTGTGAGGGTACCCCAGGATAGTTCCAAATGTGTGTGGGTAGAATATATATCCCACGGGGGTAAAATTGAAAAAAGTTGAAAACATTTTTTTTTGGACTTAGTAATTTTTCCGGCGTTTATCAGACTTTCAGATAGGGGAAATGTCAGTGAGCATTCCGATTTCAGTTCCAGAGCGATTCACCCAATGAGTCCTTGATATTTAGTCGTTTTCAGCCAATTTTCTGGATTTTTGAAAATTTCACTTTTTTTGTGAAAATATCCACTAAATGAGGGAATAATATGTGTGAGGGTACCCCAGGAGAGTTCCAAATGTGTGTGGGTAGAATATATATCCCACGGGGTAAAACTGAAAAAGTTTAAAAAATTTTTTTCTTGGACTTAGTCATTTTTCCGGCGTTTATCAGACTTTC
This sequence comes from Phyllobates terribilis, assembly GCF_046119375.1. Taxonomy (NCBI): domain Eukaryota; kingdom Metazoa; phylum Chordata; class Amphibia; order Anura; family Dendrobatidae; genus Phyllobates; species Phyllobates terribilis. The sequence continues at coordinate 13,246,083 of NW_027362791.1, read as the reverse complement.
AGATGGGGGAAATGTGAGTGAGCGTTCCGATTTCAGTTTCTGAGCGATTCGCCGAGTGAGTCCTTGATATTTAGTCGTTTTCAGCCAATTTTCTGGATTTTTCAAAATTTCACTTTTTTGTGAAAATATCCACTAAATGAGGGAATAATATGTGTGAGGGTACCCCAGGAGAGTTCCAAATGTGTGTGGGTAGAATATACATCCCACGGGGGTAAAATTGAAAAAAGTTTAAAAAAATTTTTTTATGGACTTAGTCATTTTTCCGGAGATTATCAGACTTTCAGATAGGGGAAATGTCAGTCAGCATTCTGATTTCAGTTCCAGAGCGATTCACCCAATGAGTCCTTGATATTTAGTCGTTTTCAGCCAATATTTTGGATTTTTGAATATTTCACTTTTTGTGAAAATATCCACTAAATGAGGGAATAATATGTGTGAGGGTACCCCAGGAGAGTTCCAAATGTGTGTGGGTAGCATTTATATCCTACAGGGGTAAAATTGAAAAAAGTTGAAAAAAAAATTTTTTTTCACTTAGTCATTTTTCCGGCATTTATCAGACTTTCAGAAAGGGGAAATGTCAGTGAGCGTTCTGTTTTCAGTTCCAGAGGGATTCGCCCAATGAGTCTTTGATATTTAGTCATTTTCAGCCAATTTTCTGGATTTTTGAAAATTTTACTTTTTTGTGAAAATATCCACTAATTGAGGGAATAATATGTGTGAGGGTACCCAGAAGAGTTCCAAATGTGTGTGGATAGAATATATATCCCACGTGGTAAAATTGAAAAAAGTTTAAAAAATTTTTTTCTTGGACTTAGTCATTTTTCCGGCATTTATCAGACTTTCAGAGAGGGGAAATGTCAGTGAGCGTTCCGATTTCAGTTCCAGAGCGATTCACCCATTGAGTCCTTGATATTTAGTCGTTTTCAGCCAATTTTCTGGATTTTTAAAAATTTCACCTTTTTGTGAAAATATCCACTAAATAAGGGAATAATATGTGTGAGAGTACCCCAGGAGAGTTCCAAATGTGTGTGGGTAGAATATATATCCCACGGGGATAAAATTGAAAAAGTTGAAAAAATTTTTTTTTGGGACTTAGTAAGTTTTCCAGCGTTTATCAAACTTTCAGGTAGGGGAAATGTGAGTGAGCGTTCCGATTTCAGTTCCAGAGCGATTCGCCCAATGAGTCCTTGATATTTAGTCGTTTTCAGCCAATATTTTGGATTTTTGAATATTTCACTTTTTGTGAAAATATCCACTAAATGAGGGAATAATATGTGTGAGGGTACCCCAGGAGAGTTCCAAATGTGTGTGGGTAGATTATATATCCCACAGGGGTAAAATTGAAAAAGGTTGAAAAAAAATTTTTTTTTGGACTTAATCATATTTCCGGCGTTTATCAGACTTTTAGATAGGGGAAATGTCAGTGAGCCTTACCGATTTCAGTTCCAGAGCGAATCACCCAATGAGTCCTTGATATTTAGTAGTTTTCAGCCAATATTTTGGATTTTTGAAAATTTCACTTTATTGTGAAAATATCCAGTAAGTGAGGGAATAATATGTGTGAGTGTACCCCATGAGAGTTCCAAATGTGTATTGGTAGAATATATATCCCACGGGGTAAAATTGAAAAAAGTTTAAAAAATTTTTTTCTTGTACTTAGTCATTTTTCCGTCGTTTATCAGACTTTCAGATAGGGGAAATGTCAGTGAGCGTTCCGATTTCAGTTCCAGAGCAATTCACCCAATGAGTCCTTGATATTTAGTCGTTTTCAGCCAATATTTTGGATTTTTGAAAATTTCACTTTTTTGTGAAAATATCCACCAAATGAGGGAATAATATGTGTGAGGGTACCCCAGGAGAGTTCCAAATGTGTGTGGGTAGAATATATATCCCACGGGGGTAAAATTGAAAAAAGTTTAAAAAAAATTTTTTTTGGACTTAGTAATTTTTCCGGCGTTTATCAGACTTTCAGATAGGGGAAATGTCAGTGAGCGTTCAGATTTCAGTTCCAGAGCAATTTGCCCAATGAGTCCTTGATATTTAGTCGTTTTCAGCCAATTTTCTGGATTTTTGAAAATTTCACTTTTTTGTGAAAATATCCACTAAATGAGGGAATAATATGTGTGAGGGTACCCCAGGAGAGTTCCAAATGTGTGTGGGTAGAATATATATCCCACGGGGGTAAAATTGAAAAAAGTTGAAAAAATTTTTTTTTTGGACTTAGTCATTTTTCCGGCGTTTATCAGACTTTCAGATAGGGTAAATGTCAGTGAGCATTCCGATTTCAGTTCCAGAGCGATTTGCCCAATGAGTCCTTGATATTTAGTCGTTTTCAGCCAATTTTCTGGATTTTTGAAAATTTCACTTTTTTGTGAAAATATCCACTAAATGAGGGAATAATATGTGTGAGGGTACCCCAGGAGAGTTCCAAATGTGTGTGGGCAGAATATATATCCCACAGCGGTTAAATTGAAAAAAGTTGAAAAATTTTTTGGTGGGACTTAGTCTTTTTTCCGGCGTTTATCAGACTTACAGATCGGACGAATGTCAGTGAGCGTTCCGATTTCAGTTCCAGAGCGATTCGCCCAATGAGTCCTTGATATTTAGTCGTTTTCAGCCAATTTTCTGGATTTTTGAAAATTTCACTTTTTTCTGAAAATATCCACTAAATGAGGAAATAATATGAGTGAAGGTACCCCAGAAGAGTTCCAAATGTGTGTGGGTAGAATATATATCCCACGGGGTAAAATTGAAAAAAGTTTAAAAAATTTTTTTCTTGGACTTAGTCATTTTTCCGGCGTTTATCAGACTTTCAGATAGGGGAGATGTCATTGAGCGTTCCGATTTCAGTTCCAGAGCGATTCACCCAATGAGTCCTTGATATTTAGTGGTTTTCAGCCAATATTTTGGATTTTTAAAATTTCACTTTTTTGTGAAAGTATCCACTAAATGAGGGAATAATATGTGTGAGGGTACCCCAGGAGAGTTCCAAATGTGTTTGGGTAGATTATATATCCCACAGGGGTAAAATTGAAAAAGGTTGAAAAAAAATTTTTTTTTGGTCTTATTCATTTTTCCGGCGTTTATCAGACTTTTAGATAGGGGAAATGTCAGTGAGCCTTACCGATTTCAGTTCCAGAGCGAATCACCCAATGAGTCCTTGATATTTAGTCGTTTTCAGCCAATATTTTGGATTTTTGAAAATTTCACTTTTTAATGAAAATATCCACTAAATGAGGGAATAATATGTGTGAGAGTACCCCAGGAGAGTTCCAAATGTGTGTGGGTAGAATATATATCCCACGGGGGTAAAATTGAAAAAAGTTGCAAAAAAATTTCTTTTGGACTTAGTCATTTTTCGGGCGTTTATCAGACTTTCAGATAGGGGAAATGTCAGTGAGCGTTCCGATTTCAGTTCCAGAGCGATTTGCCCAATGAGTCCTTGATATTTAGTCGTTTTCAGCCAATTTTCTGGATTTTTGAAAATTTCACTTTTTTGTGAAAATATCCACTAAATGAGGGAATAATATGTGTGAGGGTACCCCAGGAGAGTTCCAAATGTGTGTGGGTAGAATATATATCCCACACAGGGGTAAAATTGAAAAAAGTTGAAAAAAATTTTTTTTTGGACTTAGTCATTTTCCGGCGTTTATCAGACTTTCAGATAGGGGAAATGTCAGTGAGCGTTCAGATTTCAGTTCCCGAGCGATTCGCCCAATGAGTCCTTGATATTTAGACGTTTTCAGCCAATTTTCTGGATTTTTGAAAATTTCACTTTATTGTGAAAATATCCAGTAAGTGAGGTAATAATATGTGTGAGTGTACCCCATGAGAGTTCCAAATGTCTATTGGTAGAATATATATCCCACGGGGTAAAATTGAAAAAAGTTTAAAAAAAATGTTTCTTGTACTTAGTCATTTTTCCGGCGTTCATCAGACTTTCAGATAGGGGAAATGTCAGTGAGCATTCCGATTTCAGTTCCAGAGCGATTCGCCCAATGAGTCCTTCATATTTAGTCGTTTTCAGCCAATTTTCTGGATTTTTGAAAATTTCACTTTTTTTGTGAAAATATCCACTAAATGATTGAATAATATGTGTGACGGTACCCCAGGAGAGTTCCAAATGTGTGTCGGTAGAATATATATCCCACGGTAGTAAAATTGAAAAAAGTTGAAAAAAATTTTTTTTTGGACTTATTCACTTTTCCGGCATTTATCAGACTTTCAGATAGGGGAAATGTGAGTGAGCGTTCCGATTTCAGTTCCAGAGCGATTCGCCCAATGAGTCCTTGATATTTAGTCGTTATCAGCCAATTTTCTGGATTTTTGAAAATTTCACTTTTTTGTGAAAATATCCACTAAATGAGGGCATAATATGTGTGAGGGTACCCCAGGAGAGTTCCAAATGTGTGTGGGTAGAATATATAACCCACGGGGTAAAATTGAAAAAAGTTTTAAAAAAAATTTTCTTGGACTTAGTCATTTTTCCGGCGTTTCTCAGACTTTCAGATAGGGGAAATGTCAGTGAGCGTTCCGATTTCAGTTCCAGAGCGATTCGCCCAATGAGTCCTTGATATTTATTCGTTTTCAGCCAATTTTCTGGATTTTTGAAAATTTCACTTTTTTGTGAAAATATCCACTAAATGAGGGAATAATATGTGTGAGGGTACACCAGAAGAGTTCCAAATGTGTGTGGGTAGAATATATATCCCACGGGGGTAAAATTGAAAAAAGTTTAAAAAAAATTTTTTTTGGACTTAGTAATTTTTCCGGCGTTCATCAAACTTTCAGATAGGGGAAATGTGAGTGAGCGTTCCGATGTCAGTTCCAGAGCGATTCGCCCAATGAGTCCTTGATATTTAGTCGTTTTCAGCCAATGTTCTAGATTTTTGAAAATTTCACTTTTTTGTGAAAATATCCCCTAAATGAGGGAATAATATGTGTGAGGGTACCCCAGGAGAGTTCCATATGTGTGTGCGTAGAATATATATCCAACGGGGATAAAATTGAAAAAAGTTGAAAAAAAAATTTTTTTGGACTTAGTAATTTTTCCGGCGTTTATCAGACTTTCAGATAGGGGAAATGTCAGTGAGCATTCCGATTTCAGTTCCAGAGCGATTCGCCCAATGAGTCCTTGATATTTAGTCGTTTTCAGAAAATTTTCTGGATTTTTGAAAATTTCACTTTTTTGTGAAAATATCCACTAAATGATGGAATAATATGTGTGAGGGTACCCCAGGAGAGTTCCAAATGTGTGTGGGTAGAATATATATCCAACGGGGATAAAATTGAAAAAAGTTGAAAAAAAATTTTTTTTGGACTTAGTAATTTTTCCGGCGTTTATCAGACTTTCAGATAGGGGAAATGTGAGTGAGCGTTCCGATTTCAGTTCCAGAGCGATTCGCCCAATGAGTCCTTGATAGTTAGTCGTTTTCAGCCAATTTTCTGGATTTTAGAAAATTTCACTTTTTTGTGAAAATATCCACTAAATGAGGGAATAATATGTGTGAGGGTACCCCAGAAGAGTTCCAAATGTGTGTGGGTAGAATATATATCCCACAGGGGTAAAATTGAAAAAAGTTTCAAAAAAATTTTTTTTGGACTTAGTAATTTTTCCGGCGTTCATCAGACTTTCAGATAGGGGAAATGTCAGTGAGCATTCCGATTTCAGTTCCAGAGCAATTCGCCCAATGAGTCCTTGATATTTAGTCGTTTTCAGCCAATTTTCTGGATTTTTGAAAATTTCACTTTTTTGTGAAAATATCCCCTAAATGAGGGAATAATATGTGTGAGGGTACCCCAGGAGAGTACCAAATGTGTGTGGGTAGAATATATATCCCACGGGGTAAAATTGAAAATAGTTTAAAAAAATTTTTTCTTGGACTTAGTCATTTTTCCGGCGTTTATCAGACTTTCAGATAGGGGAAATGTCAGTGAGCGTTCCGATTTCAGTTCCAGAGCGATTCGCCCAATGAGTCCTTGATAGTTAGTCATTTTCAGCCAATTTTCTGGATTTTTGAAAATTTCACTTTTTTGTGAAAATATCCACTAAATGAGGGAATAATATGTGTGAGGGTACCCCAGAAGAGTTCCAAATGTGTGTGGGTAGAATATATATCCCACGGGGTAAAATTGAAAAAAGTTTTAAAAAAATTTTTTTTGGACTTAGTAATTTTTCCGGCGTTCATCAGACTTTCAGATAGGGGAAATGTCAGTGAGCATTCCGATTTCAGTTCCAGAGCAATTCGCCCAATGAGTCCTTGATATTTAGTCGTTTTCAGCCAATTTTCTGGATTTTTGAAAATTTCACTTTTTTGTGAAAATATCCCCTAAATGAGGGAATAATATGTGTTAGGGTACCCCAGGAGAGTTCCAAATGTGTGTGGGTAGAATATATATCCCAAGGGGATAAAATTGAAAAAAGTTTAAAAAAATTTTTTTTGGACTTAGTAATTTTTCCGGCGTTCATCAGACTTTCAGATAGGGGAAATGTCAGTGAGCATTCCGATTTCAGTTCCAGAGCGATTCGCCCAATGAGTCCTTGATATTTAGCCGTTTTCAGCCAATTTTCTGGATTTTTGAAAATTTCACTTTTTTGTGAAAATATCCACTAAATGATGGAATAATATGTGTGAGGGTACCCCAGGAGAGTTCCAAATGTGTGTGGGTAGAATATATATCCCACGGGGGTAAAATTGAAAAAAGTTGAAAAAATTTTTTTTTGGGACTTAGTAATTTTTCCGGCGTTTATCAGACTTTCAGATAGGGGAAATGTCAGTGAGCATTCCGATTTTAGTTCCCGAGCGATTCGCCAAATGAGTCCTTGATATTTAGTCGTTTTCAGCCAATTTTCTGGATTTTTGAAAAGTTCACTTTTTTGTGAAAATATCCACTAAATGATGGAATAATATGTGTGAGGGTACCCCAGGAGAGTTCCAAATGTGTGTGGGTAGAATATATATCCCACGGGGGTAAAATCGAAAAAAGTTAAAAAAAATTTTTTTTTTGGACTTAGTCACTTATACAGCGTTTATCAGACTTTCAGATAGGGGAAATGTGAGTGAGCATTCCGATTTCAGTTCCAGAGCGATTCGCCCAATGAGTCCTTGATATTTAGTCGTTATCAGCCAATTTTCTGGATTTTTGAAAATTTCACTTGTGAAAATATCCACTAAATGAGGGCATAATATGTGTGAGGGTACCCCAGGAGAGTTCCAAATGTGTGTGGGTAGAATATATATCCCACGGGGTAAAATTGAAAAAAGTTTAAAAAAAATTTTTCTTGGACTTAGTCATTTTTCCGGCGTTTATCAGACTTTCAGATAGGGGAAATGTCAGTGAGCGTTCCGATTTCAGTTCCAGAGCGATTCGCCCAATGAGTCCTTGATATTTAGTCCTTTTCAGCCAATTTTCTGGATTTTTGAAAATTTCACTTTTTTGTGAAAATATCCACTAAATGATGGAATAATATGTGTGAGGGTACCCCAGGAGAGTTCCAAATGTGTGTGGGTAGAATATATATCCCACGGGGATAAAATTGAACAAAGTTTAAAAAAAATTTTTTTTGGACTTAGTAATTTTTCCGGCGTTTATCAGACTTTCAGATAGGGGAAATGTCAGTGAGCATTCCGATTTCAGTTCCAGAGCGATTCGCCCAATGAGTCCTTGATATTTAGTCGTTATCAGCCAATTTTCTGGATTTTTGAAAATTTCACTTTTTTGTGAAAATATCCACTAAATGAGGGCATAATATGTGTGAGGGTACCCCAGGAGAGTTCCAAATGTGTGTGGGTAGAATATATATCCCACGGGGGTAAAATTGAAAAAAGTTGAAAAAAAATTTTTTTTGGACTTATTCACTTTTCCGGCGTTTATCAGACTTTCAGATAGGGGAAATGTCAGTGAGCGTTCCGATTTCAGTTCCAGAGCGATTCGCCCAATGAATCCTTGATATTTAGTCGTTTTCAGCCAATTTTCTGGATTTTTGAAAATTTCACTTTTTTTGTGAAAATATCCACTAAATGAGGGCATAATATGTGTGAGGGTACCCCAGGAGAGTTCCAAATGTGTGTGGGTAGAATATATATCCCACGGGGGTAAAATTGAAAAAAGTTGAAAACATTTTTTTTTTGGACTTATTCACTTTTCCGGCGTTTATCAGACTTTCAGATAGGGGAAATGTGAGTGAACGTTCCGATTTCAGTTCCAGAGCGATTCGCCCAATGCGTCCTTGATATTTAGTCGTTATCAGCCAATTTTCTGGATTTTTGAAAATTTCACTTTTTTGTGAAAATATCCACTAAATGATGGCATAATATGTGTGAGGGTACCCCAGGAGAGTTCCAAATGTGTGTGGGTAGAATATATATCCCACGGGGGTAAAATTGAAAAAAGTTGAAAAAAATTTTTTTTTGGACTTAGTCACTTTTCCGGCGTTTATCAGACTTTCAGATAGGGGAAATGTCAGTGACCATTCCGATTTCAGTTCCAGAGCGATTCGCCCAACGAGTCCTTGATATTTAGTCGTTTTCAGCCAATATTTTGGATTTTTGAAAATTTCACTTTTTGTGAAAATATCCACTAAATGAGGGAATAATATGTGTGAGGGTACCCCAGGAGAGTTCTAAATGTGTGTGGGTAGAATATATATCCCACGGGGATAAAATTGAACAAAGTTTAAAAAAAATTTTTTTTGGACTTAGTAATTTTTCCGGCGTTTATCAGACTTTCAGATAGGGGAAATGTCAGTGAGCGTTCCGATTTCAGTTCCAGAGCGATTCGCCCAATGAGTCCTTGATATTTAGTCATTTTCAGCCAATTTTCTGGATTTTTGAAAATTTCAATTTTTTGTGAAAATATCCACTAAATGAGGGAATAATATGTGTGAGGGTACCCCAGGAGTGTTCCAAATGTGTGTGGGTAGAATATATATCCCACGGGGGTAAAATTGAAAAAAGTTTAAAAAAAATTTTTTTTGGGACTTAGTAATTTTTCCCGCGTTCATCAGACTTTCAGATAGGGGAAATGTCAGTGACCATTCCGATTTCAGTTCCAGAGCGATTCGCCCAATGAGTCCTTGATATTTAGTCGTTTTCAGCCAATTTTCAGGATTTTAGAGAATTTCACTTTTTTGTGAAAATATCCACTAAATGAGGGAATAATATGTGTGAGGGTACCCCAGAAGAGTTCCAAATGTGTGTGGGTAGAATATATATCCCACGGGGATAAAATTGGAACAAAGTTTAAAAAAAATTTTTTTTGGACTTAGTAATTTTTCCGGCGTTTATCAGACTTTCAGATAGGGGAAATGTCAGTGAGCATTCCGATTTCAGTTCCAGAGCGATTCGCCCAATGAGTCCTTGATATTTAGTCGTTTTCAGCCAATTTTCTGGATTTTTGAAAATTTCACTTTTTTGTGAAAATATCCACTAAATGATGGAATAATATGTGTGAGGGTACCCCAGGAGAGTTCTAAATGTGTGTGGGTAGAATATATATCCTACGGGGGTAAAATTGAAAAAAGTTGAAAACATTTTTTTTTTGGACTTATTCACTTTTCCGGCGTTTATCAGACTTTCAGATAGGGGAAATGTGAGTGAGCGTTCCGATTTCAGTTCCAGAGCGATTCGCCCAATGCGTCCTTGATAATTAGTCGTTATCAGCCAATTTTCTGGATTTTTGAAAATTTCACTTTTTTGTGAAAATATCCCCTAAATGAGGGAATAATATGTGTGAGGGTACCCCAGGAGAGTACCAAATGTGTGTGGGTAGATATATATCCCACGGGGTAAAATTGAAAAAAGTTTAAAAAAATTTTTTCTTGGACTTAGTCATTTTTCCGGCGTTTATCAGACTTTCAGATAGGGGAAATGTCAGTGAGCATTCCGATTTCAGTTCCAGAGCGATTCGCCCAATGAGTCCTTGATATTTAGTCGTTTTCAGCCAATGTTCTGGATTTTTGAAAATTTCAATTTTTTGTGAAAATATCCACTAAATGAGGGAATAATATGTGTGAGGGTACCCCAGGAGAGTTCCAAATGTGTGTGGGTAGAATATATATCCCAAGGGGATAAAATTGAAAAAAGTTTAAAAAAATTTTTTTTGGACTTAGTAATTTTTCCGGCGTTCATCAGACTTTCAGATAGGGGAAATGTCAGTGAGCATTCCGATTTCAGTTCCAGAGCGATTCGCCCAATGAGTCCTTGATATTTAGTCATTTTCAGCCAATTTTCTGGATTTTTGAAAATTTCACTTTTTTGTGAAAATATCCCCTAAATGAGGGAATAATATGTGTGAGGGTACCCCAGGAGAGTTCCAAATGTGTGTGGGTAGAATATATATCCCACGGGGGTAAAATTGAAAAAAGTTGAAAAAATTTTTTTTGGGGACTTAGTAATTTTTCCGGCGTTTATCAGACTTTCAGATAGGGGAAATGTCAGTGAGCATTCCGATTTCAGTTCCAGAGCGATTCGCCCAATGAGTCCATGATATTTAGTCGTTTTCAGCCAATTTTCTGGATTTTTGAAAATTTCACTTTTTTGTGAAAATATCCACTAAATGATGGAATAATATGTGTGAGGGTACCCCAGGAGAGTTCCAAATGTGTGTGGGTAGAATATATATCCCACGGGGGTAAAATTGAAAAAAGTTGAAAAAATTTTTTTTTGGGACTTAGTAATTTTTCCGGCGTTTATCAGACTTTCAGATAGGGGAAATGTCAGTGAGCATTCCGATTTTAGTTCCCGAGCGATTCGCCCAATGAGTCCTTGATATTTAGTCGTTTTCAGCCAATTTTCTGGATTTTTGAAAATTTCACTTTTTTGTGAAAATATCCACTAAATGATGGAATAATATGTGTGAGGGTACCCCAGGAGAGTTCCAAATGTGTGTGGGTAGAATATATATCCCACGGGGGTAAAATTGAAAAAAGTTTTAAAAAAATTTTTTGGGACTTAGTAATTTTTCCGGCGTTCATCAGACTTTCAGATAGGGGAAATGTCAGTGAGCATTCCGATTTCAGTTCCAGAGCAATTCGCCCAATGAGTCCTTGATATTTAGTCGTTTTCAGCCAATTTTCTGGATTTTTGAAAATTTCACTTTTTTGTGAAAATATCCCATAAATGAGGGAATAATATGTGTGAGGGTACCCCAGGAGACTACCAAATGTGTGTGGGTAGAATATATATCCCACGGGGTAAAATTGAAAAAAGTTTAAAAAAAAATTTTCTTGGACTTTGTCATTGTTCCGGCGTTTATCAGACTTTCAGATAGGGGAAATGTCAGTGAGCATTCCGATTTCAGTTCCAGAGCGATTCGCCCAATGAGTCCTTGATATTTAGTCGTTTTCAGCCAATGTTCTGGATTTTTGAAAATTTCAATTTTTTGTGAAAATATCCACTAAATGAGGGAATAATATGTGTGAGGGTACCCCAGGAGAGTTCCAAATGTGTGTGGGTAGAATATATATCCCAAGGGGATAAAATTGAAAAAAGTTTAAAAAAATTTTTTTTGGACTTAGTAATTTTTCCGGCGTTCATCAGACTTTCAGATAGGGGAAATGTCAGAGAGCATTCCGATTTCAGTTCCAGAGCGATTCGCCCAATGAGTCCTTGATATTTAGCCGTTTTCAGCCAATTTTCTGGATTTTTGAAAATTTCACTTTTTTGTGAAAATATCCACTAAATGATGGCATAATATGTGTGAGGGTACCCCAGGAGAGTTCCAAATGTGTGTGGGTAGAATATATATCCCACGGGGGTAAAATTGAAAAAAGTTGAAAAAAATTTTTTTTTGGAATTAGTCACTTTTCCGGCGTTTATCAGACTTTCAGATAGGGGAAATGTGAGTGAGCGTTCCGATTTCAGTTCCAGAGCGATTCGCCCAATGAGTCCTTGATATTTAGTCGTTTTCAGCCAATGTTCTGGATTTTTGAAAATTTCAGTTTTTTCTGAAAATATCCACTAAATGAGGGCATAATATGTGTGAGGGTACCCCAGGAGAGTTCCAAATGTGTGTGGGTAGAATATATATCCCACGGGGATAAAATTGAACAAAGTTTAAAAAAAATTTTTTTTGGACTTAGTAATTTTTCCGGCGTTTATCAGACTTTCAGATAGGGGAAATGTCAGTGAGCATTCCGATTTCAGTTCCAGAGCGATTCGCCCAATGAGTCCTTGATATTTAGTCGTTTTCAGCCAATTTTCTGGATTTTTGAAAATTTCACTTTTTTGTGAAAATATCCACTAAATGATGGAATAATATGTGTGAGGGTACCCCAGGAGAGTTCCAAATGTGTGTGGGTAGAATATATATCCCACGGGGGTAAAATTGAAAAAAGTTGAAAAAATTTTTTTTTTGGACTTAGTCACTTTTCCGGCGTTTATCAGACTTTCAGATAGGGGAAATGTGAGAGAGCGTTCCGATTTCAGTTCCAGAGCGATTCGCCCAATGAGTCCTTGATATTTAGTCGTTTTCAGCCAATGTTCTGGATTTTTGAAAATTTCAGTTTTTTCTGAAAATATCCACTAAATGAGGGCATAATATGTGTGAGGGTACCCCAGGAGAGTTCCAAATGTGTGTGGGTAGAATATATATCCCACGGGGATAAAATTGAACAAAGTTTAAAAAAAATTTTTTTTGGACTTAGTAATTTTTCCGGCGTTTATCAGACTTTCAGATAGGGGAAATGTCAGTGAGCATTCCGATTTCAGTTCCAGAGCGATTCGCCCAATGAGTCCTTGATATTTAGTCGTTTTCAGCCAATTTTCTGGATTTTTGAAAATTTCACTTTTTTGTGAAAATATCCACTAAATGATGGAATAATATGTGTGAGGGTACCCCAGGAGAGTTCCAAATGTGTGTGGGTAGAATATATATCCCACGGGGGTAAAATTGAAAAAAGTTTAAAAAAAATTTTTTTTGGGACTTAGTAATTTTTCCCGCATTCATCAGACTTTCAGATAGGGGAAATGTCAGTGACCATTCCGATTTCAGTTCCAGAGCGATTCGCCCAATGAGTCCTTGATATTTAGTCGTTTTCAGCCAATTTTCAGGATTTTAGAGAATTTCACTTTTTTGTGAAAATATCCACTAAATGAGGGAATAATATGTGTGAGGGTACCCCAGAAGAGTTCCAAATGTGTGTGGGTAGAATATATATCCCACGGGGGTAAAATTGAAAAAAGTTTAAAAAAATTTTTTTTTGGACTTAGTAATTTTTCGGGCGTTCATCAGACTTTCCGATAGGGGAAATGTCAGTGAAGTATTCCGATTTCAGTTCCAGAGCGATTCGCCCAATGAGTCCTTGATATTTAGTCGTTTTCAGCCAATTTTCTGGATTTTAGAAAATTTCACTTTTTTGTGAAAATATCCACTAAATGATGGAATAATATGTGTGAGGGTACCCCAGGAGAGTTCCAAATGTGTGTGGGTAGAATATATATCCCACGGGGTAAAATTGAAAAAAGTTGAAAACATTTTTTTTTTGGACTTATTCACTTTTCCGGCGTTTATCAGACTTTCAGATAGGGGAAATGTGAGTGAGCGTTCCGATTTCAGTTCCAGAGCGATTCGCCCAATGCGTCCTTGATATTTAGTCGTTATCAGCCAATTTTCTGGATTTTTGAAAATTTCACTTTTTTGTGAAAATATCCACTAAATGATGGCATAATATGTGTGAGGGTACCCCAGGAGAGTTCCAAATGTGTGTGGGTAGAATATATATCCCACGGGGGTAAAATTGAAAAAAGTTGAAAACATTTTTTTTTTGGACTTAGTCACTTTTCCGGCGTTTATCAGACTTTCAGATAGGGGAAATGTGAGTGAGCGTTCCGATTTCAGTTCCAGAGCGATTCGCCCAATGAGTCCTTGATATTTAGTCGTTTTCAGCCAATTTTCTGGATTTTTGAAAATTTCACTTTTTTGTGAAAATATCCACTAAATGAGGGAATAATATGCGTGAGGGTACACCAGAAGAGTTCCAAATGTGTGTGGGTAGAATATATATCCCACGGGGGTAAAATTGAAATAAGTTTAAAAAAAATTTTTTTTGGGACTTAGTAATTTTTCCCGCGTTCATCAGACTTTCAGATAGGGGAAATGTCAGTGACCATTCCGATTTCAGTTCCAGAGCGATTCGCCCAATGAGTCCTTGATATTTAGTCGTTTTCAGCCAATTTTCAGGATTTTAGAGAATTTCACTTTTTTGTGAAAATATCCACTAAATGAGGGAATAATATGTGTGAGGGTACCCCAGAAGAGTTCCAAATGTGTGTGGGTAGAATATATATCCCACGGGGATAAAATTGAACAAAGTTTAAAAAAAATTTTTTTTGGACTTAGTAATTTTTCCGGCGTTTATCAGACTTTCAGATAGGGGAAATGTCAGTGAGCATTCCGATTTCAGTTCCAGAGCGATTCGCCCAATGAGTCCTTGATATTTAGTCGTTTTCAGCCAATTTTCTGGATTTTTGAAAATTTCACTTTTTTGTGAAAATATCCACTAAATGATGGAATAATATGTGTGAGGGTACCCCAGGAGAGTTCCAAATGTGTGTGGGTAGAATATATATCCCACGGGGGTAAAATTGAAAAAAGTTGAAAACATTTTTTTTTTGGACTTAGTCACTTTTCCGGCGTTTATCAGACTTTCAGATAGGGGAAATGTGAGTGAGCGTTCCGATTTCAGTTCCAGAGCGATTCGCCCAATGAGTCCTTGATATTTAGTCGTTTTCAGCCAATTTTCTGGATTTTTGAAAATTTCACTTTTTTGTGAAAATATCCACTAAATGAGGGAATAATATGCGTGAGGGTACACCAGAAGAGTTCCAAATGTGTGTGGGTAGAATATATATCCCACGGGGGTAAAATTGAAATAAGTTTAAAAAAAATTTTTTTTGGGACTTAGTAATTTTTCCCGCGTTCATCAGACTTTCAGATAGGGGAAATGTCAGTGACCATTCCGATTTCAGTTCCAGAGCGATTCGCCCAATGAGTCCTTGATATTTAGTCGTTTTCAGCCAATTTTCTGGATTTTTGAAAATTTCACTTTTTTGTGAAAATATCCACTAAATGAGGGAATAATATGTGTGAGGGTACCCCAGGAGAGTTCTAAATGTGTGTGGGTAGAATATATATCCCACGGGGATAAAATTGAACAAAGTTTAAAAAAAATTTTTTTTGGACTTAGTAATTTTTCCGGCGTTTATCAGACTTTCAGATAGGGGAAATGTCAGTGAGCGTTCCGATTTCAGTTCCAGAGCGATTCGCCCAATGAGTCCTTGATATTTAGTCGTTTTCAGCCAATTTTCAGGATTTTAGAGAATTTCACTTTTTTGTGAAAATATCCACTAAATGAGGGAATAATATGTGTGAGGGTACCCCAGAAGAGTTCCAAATGTGTGTGGGTAGAATATATATCCCATGGGGGTAAAATTGAAAAAAGTTTAAAAAAATTTTTTTTTGGACTTAGTAATTTTTCGGGCGTTCATCAGACTTTTCGATAGGGGAAATGTCAGTGAAGTATTCCGATTTCAGTTCCAGAGCGATTCGCCCAATGAGTCCTTGATATTTAGTCGTTTTCAGCCAATTTTCTGGATTTTTGAAAATTTCACTTTTTTGTGAAAATATCCACTAAATGATGGAATAATATGTGTGAGGGTACCCCAGGAGAGTTCCAAATGTGTGTGGGTAGAATATATATCCCACGGGGGTAAAATTGAAAAAAGTTGAAAACATTTTTTTTTTGGACTTATTCACTTTTCCGGCGTTGATCAGACTTTCAGATAGGGGAAATGTGAGTGAGCGTTCCGATTTCAGTTCCAGAGCGATTCGCCCAATGAGTCCTTGATATTTAGTCGTTTTCAGCCAATGTTCTGGATTTTTGAAAATTTCAGTTTTTTCTGAAAATATCCACTAAATGAGGGCATAATATGTGTGAGGGTACCCCAGGAGAGTTCCAAATGTGTGTGGGTAGAATATATATGCCACGGGGGTAAAATTGAAAAAAGTTGAAAAAATTCATTTCTTGGACTTAGTCATTTTTCCGGCGTTTATCAGACTTTAAGAGAGGGGAAATGTCAGTGAGCGTTCCGATTTCAGTTCCAGAGCGATTCGCCCAATGAGTCCTTGATATTTAGTCGTTTTCAGCCAATTTTCTGGATTTTTGAAATTTTCACTTTTTTGTGAAAATATCCACTAAATGAGGGAATAATATGTGTGAGGGTACACCAGAAGAGTTCCAAATGTGTGTGGGTAGAATATATATCCCACGGGGGTAAAATTGAAAAAAGTTTAAAAAAAATTTTTTTTGGGACTTAGTAATTTTTCCCGCGTTCATCAGACTTTCAGATAGGGGAAATGTCAGTGACCATTCCGATTTCAGTTCCAGAGCGATTCGCCCAATGAGTCCTTGATATTTAGTCGTTTTCAGCCAATTTTCAGGATTTTAGAGAATTTCACATTTTTGTGAAAATATCCACTAAATGAGGGAATAATATGTGTGAGGGTACCCCAGAAGAGTTCCAATTGTGTGTGGGTAGAATATATATCCCACGGGGGTAAAATTGAAAAAAGTTTAAAAAAATTTTTTTTTGGACTTAGTAATTTTTCGGGCGTTCATCAGACTTTCCGATAGAGGAAATGTCAGTGAAGTATTCCGATTTCAGTTCCAGAGCGATTCGCCCAATGAGTCCTTGATATTTAGTCGTTTTCAGCCAATTTTCTGGATTTTTGAAAATGTCACTTTTTTGTGAAAATATCCACTAAATGAGGGAATAATATGTGTGAGGGTACCCCAGGAGAGTTCCAAATGTGTGTGGGTAGAATATATATGCCACGGGGGTAAAATTGAAAAAAGTTGAAAAATTTTTTTTCTTGGACTGTCATTTTTCCGGCGTTTATCAGACTTTCAGAGAGGGGAAATGTCAGTGAGCGTTCCGATTTCAGTTCCAGAGCGATTCGCCCAATGAGTCCTTGATATTTAGTCGTTTTCAGCCAATTTTCAGGATTTTAGAAAATTTCACTTTTTTGTGAAAATATCCACTAAATGAGGGAATAATATGTGTGAGGGTACCCCAGAAGAGTTCCAAATGTGTGTGGGTAGAATATATATCCCACAGGGGTAAAATTGAAAAAAGTTAAATAAAAAAATTTTTTGGACTTAGTAATTTTTTAGGCGTTCATCAGACTTTCAGATAGGGGAGATTTCAGTGAGCATTCCGATTTCAGTTCCAGAGCGATTTGCCCAATGAGTCCTTGATATTTAGTCGTTTTCAGCTAATTTTCTGGATTTTTGAAAATTTCACTTTTTTGTGAAAATATCCCCTAAATGAGGGAATAATATGTGTGAGGGTACCCCAGGAGAGTTCCAAATGTGTGTGTGTAGAATATATATCCCACGGGGGTAAAATTGAAAAAAGTTTAAAAGAAATTTTTTTTGGACTTAGTAATTTTTCCGGCGTTCATCAGACTTTCAGATAGGGGAAATGTCAGTGAGCATTCTGATTTCAGTTCCAGAGCGATTTGCCCATTGAGTCCTTGATATTTAGTAGTTTTCAGCCAATTTTCTGGATTTTAGAAAATTTCACTTTTTTGTGAAAATATCCACTAAATGAGGGAATAATATGTGTGAGGGTACCCCAGAAGAGTTCCAAATGAGTGTGGGTAGAATATATATCCCAAGGGGGTAAAATTGAAAAAAGTTAAAAAAAAATTTTTTTTGGACTTAGTAATTTTTCCGGCGTTCATCAGACTTTCAGATAGGGGAAATGTCAGTGAAGCATTCCGATTTCAGTTCCAGAGCGATTCGCCCAATGAATCCTTGATATTTAGTCGTTTTCAGCCAATTTTCTGGATTTTTGAAAATTTCACTTTTTTGTGAAAATATCCACTAAATGATGGAATAATATGTGTGAGGGTACCCCAGGAGAGTTCCAAATGTGTGTGGGTAGAATATATATCCCACGGGGGTAAAATTGAAAAAAGTTTAAAAGAAATTTTTTTTGGACTTAGTAATTTTTCCGGCGTTCATCAGACTTTCAGATAGGGGAAATGTCAGTGAGCATTCCGATTTCAGTTCCAGAGCGATTTGCCCATTGAGTCCTTGATATTTAGTCGTTTTCAGCCAATTTTCTGGATTTTAGAAAATTTCACTTTTTTGTGAAAATATCCACTAAATGAGGGAATAATATGTGTGAGGGTACCCCAGAAGAGTTCCAAATGTGTGTGGGTAGAATATATATCCCACAGAGGTAAAATTGAAAAAAGGTAAAAAAAAATTTTTTTTGGACTTAGTAATTTTTCCGGCGTTCATCAGACTTTTAGATAGGGGAAATGTCAGTGAGCGTTTCGATTTCAGTTCCAGAGCGATTCGCCCAATGAGTCCTTGATATTTAGTCATTTTCAACCAATTTTCTGGATTTTTGAAAATTTCACTTTTTTGTGAAAATATCCACTAAATGATGGAATAATATGTGTGAGGGTACCCCAGGAGAGTTCCAAATGTGTGTGGGTAGAATATATATCCCACGGGGGTAAAATTGAAAAAAGTTTAAAAGAAATTTTTTTTCGACTTAGTAATTTTTCCGGCGTTTATCAGACTTTCAGATAGGGGAAATGTCAGTGAGCGTTCCGATTTCAGTTCCAGAGCGATTCGCCCAATGAGTCCTTCATATTTAGTCATTTTCAGCCAATTTTCTGGATTTTAGAAAATTTCACTTTTTTGTGAAAATATCCACTAAATGAGGGAATAATATGTGTGAGGGTACCCCAGAAGAGTTCGAAATGTGTGTGGGTAGAATATATATCCCACAGAGGTAAAATTGAAAAAAGTTTAAAAAAAATTTTTGGACTTAGTCATTTTTCCGGCGTTCATCAGACTTTCAGATAGGGGAAATGTCAGTGAGCATTCCGATTTCAGTTCCAGAGCGATTTGCCCAATGAGTCCTTGATATTTAGTCATTTTCAGCCAATTTTCTGGATTTTTGAAAATTTCACTTTTTTGTGAAAATATCCACTAAATGATGGAATAATATGTGTGAGGGTACCCCAGAAGAGTTCCAAATGTGTGTGGGTAGAATATATATCCCACGGGGGTAAAATTGAAAAAAGTTGAAAAAAATTTTTTCTTGGACTTAGTCATTTTTCCGGCGTTTATCAGACTTTCAGATAGGGGAAATGTCAGTGAGCGTTCCGATTTCAGTTTCAGAGCGATTCGCCCAATGAGTCCTTGATATTTAGTCATTTTCAGCCAATTTTCTGGATTTTTGAAAATTTCACTTTTTTGTGAAAATATCCACTAAATGATGGAATAATATGTGTGAGGGTACCCCAGGAGAGTTCCAAATGTGTGTGGGTAGAATATATATCCCACGAGGGTAAAATTGAAAAAAGTTGAAAAAATTTTTTTCTTGGACTTAGTCATTTTTCCGGCGTTTATCAGACTTTCAGATAGGGGAAATGTCAGTGAGCATTCCGATTTCAGTTCCAGAGCGATTCGCCCAATGAGTCCTTGATATTTAGTCGTTTTCAGCCAATTTTCTGGATTTTTGAAAATTTCACTTTTTTGTGAAAATATCCACTAAATGATGGAATAATATGTGTGAGGGTACCCCAGGAGAGTTCCAAATGTGTGTGGGTAGAATATATATCCCACAGGGGTAAAATTGAAAAAAGTTTTAAAAAAATTTTTTGGGGACTTAGTCATTTTTCCGGCGTTTATCAGACTTTCAGATAGGGGAAATGTCAGTGAGCGTTCCTATTTCAGTTCTAGAGCGATTCGCCCAATGAGTCCTTGATATTTAGTCATTTTCAGCCAATTTTCTGGATTTTTGAAAATTTCACTTTTTTGTGAAAATATCCACTAAATGAGGGAATAATATGTGTGAGGGTACCCCAGGAGAGTTCCAAATGTGTGTGGGTAAAATATATATCCCAAGGGGATAAAATTGAAAAAAGTTTAGAAATAGTTTTTTTGGACTTAGTAATTTTTCCGGCGTTCTTCAGACTTTCAGATAGGGGAAATGTCAGTGAGCATTCCGATTTCAGTTCCAGAGCGATTCGCCCAATGAGTCCTTGATATTTAGTCGTTTTCAGACAAGTTTCTGGATTTTTGAAAATGTCACTTTTTTGTGAAAATATCCCCTAAATGAGGGAATAATATGTGTGAGGGTACCCCAGGAGAGTTCCAAATGTGTGTGGGTAGAATATATATCCCACGGGGTAAAATTGAAAAAAGTTTAAAAAAAATTTTTCTTGGACTTAGTCATTTTTCCGGCGTTTATCAGACTTTCAGATAGGGGAAATGTCAGTGAGCATTCCGATTTCAGTTCCAGAGTGATTCGCCCAATGAGTCCTTGATATTTAGTCGTTTTCAGCCAATTTTCTGGATTTTTGAAAATTTCAATTTTTTGTGAAAATATCCACTAAATGAGGGAATAATATGTGTGAGGGTACCCCAGGAGAGTTCCAAATGTGTGTGGGTAGAATATATATCCCACGGGGGTAAAATTGAAAAAAGTTGAAAACATTTTTTTTTTGGACTTATTCACTTTTCCGGCGTTTATCAGACTTTCAGATAGGGGAAATGTGAGTGAGCGTTCCGATTTCAGTTCCAGAGCGATTCGCCCAATGCGTCCTTGATATTTAGTCGTTATCAGCCAATTTTCTGGATTTTTGAAAATTTCACTTTTTTGTGAAAATATCCACTAAATGATGGCATAATATGTGTGAGGGTACCCCAGGAGAGTTCCAAATGTGTGTGGGTAGAATATATATCCCACGGGGGTAAAATTGAAAAAAGTTGAAAAAAATTTTTTTTTGGACTTAGTCACTTTTCCGGCGTTTATCAGACTTTCAGATAGGGGAAATGTGAGTGAGCGTTCCGATTTCAGTTCCAGAGCGATTCGCCCAATGAGTCCTTGATATTTAGTCGTTTTCAGCCAATGTTCTGGATTTTTGAAAATTTCAGTTTTTTCTGAAAATATCCACTAAATGAGGGCATAATATGTGTGAGGGTACCCCAGGAGAGTTCCAAATGTGTGTGGGTAGAATATATATCCCACGGGGATAAAATTGAACAAAGTTTAAAAAAAATTTTTTTGGGACTTAGTAATTTTTCCGGCGTTTATCAGACTTTCAGATAGGGGAAATGTCAGTGAGCATTCCGATTTCAGTTCCAGAGCGATTCGCCCAATGAGTCCTTGATATTTAGTCGTTTTCAGCCAATTTTCTGGATTTTTGAAAATTTCACTTTTTTGTGAAAATATCCACTAAATGATGGAATAATATGTGTGAGGGTACCCCAGGAGAGTTCCAAATGTGTGTGGGTAGAATATATATCCCACGGGGGTAAAATTGAAAAAAGTTGAAATTTTTTTTTTCTTGGACTTAGTCATTTTTCCGGCGTTTATCAGACTTTCAGATAGGGGAAATGTCAGTGACCATTCCGATTTCAGTTCCAGAGCGATTCGCCCAATGAGTCCTTGATATTTAGTCGTTTTCAGCCAATTTTCTGGATTTTTGAAAATTTCACTTTTTTGTTAAAATATCCACTAAATGAGGGAATAATATGTGTGAGGGTACCCCAGGAGAGTTCTAAATGTGTGTGGGTAGAATATATATCCCACGGGGATAAAATTGAACAAAGTTTAAAAAAAATTTTTTTGGACTTAGTAATTTTTCCGGCGTTTATCAGACTTTCAGATAGGGGAAATGTCAGTGAGCGTTCCGATTTCAGTTCCAGAGCGATTCGCCCAATGAGTCCTTGATATTTAGTCGTTTTCAGCCAATTTTCAGGATTTTAGAGAATTTCACTTTTTTGTGAAAATATCCACTAAATGAGGGAATAATATGTGTGAGGGTACCCCAGAAGAGTTCCAAATGTGTGTGGGTAGAATATATATCCCACGGGGGTAAAATTGAAAAAAGTTTAAAAAAATTTTTTTTTGGACTTAGTAATTTTTCGGGCGTTCATCAGACTTTTCGATAGGGGAAATGTCAGTGAAGTATTCCGATTTCAGTTCCAGAGCGATTCGCCCAATGAGTCCTTGATATTTAGTCGTTTTCAGCCAATTTTCTGGATTTTTGAAAATTTCACTTTTTTGTGAAAATATCCACTAAATGATGGAATAATATGTGTGAGGGTACCCCAGGAGAGTTCCAAATGTGTGTGGGTAGAATATATATCCCACGGGGGTAAAATTGAAAAAAGTTGAAAACATTTTTTTTTTGGACTTATTCACTTTTCCGGCGTTGATCAGACTTTCAGATAGGGGAAATGTGAGTGAGCGTTCCGATTTCAGTTCCAGAGCGATTCGCCCAATGAGTCCTTGATATTTAGTCGTTTTCAGCCAATGTTCTGGATTTTTGAAAATTTCAGTTTTTTCTGAAAATATCCACTAAATGAGGGCATAATATGTGTGAGGGTACCCCAGGAGAGTTCCAAATGTGTGTGGGTAGAATATATATGCCACGGGGGTAAAATTGAAAAAAGTTGAAAAAATTCATTTCTTGGACTTAGTCATTTTTCCGGCGTTTATCAGACTTTAAGAGAGGGGAAATGTCAGTGAGCGTTCCGATTTCAGTTCCAGAGCGATTCGCCCAATGAGTCCTTGATATTTAGTCGTTTTCAGCCAATTTTCTGGATTTTTGAAATTTTCACTTTTTTGTGAAAATATCCACTAAATGAGGGAATAATATGTGTGAGGGTACACCAGAAGAGTTCCAAATGTGTGTGGGTAGAATATATATCCCACGGGGGTAAAATTGAAAAAAGTTTAAAAAAAATTTTTTTTGGGACTTAGTAATTTTTCCCGCGTTCATCAGACTTTCAGATAGGGGAAATGTCAGTGACCATTCCGATTTCAGTTCCAGAGCGATTCGCCCAATGAGTCCTTGATATTTAGTCGTTTTCAGCCAATTTTCAGGATTTTAGAGAATTTCACATTTTTGTGAAAATATCCACTAAATGAGGGAATAATATGTGTGAGGGTACCCCAGAAGAGTTCCAATTGTGTGTGGGTAGAATATATATCCCACGGGGGTAAAATTGAAAAAAGTTTAAAAAAATTTTTTTTTGGACTTAGTAATTTTTCGGGCGTTCATCAGACTTTCCGATAGAGGAAATGTCAGTGAAGTATTCCGATTTCAGTTCCAGAGCGATTCGCCCAATGAGTCCTTGATATTTAGTCGTTTTCAGCCAATTTTCTGGATTTTTGAAAATGTCACTTTTTTGTGAAAATATCCACTAAATGAGGGAATAATATGTGTGAGGGTACCCCAGGAGAGTTCCAAATGTGTGTGGGTAGAATATATATGCCACGGGGGTAAAATTGAAAAAAGTTGAAAAATTTTTTTTCTTGGACTGTCATTTTTCCGGCGTTTATCAGACTTTCAGAGAGGGGAAATGTCAGTGAGCGTTCCGATTTCAGTTCCAGAGCGATTCGCCCAATGAGTCCTTGATATTTAGTCGTTTTCAGCCAATTTTCAGGATTTTAGAAAATTTCACTTTTTTGTGAAAATATCCACTAAATGAGGGAATAATATGTGTGAGGGTACCCCAGAAGAGTTCCAAATGTGTGTGGGTAGAATATATATCCCACAGGGGTAAAATTGAAAAAAGTTAAATAAAAAAATTTTTTGGACTTAGTAATTTTTTAGGCGTTCATCAGACTTTCAGATAGGGGAAATTTCAGTGAGCATTCCGATTTCAGTTCCAGAGCGATTTGCCCAATGAGTCCTTGATATTTAGTCGTTTTCAGCTAATTTTCTGGATTTTTGAAAATTTCACTTTTTTGTGAAAATATCCCCTAAATGAGGGAATAATATGTGTGAGGGTACCCCAGGAGAGTTCCAAATGTGTGTGTGTAGAATATATATCCCACGGGGGTAAAATTGAAAAAAGTTTAAAAGAAATTTTTTTTGGACTTAGTAATTTTTCCGGCGTTCATCAGACTTTCAGATAGGGGAAATGTCAGTGAGCATTCTGATTTCAGTTCCAGAGCGATTTGCCCATTGAGTCCTTGATATTTAGTAGTTTTCAGCCAATTTTCTGGATTTTAGAAAATTTCACTTTTTTGTGAAAATATCCACTAAATGAGGGAATAATATGTGTGAGGGTACCCCAGAAGAGTTCCAAATGAGTGTGGGTAGAATATATATCCCAAGGGGGTAAAATTGAAAAAAGTTAAAAAAAAATTTTTTTTGGACTTAGTAATTTTTCCGGCGTTCATCAGACTTTCAGATAGGGGAAATGTCAGTGAAGCATTCCGATTTCAGTTCCAGAGCGATTCGCCCAATGAATCCTTGATATTTAGTCGTTTTCAGCCAATTTTCTGGATTTTTGAAAATTTCACTTTTTTGTGAAAATATCCACTAAATGATGGAATAATATGTGTGAGGGTACCCCAGGAGAGTTCCAAATGTGTGTGGGTAGAATATATATCCCACGGGGGTAAAATTGAAAAAAGTTTAAAAGAAATTTTTTTTGGACTTAGTAATTTTTCCGGCGTTCATCAGACTTTCAGATAGGGGAAATGTCAGTGAGCATTCCGATTTCAGTTCCAGAGCGATTTGCCCATTGAGTCCTTGATATTTAGTCGTTTTCAGCCAATTTTCTGGATTTTAGAAAATTTCACTTTTTTGTGAAAATATCCACTAAATGAGGGAATAATATGTGTGAGGGTACCCCAGAAGAGTTCCAAATGTGTGTGGGTAGAATATATATCCCACAGAGGTAAAATTGAAAAAAGTTAAAAAAAAATTTTTTTTCGACTTAGTAATTTTTCCGGCGTTCATCAGACTTTCAAATAGGGGAAATGTCAGTGAGCATTCCGATTTCAGTTCCAGAGCGATTCGCCCAATGAGTCCTTGATATTTAGTCATTTTCAGCCAATTTTCTGGATTTTTGAAAATTTCACTTTTTTGTGAAAATATCCACTAAATGATGGAATAATATGTGTGAGGGTACCCCAGGAGAGTTCCAAATGTGTGTGGGTAGAATATATATCCCACGGGGGTAAAATTGAAAAAAGTTGAAAAAAATTTTTTCTTGGACTTAGTCATTTTTCCGGCGTTTATCAGACTTTCAGATAGGGGAAATGTCAGTGAGCGTTCCGATTTCAGTTTCAGAGCGATTCGCCCAATGAGTCCATGATATTTAGTCGTTTTCAGCCAATTTTCTGGATTTTTGAAAATTTCAATTTTTTGTGAAAATATCCACTAAATGAGGGAATAATATGTGTGAGGGTACCCCAGGAGAGTTCGAAATGTGTGTGGGTAGAATATATATCCCAAGGGGATAAAATTGAAAAAAGTTTTAAAAAAATTTTTTTTGGACTTAGTAATTTTTCCGGCGTTCATCAGACTTTCAGATAGGGGAAATGTCAGTGAGCATTCCGATTTCAGTTCCAGAGCGATTCGCCCAATGAGTCCTTGATATTTAGTCGTTTTCAGCCAATTTTCTGGATTTTAGAAAATTTCACTTTTTTGTGAAAATATCCACTAAATGAGGGAATAATATGTGTGAGGGTACCCCAGGAGAGTTCCAAATGTGTGTGGGTAGAATATATATCCCACGGGGGTAAAATTGAAAAAAGTTGAAAAAATTTTTTTCTTGGACTTAGTCATTTTTCCGGCGTTTATCAGACTTTCAGATAGGGGAAATGTCAGTGAGCGTTTCGATTTCAGTTCCAGAGCGATTCGCCCAATGAGTCCTTGATATTTAGTCGTTTTCAGCCAATTTTCTGGATTTTTGAAAATTTCAATTTTTTGTGAAAATATCCACTAAATGAGGGAATAATATGTGTGAGGGTACCCCAGGAGAGTTCCAAATGTGTGTGGGTAGAATATATATCCCACGGGGGTAAAATTGAAAAAAGTTTAAAAGAAATTTTTTTTGGACTTAGTAATTTTTCCGGCGTTCATCAGACTTTCAGATAGGGGAAATGTCAGTGCGCATTCCGATTTCAGTTCCAGAGCGATTTGCCCATTGAGTCCTTGATATTTAGTCGTTTTCAGCCAATTTTCTGGATTTTAGAAAATTTCACTTTTTTGTGAAAATATCCACTAAATGAGGTAATAATATGTGTGAGGGTACCCCAGAAGAGTTCCAAATGTGTGTGGGTAGAATATATATCCCACAGGGGTAAAATTGAAAAAAGTTAAAAAAAAAAATTTTTTGGACTTAGTAATTTTTCCGGCGTTCATCAGACTTTCAGATAGGGGAAATGTCAGTGAGCGTTTCGATTTCAGTTCCAGAGCGATTCACCCAATGAGTCCTTGATATTTAGTCGTTTTCAGCCAATTTTCTGGATTTTTGAAAATTTCACTTTTTTGTGAAAATATCCACTAAATGATGGAATAATATGTGTGAGGGTACCCCAGGAAAGTTCCAAATGTGTGTGGGTAGAATATATATCCCACGGGGGTAAAATTGAAAAAAGTTGAAAAAAATTTTTTCTTGGACTTAGTCATTTTTCCGGCGTTTATCAGACTTTCAGATAGGGGAAATGTCAGTGAGCGTTCCGATTTCAGTTTCAGAGCGATTCGCCCAATGAGTCCATGATATTTAGTCGTTTTCAGCCAATTTTCTGGATTTTTGAAAATTTCAATTTTTTGTGAAAATATCCACTAAATGAGGGAATAATATGTGTGAGGGTACCCCAGGAGAGTTCGAAATGTGTGTGGGTAGAATATATATCCCAAGGGGATAAAATTGAAAAAAGTTTTAAAAAAATTTTTTTTGGACTTAGTAATTTTTCCGGCGTTCATCAGACTTTCAGATAGGGGAAATGTCAGTGAGCATTCCGATTTCAGTTCCAGAGCGATTCGCCCAATGAGTCCTTGATATTTAGTCGTTTTCAGCCAATTTTCTGGATTTTAGAAAATTTCACTTTTTTGTGAAAATATCCACTAAATGAGGGAATAATATGTGTGAGGGTACCCCAGAAGAGTTCCAAATGAGTGTGGGTAGAATATATATCCCACGGGGGTAAAATTGAAAAAAGTTAAAAAAAAAATTTTTTTGGACTTAGTAATTTTTCCGGCGTTCATCAGACTTTCAGATAGGGGAAATGTCAGTGAAGCATTCGATTTCAGTTCCAGAGCGATTCGCCCATTGAATCCTTGATATTTAGTCGTTTTCAGCCAATTTTCTGGATTTTTGAAAATTTCACTTTTTTGTGAAAATATCCACTAAATGATGGAATAATATGTGTGAGGGTACCCCAGGAGAGTTCCAAATGTGTGTGGGTAGAATATATATCCCACGGGGTAAAATTGAAAAAAGTTTAAAAGAAATTTTTTTTGGACTTAGTAATTTTTCCGGCGTTCATCACACTTTCAGATAGGGGAAATGTCAGTGAGCATTCCGATTTCAGTTCCAGAGCGATTTGCCCATTGAGTCCTTGATATTTAGTCGTTTTCAGCCAATTTTCTGGATTTTAGAAAATTTCACTTTTTTGTGAAAATATCCACTAAATGAGGGAATAATATGTGTGAGGGTACCCCAGAAGAGTTCCAAATGTGTGTGGGTAGAATATATATCCCACAGAGGTAAAATTGAAAAAAGTTAAAAAAAAATTTTTTTTGGACTTAGTAATTTTTCCGGCGTTCATCAGACTTTTAGATAGGGGAAATGTCAGTGAGCGTTTCGATTTCAGTTCCAGAGCGATTCGCCCAATGAGTCCTTGATATTTAGTCATTTTCAGCCAATTTTCTGGATTTTTGAAAATTTCACTTTTTTGTGAAAATATCCACTAAATGATGGAATAATATGTGTGAGGGTACCCCAGGAGAGTTCCAAATGTGTGTGGGTAGAATATATATCCCACGGGGGTAAAATTGAAAAAAGTTGAAAAAATTTTTTTCTTGGACTTAGTCATTTTTCCGGCGTTTATCAGACTTTCAGATAGGGGAAATGTCAGTGAGCATTCCGATTTCAGTTCCAGAGCGATTCGCCCAATGAGTCCTTGATATTTAGTCGTTTTCAGCCAATTTTCTGGATTTTTGAAAATTTCACTTTTTTGTGAAAATATCCACTAAATGATGGAATAATATGTGTGAGGGTACCCCAGGAGAGTTCCAAATGTGTGTGGGTAGAATATATATCCCACAGGGGTAAAATTGAAAAAAGTTTTAAAAAAATTTTTTGGGGACTTAGTCATTTTTCCGGCGTTTATCAGACTTTCAGATAGGGGAAATGTCAGTGAGCGTTCCTATTTCAGTTCTAGAGCGATTCGCCCAATGAGTCCTTGATATTTAGTCATTTTCAGCCAATTTTCTGGATTTTTGAAAATTTCACTTTTTTGTGAAAATATCCACTAAATGAGGGAATAATATGTGTGAGGGTACCCCAGGAGAGTTCCAAATGTGTGTGGGTAAAATATATATCCCAAGGGGATAAAATTGAAAAAAGTTTAGAAATAGTTTTTTTGGACTTAGTAATTTTTCCGGCGTTCTTCAGACTTTCAGATAGGGGAAATGTCAGTGAGCATTCCGATTTCAGTTCCAGAGCGATTCGCCCAATGAGTCCTTGATATTTAGTCGTTTTCAGACAAGTTTCTGGATTTTTGAAAATTTCACTTTTTTCTAAAAATATCCACTAAATGAGGGCATAATATGTGTGAGGGTACCCAGGAGAGTTCCAAATGTGTGTGGGTAGAACATAAATCCCACGGGGGTAAAATTGAAAAAAGTTAAAAAAAAATTTTTTTTTGACTTAGTAATTTTTCCGGCGTTCATCAGACTTTCAGATAGGGGAAATTTCAGTGAGCATTCCGATTTCAGTTCCAGAGCGATTCGCCCAATGAGTCCTTGATATTTAGTCGTTTTCAGCTAATTTTCTGGATTTTTGAAAATGTCACTTTTTTGTGAAAATATCCCCTAAATGAGGGAATAATATGTGTGAGGGTACCCCAGGAGAGTTCCAAATGTGTGTGGGTAGAATATATATCCCACGGGGTAAAATTGAAAAAAGTTTAAAAAAAATTTTTCTTGGACTTAGTCATTTTTCCGGCGTTTATCAGACTTTCAGATAGGGGAAATGTCAGTGAGCATTCCGATTTCAGTTCCAGAGTGATTCGCCCAATGAGTCCTTGATATTTAGTCGTTTTCAGCCAATTTTCTGGATTTTTGAAAATTTCAATTTTTTGTGAAAATATCCACTAAATGAGGGAATAATATGTGTGAGGGTACCCCAGGAGAGTTCCAAATGTGTGTGGGAAGAATATATATCCCAAGGGGATAAAATTGAAAAAAGTTTAAAAAATTTTTTTTTGGACTTAGTAATTTTTCCGGCGTTCATCAGACTTTCAGATAGGGGAAATGTCAGTGAGCATTCCGATTTCAGTTCCAGAGCGATTCGCCCAATGAGTCCTTGATATTTAGTCGTTTTCAGCCAATTTTCTGGATTTTAGAAAATTTCACTTTTTTGTGAATATCCACTAAATGAGGGAATAATATGTGTGAGGGTACCCCAGGAGAGTTCCAAATGTGTGTGGGTAGAATATATATCCAACGGGGATAAAATTGAAAAAAGTTGAAAAAAAATTTTTTTTGGACTTAGTAATTTTTCCGGCGTTTATCAGACTTTCAGATAGGGGAAATGTCAGTGAGCATTCCGATTTCAGTTCCAGAGCGATTCGCCCAATGAGTCCTTGATATTTAGTCGTTTTCAGCCAATTTTCTGGATTTTTGAAAATTTCAATTTTTTGTGAAAATATCCAGTAAATGATGGAATAATATGTGTGAGGGTACCCCAGGAGAGTTCCAAATGTGTCTGGGTAGAATATATATCCAACGGGGATAAAATTGAAAAAAGTTGAAAAAAATTTTTTTTTGGACTTAGTAATTTTTCCGGCGTTTATCAGACTTTCAGATAGGGGAAATGTCAATGAGCATTCCGATTTCAGTTCCAGAGTGATTCGCTCAATGAGTCCTTGATATTTAGTCGTTATCAGCCAATTTTCTGGATTTTTGAAAATTTCACTTTTTTGTGAAAATATCCACTAAATGAGGGAATAATATGTGTGAGGGTACCCCAGGAGAGTTCCAAATGTGTGTGGGAAGAATATATATCCCACAGGGGTAAAATTGAAAAAAGTTAAAAAAAAATTTTTTTTGGACTTAGTAATTTTTCTGGCGTTCATCAGACTTTCAGATAGGTGAAATTTCAGTGAGCATTCCGATTTCAGTTCCAGAGCGATTCGCCCAATGAGTCCTTGATATTTAGTAGTTTTCAGCTAATTTTCTGGATTTTTGAAAATGTCACTTTTTTGTGAAAATATCCACTAAATGAGGGAATAATATGTGTGAGGGTACCCCAGGAGAGTTCCAAATGTGTGTGGGTAGAATATATATCCAACGGGGTAAAATTGAAAAAAGTTAAAAAAAAATTTTTCTTGGACTTAGTCATTTTTCCGGCGTTTATCAGACTTTCAGATAGGGTAAATGTCAGTGAGCATTCCGATTTCAGTTCCAGAGTGATTCGCCCAATGAGTCCTTGATATTTAGTCGTTTTCAGCCAATTTTCTGGATTTTTGAAAATTTTACTTTTTTGTGAAAATATCCACTAAATGAGGCATAATATGTGTGAGGGTACCCCAGGAGAGTTCCAAATGTGTGTGGGTAGAATATATATCCCACGGGGGTAAAATTGAAAAAAGTTTAAAAGAAATTTTTTTTGGACTTAGTAATTTTTCCGGCGTTCATCAGACTTTCAGATAGGGGAAATGTCAGTGAGCATTCCGATTTCAGTTCCAGAGCGATTCGCCCAATGAGTCCTTGATATTTAGTCATTTTCAGCCAATTTTCTGGATTTTTGAAAATTTCACTTTTTTGTGAAAATATCCACTAAATGAGGGAATAATATGTGTGAGGGTACCCCAGGGGAGTTCCAAATGTGTGTGGGTAGAACATAAATCCCACGGGGATATAATTGAACAAAGTTTAAAAAAATTTTTTTTGGACTTAGTAATTTTTCCGGCGTTCATCAGACTTTCAGATAGGGGAAATGTCAGTGAGCATTCCGATTTCAGTTCCAGAGTGATTCGCCCAATGAGTCCTTGATATTTAGTCGTTTTCTGCCAATTTTCTGGATTTTTGAAAATTTCACTTTTTTGTGAAAATATCCACTAAATGAGGGAATAATATGTGTGAGGGTACACCAGGAGAGTTCCAAATGTGTGTGGGTAGAATATATATCCCACGGGGGTAAAATTGAAAAAAGTTTAAAAAAAATTTTTTTTGGACTTAGTAATTTTTCCGGCGTTCATTAAACTTTCAGATAGGGGAAATGTCAGTGAGCATTCCGATTTTAGTTCCAGAGCGATTCGCCCAATGAGTCCTTGATATTTAGTCGTTTTCATCCAATTTTCTGGATTTTTGAAAATTTCACTTTTTTGTGAAAATATCCACTAAATGATGGAATAATATGTGTGAGGTTACCCCAGGAGAGTTCCAAATGTGTGTGGGTAGAATATATATCCCACGGGGGTAAAATTGAAAAAAGTTGAAAAAATTTTTTTCTTGGACTTAGTCATTTTTCCGGCGTTTATCAGACTTTCAGATAGGGGAAATGTCAGTGAGCATTCCGATTTCAGTTCCAGAGCGATTCGCCCAATGAGTCCTTGATATTTAGTCGTCATCAGCCAATATTCTGGATTTTTGAAAATTTAACTTTTTTGTGAAAATATCCACTAAATGAGGGCATAATATGTGTGAGGGCACCCCAGGAGAGTTCCAAATGTGTGTGGGTAGAATATATATCCCACGGGGGTAATATTGAAAAAAGTTTTAAAAAAATTTTTTTTGGACTTAGTAATTTTTCCGGCGTTCATCAGACTTTCAGATAGGGGAAATGTCAGTGAGCATTCCGATTTCAGTTCCAGAGCGATTTGCCCAATGAATCCTTGATATTTAGTCGTTTTCAGCCAATTTTCTGGATTTTTGAAAATTTCACTTTTTTGTGAAAATATCCACTAAATGAGGGAATAATATGTGTGAGGGTACCCCAGGAGAGTTCCAAATGTGTGTGGGTAGAATATATATCCCACGGGGGTAAAATTTAAAAAAGTTTAAAAAAAATTTTTTTTGGACTTAGTAATTTTTCCGGCGTTCATCAGACTTTCAGATAAGGGAAATGTCAGTGAGCATTCCGATTTCAGTTCCAGAGCGATTCGCCCAATGAGTCCTTGATATTTAGTCGTTTTCAGCCAATTTTCTGGATTTTTGAAAATTTCACTTTTTTGTGAAAATATCCACTAAATGAGGGAATAATATGTGTGAGGGTACACCAGAAGAGTTCCAAATGTGTGTGGGTAGAATATATATCCCACGGGGGTAAAATTGAAAAAAGTTGAAAAAAAATTTTTTTTGGACTTAGTAATTTTTCCGGCGTTCATCAGACTTTCAGATAAGGGAAATGTCAGTGAGCATTCCGATTTCAGTTCCAGAGCGATTCGCCCAATGAGTCCTTGATATTTAGTCATTTTCAGCCAACTTTCTGGATTTTTGAAAATTTCACTTTTTTGTGAAAATATCCACTAAATGAGGGAATAATATGTGTGAGGGTACCCCAGGAGAGTTCCAAATGTGTGTGGGTAGAATATATATCCCACGGGGGAAAAATTGAAAAAAGTTTTAAAAAAATTTTTTTTGGACTTAGTAATTTTTCCGGCGTTCATCAGACTTTCAGATAAGGGAAATGTCAGTGAGCATTCCGATTTCAGTTCCAGAGCGATTCGCCCAATGAGTCCTTGATATTTAGTCATTTTCAGCCAATTTTCTGGATTTTTGAAAATTTCACTTTTTTGTGAAAATATCCACTAAATGAGGGAATAATATGTGTGAGGGTACCCCAGGAGAGTTCCAAATGGGTGTGGGTAGAATATATATCCCAAGGGGATAAAATTGAAAAAAGTTTAAAAAAATTTTTTTTGGACTTAGTAATTTTTCCGGCGTTCATCAGACTTTCAGATGGGGGAAATGTCAGTGAGCATTCCGATTTCAGTTCCAGAGCGATTCGCCGAATGAGTCCTTGATATTTAGTCGTTTTCAGCCAATTTTCTGGATTTTTGAAAATTTCACTTTTTTGTGAAAATATCCACTAAATGAGGGAATAATATGTGTGAGGGTACACCAGAAGAGTTCCAAATGTGTGTGGGTAGAATATATATCCCACGGGGGTAAAATTAAAAAAAGTTTAAAAAAAATTTCTTTTGGACTTAGTAATTTTTCCGGCGTTCATCAGACTTTCAGATAGGGGAAATGTCAGTGAGCATTCCGATTTCAGTTCCAGAGTGATTCGCCCAATGAGTCCTTGATATTTAGTCGTTTTCAGCCAATTTTCTGGATTTTAGAAAATTTCACTTTTTTGTGAAAATATCCACTAAATGAGGGAATAATATGTGTGAGGGTACCCCAGAAGAGTTCCAAATGTGTGTCGGTAGAATATCTATCCCACGGGGGTAAAATTGAAAAAGTTTAAAAAAAATTTTTTTTGGACTTAGTAATTTTTCCGGCGTTCATTAGACTTTCAGATAGGGGAAATGTCAGTGAGCATTCCGATTTTAGCTCCAGAGCGATTCGCCCAATGAGTCCTTGATATTTAGTCGTTTTCATCCAATTTTCTGGATTTTTGAAAATTTCACTTTTTTGTGAAAATATCCACTAAATGATGGAATAATATGTGTGAGGTTACCCCAGGAGAGTTCCAAATGTGTGTGGGTAGAATATATATCCCACGGGGGTAAAATTGAAAAAAGTTGAAAAATTTTTTTTCTTGGACTTAGTCATTTTTCCGGCGTTTATCAGACTTTCAGATAGGGGAAATGTCAGTGAGCATTCCGATTTCAGTTCCAGAGTGATTCGCCCAATGAGTCCTTGATATTTAGTCGTCATCAGCCAATTTTCTGGATTTTTGAAAATTTAACTTTTTTGTGAAAATATCCACTAAATGAGGGCATAATATGTGTGAGGGTACCCCAGGAGAATTCCAAATGTGTGTGGGTAGAATATATATCCCACGGGGGTAATATTGAAAAAAGTTTTAAAAAATTTTTTTTTGGACTTAGTAATTTTTCCGGCGTTCATCAGACTTTCAGATAGGGGAAATGTCAGTGAGCATTCCGATTTCAGTTCCAGAGCGATTTGCCCAATGAATCCTTGATATTTAGTCGTTTTCAGCCAATTTTCTGGATTTTTGAAAATTTCACTTTTTTGTGAAAATATCCTCTAAATGAGGGAATAATATGTGTGAGGGTACCCCAGGAGAGTTCCAAATGTGTGTGGGTAGAATATATATCCCACGGGGGTAAAATTGAAAAAAGTTTAAAAAAAATTTTTTTTGGACTTAGTAATTTTTCCGGCGTTCATCAGACTTTCAGATAAGGGAAATGTCAGTGAGCATTCCGATTTCAGTTCCAGAGCGATTCGCCCAATGAGTCCTTGATATTTAGTCGTTTTCAGCCAATTTTCTGGATTTTTGAAAATTTCACTTTTTTGTGAAAATATCCACTAAATGAGGGAATAATATGTGTGAGGGTACCCCAGGAGAGTTCCAAATGTGTGTGGGTAGAATATATATCCCACGGGGGTAAAATTGAAAAAAGTTTTAAAAAAATTTTTTTTGGACTTAGTAATTTTTCCGGCGTTCATCAGACTTTCAGATAAGGGAAATGTCAGTGAGCATTCCGATTTCAGTTCCAGAGCGATTCGCCCAATGAGTCCTTGATATTTAGTCATTTTCAGCCAATTTTCTGGATTTTTGAAAATTTCACTTTTTTGTGAAAATATCCACTAAATGAGGGAATAATATGTGTGAGGGTACACCAGAAGAGTTCCAAATGTGTGTGGGTAGAATATATATCCCACGGGGGTAAAATTAAAAAAAGTTTAAAAAAAATTTCTTTTGGACTTAGTAATTTTTCCGGCGTTCATCAGACTTTCAGATAGGGGAAATGTCAGTGAGCATTCCGATTTCAGTTCCAGAGTGATTCGCCCAATGAGTCCTTGATATTTAATAGTTTTCAGCCAATTTTCTGGATTTTAGAAAATTTCACTTTTTTGTGAAAATATCCACTAAATGAGGGAATAATATGTGTGAGGGTACCCCAGAAGAGTTCCAAATGTGTGTGGGTAGAATATATATCCCAAGGGGGTAAAATTGAAAAAAGTTGAAAAAATTTTTTTCTTGGACTTAGTCATTTTTCCGGCGTTTATCAGACTTTCAGATAGGGGAAATGTCAGTGAGCATTCCGATTTCAGTTCCAGAGCGATTCGCCCAATGCGTCCTTGATATTTAGTCGTCATCAGCCAATTTTCTGGATTTTTGAAAATTTAACTTTTTTGTTAAAATATCAACTAAATGAGGGCATAATATGTGTGAGGGTACCCCAGGAGAGTTCCAAATGTGTGTGGGTAGAATATATATCCCACGGGGGTAATATTGAAAAAAGTTTTAAAAAAATTTTTTTTGGACTTAGTAATTTTTCCGGCGTTCATCAGACTTTCAGATAGGGGAAATGTCAGTGAGCATTCCGATTTCAGTTCCAGAGCGATTTGCCCAATGAATCCTTGATATTTAGTCGTTTTCAGCCAATTTTCTGGATTTTTGAAAATTTCACTTTTTTGTGAAAATATCCACTAAATGAGGGAATAATATGTGTGAGGGTACCCCAGGAGAGTTCCAAATGTGTGTGGGTAGAATATATATCCCACGGGGGTAAAATTGAGAAAAGTTTAAAAAAAATTTTTTTTGTACTTAGTAATTTTTCCGGCGTTCATCAGACTTTCAGATAAGGGAAATGTCAGTGAGCATTCCGATTTCAGTTCCAGAGCGATTCGCCCAATGAGTCCTTGATATTTAGTCGTTTTCAGCCAATTTTCTGGATTTTTGAAAATTTCACTTTTTTGTGAAAATATCCACTAAATGAGGGAATAATATGTGTGAGGGTACACCAGAAGAGTTCCAAATGTGTGTGGGTAGAATATATATCCCACGGGGGTAAAATTGAAAAAAGTTGAAAAAAAATTTTTTTTGGACTTAGTAATTTTTCCGGCGTTCATCAGACTTTCAGATAAGGGAAATGTCAGTGAGCATTCCGATTTCAGTTCCAGAGCGATTCGCCCAATGAGTCCTTGATATTTAGTCATTTTCAGCCAATTTTCTGGATTTTTGAAAATTTCACTTTTTTGTGAAAATATCCACTAAATGAGGGAATAATATGTGTGAGGGTACCCCAGGAGAGTTCCAAATGTGTGTGGGTAGAATATATATCCCACGGGGGTAAAATTAAAAAAAGTTTAAAAAAAATTTCTTTTGGACTTAGTAATTTTTCCGGCGTTCATCAGACTTTCAGATAGGGGAAATGTCAGTGAGCATTCCGATTTCAGTTCCAGAGTGATTCGCCCAATGAGTCCTTGATATTTAGTCGTTTTCAGCCAATTTTCTGGATTTTAGAAAATTTCACTTTTTTGTGAAAATATCCACTAAATGAGGGAATAATATGTGTGAGGGTACCCCAGAAGAGTTCCAAATGTGTGTGGGTAGAATATCTATCCCACGGGGGTAAAATTGAAAAAGTTTTAAAAAAAATTTTTTTGGACTTAGTAATTTTTCCGGCGTTCATCAGACTTTCAGATAGGGGAAATGTCAGTGAGCATTCCGATTTTAGTTCCAGAGCGATTCGCCCAATGAGTCCTTGACATTTAGTCGTTTTCATCCAATTTTCTGGATTTTTGAAAATTTCACTTTTTTGTGAAAATATCCACTAAATGATGGAATAATATGTGTGAGGTTTCCCCAGGAGAGTTCCAAATGTGTGTGGGTAGAATATATATCCCACGGGGGTAAAATTGAAAAAAGTTGAAAAAATTTTTTTCTTGGACTTAGTCATTTTTCCGTCGTTTATCAGACTTTCAGATAGGGGAAATGTCAGTGAGCATTCCGATTTTAGCTCCAGAGCGATTCGCCCAATGAGTCCTTGATATTTAGTCGTTTTCATCCAATTTTCTGGATTTTTGAAAATTTCACTTTTTTGTGAAAATATCCACTAAATGATGGAATAATATGTGTGAGGTTACCCCAGGAGAGTTCCAAATGTGTGTGGGTAGAATATATATCCCACGGGGGTAAAATTGAAAAAAGTTGAAAAATTTTTTTTCTTGGACTTAGTCATTTTTCCGGCGTTTATCAGACTTTCAGATAGGGGAAATGTCAGTGAGCATTCCGATTTCAGTTCCAGAGTGATTCGCCCAATGAGTCCTTGATATTTAGTCGTCATCAGCCAATTTTCTGGATTTTTGAAAATTTAACTTTTTTGTGAAAATATCCACTAAATGAGGGCATAATATGTGTGAGGGTACCCCAGGAGAATTCCAAATGTGTGTGGGTAGAATATATATCCCACGGGGGTAATATTGAAAAAAGTTTTAAAAAATTTTTTTTTGGACTTAGTAATTTTTCCGGCGTTCATCAGACTTTCAGATAGGGGAAATGTCAGTGAGCATTCCGATTTCAGTTCCAGAGCGATTTGCCCAATGAATCCTTGATATTTAGTCGTTTTCAGCCAATTTTCTGGATTTTTGAAAATTTCACTTTTTTGTGAAAATATCCTCTAAATGAGGGAATAATATGTGTGAGGGTACCCCAGGAGAGTTCCAAATGTGTGTGGGTAGAATATATATCCCACGGGGGTAAAATTGAAAAAAGTTTAAAAAAAATTTTTTTTGGACTTAGTAATTTTTCCGGCGTTCATCAGACTTTCAGATAAGGGAAATGTCAGTGAGCATTCCGATTTCAGTTCCAGAGCGATTCGCCCAATGAGTCCTTGATATTTAGTCGTTTTCAGCCAATTTTCTGGATTTTTGAAAATTTCACTTTTTTGTGAAAATATCCACTAAATGAGGGAATAATATGTGTGAGGGTACCCCAGGAGAGTTCCAAATGTGTGTGGGTAGAATATATATCCCACGGGGGTAAAATTGAAAAAAGTTTTAAAAAAATTTTTTTTGGACTTAGTAATTTTTCCGGCGTTCATCAGACTTTCAGATAAGGGAAATGTCAGTGAGCATTCCGATTTCAGTTCCAGAGCGATTCGCCCAATGAGTCCTTGATATTTAGTCATTTTCAGCCAATTTTCTGGATTTTTGAAAATTTCACTTTTTTGTGAAAATATCCACTAAATGAGGGAATAATATGTGTGAGGGTACACCAGAAGAGTTCCAAATGTGTGTGGGTAGAATATATATCCCACGGGGGTAAAATTAAAAAAAGTTTAAAAAAAATTTCTTTTGGACTTAGTAATTTTTCCGGCGTTCATCAGACTTTCAGATAGGGGAAATGTCAGTGAGCATTCCGATTTCAGTTCCAGAGTGATTCGCCCAATGAGTCCTTGATATTTAATAGTTTTCAGCCAATTTTCTGGATTTTAGAAAATTTCACTTTTTTGTGAAAATATCCACTAAATGAGGGAATAATATGTGTGAGGGTACCCCAGAAGAGTTCCAAATGTGTGTGGGTAGAATATCTATCCCACGGGGGTAAAATTGAAAAAGTTTTAAAAAAATTTTTTTTGGACTTAGTAATTTTTCCGGCGTTCATCAGACTTTCAGATAGGGGAAATGTCAGTGAGCATTCCGATTTCAGTTCCAGAGTGATTCGCCCAATGAGTCCTTGATATTTAGTCGTTTTCATCCAATTTTCTGGATTTTTGAAAATTTCACTTTTTTGTGAAAATATCCACTAAATGATGGAATAATATGTGTGAGGTTACCCCAGGAGAGTTCCAAATGTGTGTGGGTAGAATATATATCCCAAGGGGGTAAAATTGAAAAAAGTTGAAAAAATTTTTTTCTTGGACTTAGTCATTTTTCCGGCGTTTATCAGACTTTCAGATAGGGGAAATGTCAGTGAGCATTCCGATTTCAGTTCCAGAGCGATTCGCCCAATGCGTCCTTGATATTTAGTCGTCATCAGCCAATTTTCTGGATTTTTGAAA
The DNA here is from genome assembly GCF_046119375.1 of Phyllobates terribilis. Taxonomy (NCBI): domain Eukaryota; kingdom Metazoa; phylum Chordata; class Amphibia; order Anura; family Dendrobatidae; genus Phyllobates; species Phyllobates terribilis. The sequence goes on along the minus strand of NW_027362791.1, from coordinate 13,207,090 downwards.
ATTTAACTTTTTTGTTAAAATATCAACTAAATGAGGGCATAATATGTGTGAGGGTACCCCAGGAGAGTTCCAAATGTGTGTGGGTAGAATATATATCCCACGGGGGTAATATTGAAAAAAGTTTTAAAAAAATTTTTTTTGGACTTAGTAATTTTTCCGGCGTTCATCAGACTTTCAGATAGGGGAAATGTCAGTGAGCATTCCGATTTCAGTTCCAGAGCGATTTGCCCAATGAATCCTTGATATTTAGCCGTTTTCAGCCAATTTTCTGGATTTTTGAAAATTTCACTTTTTTGTGAAAATATCCACTAAATGAGGGAATAATATGTGTGAGGGTACCCCAGGAGAGTTCCAAATGTGTGTGGGTAGAATATATATCCCACGGGGGTAAAATTGAGAAAAGTTTAAAAAAAATTTTTTTTGTACTTAGTAATTTTTCCGGCGTTCATCAGACTTTCAGATAAGGGAAATGTCAGTGAGCATTCCGATTTCAGTTCCAGAGCGATTCGCCCAATGAGTCCTTGATATTTAGTCGTTTTCAGCCAATTTTCTGGATTTTTGAAAATTTCACTTTTTTGTGAAAATATCCACTAAATGAGGGAATAATATGTGTGAGGGTACACCAGAAGAGTTCCAAATGTGTGTGGGTAGAATATATATCCCACGGGGGTAAAATTGAAAAAAGTTGAAAAAAAATTTTTTTTGGACTTAGTAATTTTTCCGGCGTTCATCAGACTTTCAGATAAGGGAAATGTCAGTGAGCATTCCGATTTCAGTTCCAGAGCGATTCGCCCAATGAGTCCTTGATATTTAGTCATTTTCAGCCAATTTTCTGGATTTTTGAAAATTTCACTTTTTTGTGAAAATATCCACTAAATGAGGGAATAATATGTGTGAGGGTACCCCAGGAGAGTTCCAAATGTGTGTGGGTAGAATATATATCCCACGGGGGTAAAATTAAAAAAAGTTTAAAAAAAATTTCTTTTGGACTTAGTAATTTTTCCGGCGTTCATCAGACTTTCAGATAGGGGAAATGTCAGTGAGCATTCCGATTTCAGTTCCAGAGTGATTCGCCCAATGAGTCCTTGATATTTAGTCGTTTTCAGCCAATTTTCTGGATTTTAGAAAATTTCACTTTTTTGTGAAAATATCCACTAAATGAGGGAATAATATGTGTGAGGGTACCCCAGAAGAGTTCCAAATGTGTGTGGGTAGAATATCTATCCCACGGGGGTAAAATTGAAAAAGTTTTAAAAAAAATTTTTTTGGACTTAGTAATTTTTCCGGCGTTCATCAGACTTTCAGATAGGGGAAATGTCAGTGAGCATTCCGATTTTAGTTCCAGAGCGATTCGCCCAATGAGTCCTTGACATTTAGTCGTTTTCATCCAATTTTCTGGATTTTTGAAAATTTCACTTTTTTGTGAAAATATCCACTAAATGATGGAATAATATGTGTGAGGTTTCCCCAGGAGAGTTCCAAATGTGTGTGGGTAGAATATATATCCCACGGGGGTAAAATTGAAAAAAGTTGAAAAAATTTTTTTCTTGGACTTAGTCATTTTTCCGTCGTTTATCAGACTTTCAGATAGGGGAAATGTCAGTGAGCATTCCGATTTCAGTTCCAGAGCAATTCGCCCAATGAGTCCTTGATATTTAGTCGTCATCAGCCAATTTTCTGGATTTTTGAAAATTTCACTTTTTTGTGAAAATATCCACTAAATGAGGGAATAATATGTGTGAGGGTACCCCAGGAGAGTTCCAAATGTGTGTGGGTAGAATATATATCCCACGGGGGTAAAATTGAAAAAAGTTTAAAAAAAATTTTTTTTGGACTTAGGAATTTTTCCGGCGTTCATCAGACTTTCAGATAAGGGAAATGTCAGTGAGCATTCCGATTTCAGTTCCAGAGCGATTCGCCCAATGAGTCCTTGATATTTAGTCGTTTTCAGCCAATTTTCTGGATTTTTGAAAATTTCACTTTTTTGTGAAAATATCCACTAAATGAGGGAATAATATGTGTGAGGGTACACCAGAAGAATTCCAAATGTGTGTGGGTAGAATATATATCCCACGGGGGTAAAATTGAAAAAAGTTGAAAAAAAATTTTTTTTGGACTTAGTAATTTTTCCGGCGTTCATCAGACTTTCAGATAGGGGAAATGTCAGTGAAGCATTCCGATTTCATTTCCAGAGCGATTCGCCCAATGAGTCCTTGATATTTATTCGTTTTCAGCCAATTTTCTGGATTTTTGAAAATTTCACTTTTTTGTTAAAATATCCACTAAATGATGGAATAATATGTGTGAGGGTACCCCAGGAGAGTTCCAAATGTGTGTGGGTAGAATATATATCCAACGGGGATAAAATTGAAAAAAGTTGAAAAAAAATTTTTTTTGGACTTAGTAATTTTTCCGGCGTTTATCAGACTTTCAGATAGGGGAAATGTCAGTGAGCATTCCGATTTCAGTTCCAGAGCGATTCGCCCAATGAGTCCTTGATATTTATTCGTTATCAGCCAATTTTCTGGATTTTTGAAAATTTCACTTTTTTGTGAAAATATCCACTAAATGAGGGAATAATATGTGTGAGGGTACCCCAGGAGAGTTCCAAATGTGTGTGGGTAGAATATATATCCCACGGGGGTAATATTGAAAAAAGTTTTAAAAAAACTTTTTTTGGACTTAGTAATTTTTCCGGCGTTCATCAGACTTTCAGATAGGGGAAATGTCAGTGAGCATTCCGATTTCAGTTCCAGAGCGATTTGCCCAATGAATCCTTGATATTTAGTCGTTTTCAGCCAATTTTCTGGATTTTTGAAAATTTCACTTTTTTGTGAAAATATCCACTAAATGAGGGAATAATATGTGTGAGGGTACACCAGAAGAATTCCAAATGTGTGTGGGTAGAATATATATCCCACGGGGGTAAAATTGAAAAAAGTTGAAAAAAAATTTTTTTTGGACTTAGTAATTTTTCCGGCGTTCATCAGACTTTCAGATAGGGGAAATGTCAGTGAAGCATTCCGATTTCATTTCCAGAGCGATTCGCCCAATGAGTCCTTGATATTTATTCGTTTTCAGCCAATTTTCTGGATTTTTGAAAATTTCACTTTTTTGTTAAAATATCCACTAAATGATGGAATAATATGTGTGAGGGTACCCCAGGAGAGTTCCAAATGTGTGTGGGTAGAATATATATCCAACGGGGATAAAATTGAAAAAAGTTGAAAAAAATTTTTTTTTGGACTTAGTAATTTTTCCGGCGTTCATCAGACTTTCAGATAGGGGAAATGTCAGTGAGCATTCCGATTTCAGTTCCAGAGCGATTCGCCCAATGAGTCCTTGATATTTAGTCGTTTTCAGCCAATTTTCTGGATTTTGAAAATTTCACTTTTTTGTGAAAATATCCCCTAAATAAGGGAATAATGTGTGTGAGGGTACCCCAGGAGAGTTCCAAATGTGTGTGGGTAGAATATATATCCCACGTGGGTAAAATTGAAAAAATTTGAAAAAAAATTTTTTTTGGACTTAGTAATTTTTCCGGCGTTTATCAGACTTTCAGATAGGGGAAATGTCAGTGAGCATTCCAATTTCAGTTCCCGAGCGATTCGCCCAATGAGTCCTTGATATTTAGTCGTTTTCTGCCAATTTTCTGGATTTTTGAAAATTTCACTTTTTTGTGAAAATATCCACTAAATGATGGAATAATATGTGTGAGGGTACCCCAGGAGAGTTCCAAATGTGTGTGGGTAGAATATATATCCCACGGGGGTAAAATTGAAAAAAGTTTAAAAAAAATTTTTTTTGGACTTAGTAATTTTTCCGGCGTTCATCAGACTTTCAGATAGGGGAAATGTCAGTGAGCATTCCGATTTCAGTTCCAGAGCGATTCGCCCAATGAGTCCTTGATATTTAGTCGTTTTCAGCCAATTTTCTGGATTTTGAAAATTTCACTTTTTTGTGACAATATCCCCTAAATGAGGGAATAATATGTGTGAGGGTACCCCAGGAGAGTTCCAAATGTGTGTGGGTAGAATATATATCCCACGGGGTAAAATTGAAAAAAGTTTAAAAAAATTTTTTCTTGGACTTAGTCATTTTTCCGGCGTTTATCAGACTTTCAGATAAGGGAAATGTCAGTGAGCGTTCCGATTTCAGTTCCAGAGCGATTCGCCCAATGAGTCCTTGATATTTAGTCGTTTTCAGCCAATTTTCTGGATTTTTGAAAATTTCACTTTTTTGTGAAAATATCCACTAAATGAGGGAATAATATGTGTGAGGGTACCCCAGGAGAGTTCCAAATGTGTGTGGGTAGAATATATATCCCACTGGGGTAAAATTGAAAAAATTTGAAAAAAAATTTTTTTTGGACTTAGTAATTTTTCCGGCGTTTATCAGACTTTCAGATAGGGGAAATGTCAGTGAGCATTCCAATTTCAGTTCCCGAGCGATTCGCCCAATGAGTCCTTGATATTTATTCGTTTTCAGCCAATTTTCTGGATTTTTGAAAATTTCACTTTTTTGTTAAAATATCCACTAAATGATGGAATAATATGTGTGAGGGTACCCCAGGAGAGTTCCAAATGTGTGTGGGTAGAATATATATCCAACGGGGATAAAATTGAAAAAAGTTGAAAAAAAATTTTTTTTGGACTTAGTAATTTTTCCGTCGTTTATCAGACTTTCAGATAGGGGAAATGTCAGTGAGCATTCCAATTTCAGTTCCCGAGCGATTCGCCCAATGAGTCCTTGATATTTAGTCGTTTTCTGCCAATTTTCTGGATTTTTGAAAATTTCACTTTTTTGTGAAAATATCCACTAAATGATGGAATAATATGTGTGAGGGTACCCCAGGAGAGTTCCAAATGTGTGTGGGTAGAATATATATCCCACGGGGGTAAAATTGAAAAAAGTTTAAAAAAAATTTTTTTTGGACTTAGGAATTTTTCCGGCGTTCATCAGACTTTCAGATAAGGGAAATGTCAGTGAGCATTCCGATTTCAGTTCCAGAGCGATTCGCCCAATGAGTCCTTGATATTTAGTCGTTTTCAGCCAATTTTCTGGATTTTTGAAAATTTCACTTTTTTGTGAAAATATCCACTAAATGAGGGAATAATATGTGTGAGGGTACACCAGAAGAATTCCAAATGTGTGTGGGTAGAATATATATCCCACGGGGGTAAAATTGAAAAAAGTTGAAAAAAAATTTTTTTTGGACTTAGTAATTTTTCCGGCGTTCATCAGACTTTCAGATAGGGGAAATGTCAGTGAAGCATTCCGATTTCATTTCCAGAGCGATTCGCCCAATGAGTCCTTGATATTTATTCGTTTTCAGCCAATTTTCTGGATTTTTGAAAATTTCACTTTTTTGTTAAAATATCCACTAAATGATGGAATAATATGTGTGAGGGTACCCCAGGAGAGTTCCAAATGTGTGTGGGTAGAATATATATCCAACGGGGATAAAATTGAAAAAAGTTTTAAAAAAATTTTTTTTGGACTTAGTAATTTTTCCGGCGTTCATCAGACTTTCAGATAGGGGAAATGTCAGTGAGCATTCCGATTTCAGTTCCAGAGCGATTTGCCCAATGAATCCTTGATATTTAGTCGTTTTCAGCCAATTTTCTGGATTTTTGAAAATTTCACTTTTTTGTGAAAATATCCACTAAATGAGGGAATAATATGTGTGAGGGTACCCCAGGAGAGTTCCAAATGTGTGTGGGTAGAATATATATCCCACGGGGGTAAAATTTAAAAAAGTTTAAAAAAAATTTTTTTTGGACTTAGTAATTTTTCCGGCGTTCATCAGACTTTCAGATAAGGGAAATGTCAGTGAGCATTCCGATTTCAGTTCCAGAGCGATTCGCCCAATGAGTCCTTGATATTTAGTCGTTTTCAGCCAATTTTCTGGATTTTTGAAAATTTCACTTTTTTGTGAAAATATCCACTAAATGAGGGAATAATATGTGTGAGGGTACACCAGAAGAGTTCCAAATGTGTGTGGGTAGAATATATATCCCACGGGGGTAAAATTGAAAAAAGTTGAAAAAAAATTTTTTTTGGACTTAGTAATTTTTCCGGCGTTCATCAGACTTTCAGATAAGGGAAATGTCAGTGAGCATTCCGATTTCAGTTCCAGAGCGATTCGCCCAATGAGTCCTTGATATTTAGTCATTTTCAGCCAACTTTCTGGATTTTTGAAAATTTCACTTTTTTGTGAAAATATCCACTAAATGAGGGAATAATATGTGTGAGGGTACCCCAGGAGAGTTCCAAATGTGTGTGGGTAGAATATATATCCCACGGGGGAAAAATTGAAAAAAGTTTTAAAAAAATTTTTTTTGGACTTAGTAATTTTTCCGGCGTTCATCAGACTTTCAGATAAGGGAAATGTCAGTGAGCATTCCGATTTCAGTTCCAGAGCGATTCGCCCAATGAGTCCTTGATATTTAGTCATTTTCAGCCAATTTTCTGGATTTTTGAAAATTTCACTTTTTTGTGAAAATATCCACTAAATGAGGGAATAATATGTGTGAGGGTACCCCAGGAGAGTTCCAAATGGGTGTGGGTAGAATATATATCCCAAGGGGATAAAATTGAAAAAAGTTTAAAAAAATTTTTTTTGGACTTAGTAATTTTTCCGGCGTTCATCAGACTTTCAGATGGGGGAAATGTCAGTGAGCATTCCGATTTCAGTTCCAGAGCGATTCGCCGAATGAGTCCTTGATATTTAGTCGTTTTCAGCCAATTTTCTGGATTTTTGAAAATTTCACTTTTTTGTGAAAATATCCACTAAATGAGGGAATAATATGTGTGAGGGTACACCAGAAGAGTTCCAAATGTGTGTGGGTAGAATATATATCCCACGGGGGTAAAATTAAAAAAAGTTTAAAAAAAATTTCTTTTGGACTTAGTAATTTTTCCGGCGTTCATCAGACTTTCAGATAGGGGAAATGTCAGTGAGCATTCCGATTTCAGTTCCAGAGTGATTCGCCCAATGAGTCCTTGATATTTAGTCGTTTTCAGCCAATTTTCTGGATTTTAGAAAATTTCACTTTTTTGTGAAAATATCCACTAAATGAGGGAATAATATGTGTGAGGGTACCCCAGAAGAGTTCCAAATGTGTGTCGGTAGAATATCTATCCCACGGGGGTAAAATTGAAAAAGTTTAAAAAAAATTTTTTTTGGACTTAGTAATTTTTCCGGCGTTCATTAGACTTTCAGATAGGGGAAATGTCAGTGAGCATTCCGATTTTAGCTCCAGAGCGATTCGCCCAATGAGTCCTTGATATTTAGTCGTTTTCATCCAATTTTCTGGATTTTTGAAAATTTCACTTTTTTGTGAAAATATCCACTAAATGATGGAATAATATGTGTGAGGTTACCCCAGGAGAGTTCCAAATGTGTGTGGGTAGAATATATATCCCACGGGGGTAAAATTGAAAAAAGTTGAAAAATTTTTTTTCTTGGACTTAGTCATTTTTCCGGCGTTTATCAGACTTTCAGATAGGGGAAATGTCAGTGAGCATTCCGATTTCAGTTCCAGAGTGATTCGCCCAATGAGTCCTTGATATTTAGTCGTCATCAGCCAATTTTCTGGATTTTTGAAAATTTAACTTTTTTGTGAAAATATCCACTAAATGAGGGCATAATATGTGTGAGGGTACCCCAGGAGAATTCCAAATGTGTGTGGGTAGAATATATATCCCACGGGGGTAATATTGAAAAAAGTTTTAAAAAATTTTTTTTTGGACTTAGTAATTTTTCCGGCGTTCATCAGACTTTCAGATAGGGGAAATGTCAGTGAGCATTCCGATTTCAGTTCCAGAGCGATTTGCCCAATGAATCCTTGATATTTAGTCGTTTTCAGCCAATTTTCTGGATTTTTGAAAATTTCACTTTTTTGTGAAAATATCCTCTAAATGAGGGAATAATATGTGTGAGGGTACCCCAGGAGAGTTCCAAATGTGTGTGGGTAGAATATATATCCCACGGGGGTAAAATTGAAAAAAGTTTAAAAAAAATTTTTTTTGGACTTAGTAATTTTTCCGGCGTTCATCAGACTTTCAGATAAGGGAAATGTCAGTGAGCATTCCGATTTCAGTTCCAGAGCGATTCGCCCAATGAGTCCTTGATATTTAGTCGTTTTCAGCCAATTTTCTGGATTTTTGAAAATTTCACTTTTTTGTGAAAATATCCACTAAATGAGGGAATAATATGTGTGAGGGTACCCCAGGAGAGTTCCAAATGTGTGTGGGTAGAATATATATCCCACGGGGGTAAAATTGAAAAAAGTTTTAAAAAAATTTTTTTTGGACTTAGTAATTTTTCCGGCGTTCATCAGACTTTCAGATAAGGGAAATGTCAGTGAGCATTCCGATTTCAGTTCCAGAGCGATTCGCCCAATGAGTCCTTGATATTTAGTCATTTTCAGCCAATTTTCTGGATTTTTGAAAATTTCACTTTTTTGTGAAAATATCCACTAAATGAGGGAATAATATGTGTGAGGGTACACCAGAAGAGTTCCAAATGTGTGTGGGTAGAATATATATCCCACGGGGGTAAAATTAAAAAAAGTTTAAAAAAAATTTCTTTTGGACTTAGTAATTTTTCCGGCGTTCATCAGACTTTCAGATAGGGGAAATGTCAGTGAGCATTCCGATTTCAGTTCCAGAGTGATTCGCCCAATGAGTCCTTGATATTTAATAGTTTTCAGCCAATTTTCTGGATTTTAGAAAATTTCACTTTTTTGTGAAAATATCCACTAAATGAGGGAATAATATGTGTGAGGGTACCCCAGAAGAGTTCCAAATGTGTGTGGGTAGAATATCTATCCCACGGGGGTAAAATTGAAAAAGTTTTAAAAAAATTTTTTTTGGACTTAGTAATTTTTCCGGCGTTCATCAGACTTTCAGATAGGGGAAATGTCAGTGAGCATTCCGATTTCAGTTCCAGAGTGATTCGCCCAATGAGTCCTTGATATTTAGTCGTTTTCATCCAATTTTCTGGATTTTTGAAAATTTCACTTTTTTGTGAAAATATCCACTAAATGATGGAATAATATGTGTGAGGTTACCCCAGGAGAGTTCCAAATGTGTGTGGGTAGAATATATATCCCAAGGGGGTAAAATTGAAAAAAGTTGAAAAAATTTTTTTCTTGGACTTAGTCATTTTTCCGGCGTTTATCAGACTTTCAGATAGGGGAAATGTCAGTGAGCATTCCGATTTCAGTTCCAGAGCGATTCGCCCAATGCGTCCTTGATATTTAGTCGTCATCAGCCAATTTTCTGGATTTTTGAAAATTTAACTTTTTTGTTAAAATATCAACTAAATGAGGGCATAATATGTGTGAGGGTACCCCAGGAGAGTTCCAAATGTGTGTGGGTAGAATATATATCCCACGGGGGTAATATTGAAAAAAGTTTTAAAAAAATTTTTTTTGGACTTAGTAATTTTTCCGGCGTTCATCAGACTTTCAGATAGGGGAAATGTCAGTGAGCATTCCGATTTCAGTTCCAGAGCGATTTGCCCAATGAATCCTTGATATTTAGTCGTTTTCAGCCAATTTTCTGGATTTTTGAAAATTTCACTTTTTTGTGAAAATATCCACTAAATGAGGGAATAATATGTGTGAGGGTACCCCAGGAGAGTTCCAAATGTGTGTGGGTAGAATATATATCCCACGGGGGTAAAATTGAAAAAAGTTTAAAAAAAATTTTTTTTGTACTTAGTAATTTTTCCGGCGTTCATCAGACTTTCAGATAAGGGAAATGTCAGTGAGCATTCCGATTTCAGTTCCAGAGCGATTCGCCCAATGAGTCCTTGATATTTAGTCGTTTTCAGCCAATTTTCTGGATTTTTGAAAATTTCACTTTTTTGTGAAAATATCCACTAAATGAGGGAATAATATGTGTGAGGGTACACCAGAAGAGTTCCAAATGTGTGTGGGTAGAATATATATCCCACGGGGGTAAAATTGAAAAAAGTTGAAAAAAAATTTTTTTTGGACTTAGTAATTTTTCCGGCGTTCATCAGACTTTCAGATAAGGGAAATGTCAGTGAGCATTCCGATTTCAGTTCCAGAGCGATTCGCCCAATGAGTCCTTGATATTTAGTCATTTTCAGCCAATTTTCTGGATTTTTGAAAATTTCACTTTTTTGTGAAAATATCCACTAAATGAGGGAATAATATGTGTGAGGGTACCCCAGGAGAGTTCCAAATGTGTGTGGGTAGAATATATATCCCACGGGGGTAAAATTAAAAAAAGTTTAAAAAAAATTTCTTTTGGACTTAGTAATTTTTCCGGCGTTCATCAGACTTTCAGATAGGGGAAATGTCAGTGAGCATTCCGATTTCAGTTCCAGAGTGATTCGCCCAATGAGTCCTTGATATTTAGTCGTTTTCAGCCAATTTTCTGGATTTTAGAAAATTTCACTTTTTTGTGAAAATATCCACTAAATGAGGGAATAATATGTGTGAGGGTACCCCAGAAGAGTTCCAAATGTGTGTGGGTAGAATATCTATCCCACGGGGGTAAAATTGAAAAAGTTTTAAAAAAAATTTTTTTGGACTTAGTAATTTTTCCGGCGTTCATCAGACTTTCAGATAGGGGAAATGTCAGTGAGCATTCCGATTTTAGTTCCAGAGCGATTCGCCCAATGAGTCCTTGACATTTAGTCGTTTTCATCCAATTTTCTGGATTTTTGAAAATTTCACTTTTTTGTGAAAATATCCACTAAATGATGGAATAATATGTGTGAGGTTTCCCCAGGAGAGTTCCAAATGTGTGTGGGTAGAATATATATCCCACGGGGGTAAAATTGAAAAAAGTTGAAAAAATTTTTTTCTTGGACTTAGTCATTTTTCCGTCGTTTATCAGACTTTCAGATAGGGGAAATGTCAGTGAGCATTCCGATTTCAGTTCCAGAGCAATTCGCCCAATGAGTCCTTGATATTTAGTCGTCATCAGCCAATTTTCTGGATTTTTGAAAATTTCACTTTTTTGTGAAAATATCCACTAAATGAGGGAATAATATGTGTGAGGGTACCCCAGGAGAGTTCCAAATGTGTGTGGGTAGAATATATATCCCACGGGGGTAAAATTGAAAAAAGTTTAAAAAAAATTTTTTTTGGACTTAGGAATTTTTCCGGCGTTCATCAGACTTTCAGATAAGGGAAATGTCAGTGAGCATTCCGATTTCAGTTCCAGAGCGATTCGCCCAATGAGTCCTTGATATTTAGTCGTTTTCAGCCAATTTTCTGGATTTTTGAAAATTTCACTTTTTTGTGAAAATATCCACTAAATGAGGGAATAATATGTGTGAGGGTACACCAGAAGAATTCCAAATGTGTGTGGGTAGAATATATATCCCACGGGGGTAAAATTGAAAAAAGTTGAAAAAAAATTTTTTTTGGACTTAGTAATTTTTCCGGCGTTCATCAGACTTTCAGATAGGGGAAATGTCAGTGAAGCATTCCGATTTCATTTCCAGAGCGATTCGCCCAATGAGTCCTTGATATTTATTCGTTTTCAGCCAATTTTCTGGATTTTTGAAAATTTCACTTTTTTGTTAAAATATCCACTAAATGATGGAATAATATGTGTGAGGGTACCCCAGGAGAGTTCCAAATGTGTGTGGGTAGAATATATATCCAACGGGGATAAAATTGAAAAAAGTTGAAAAAAAATTTTTTTTGGACTTAGTAATTTTTCCGGCGTTTATCAGACTTTCAGATAGGGGAAATGTCAGTGAGCATTCCGATTTCAGTTCCAGAGCGATTCGCCCAATGAGTCCTTGATATTTATTCGTTATCAGCCAATTTTCTGGATTTTTGAAAATTTCACTTTTTTGTGAAAATATCCACTAAATGAGGGAATAATATGTGTGAGGGTACCCCAGGAGAGTTCCAAATGTGTGTGGGTAGAATATATATCCCACGGGGGTAATATTGAAAAAAGTTTTAAAAAAACTTTTTTTGGACTTAGTAATTTTTCCGGCGTTCATCAGACTTTCAGATAGGGGAAATGTCAGTGAGCATTCCGATTTCAGTTCCAGAGCGATTTGCCCAATGAATCCTTGATATTTAGTCGTTTTCAGCCAATTTTCTGGATTTTTGAAAATTTCACTTTTTTGTGAAAATATCCACTAAATGAGGGAATAATATGTGTGAGGGTACACCAGAAGAATTCCAAATGTGTGTGGGTAGAATATATATCCCACGGGGGTAAAATTGAAAAAAGTTGAAAAAAAATTTTTTTTGGACTTAGTAATTTTTCCGGCGTTCATCAGACTTTCAGATAGGGGAAATGTCAGTGAAGCATTCCGATTTCATTTCCAGAGCGATTCGCCCAATGAGTCCTTGATATTTATTCGTTTTCAGCCAATTTTCTGGATTTTTGAAAATTTCACTTTTTTGTTAAAATATCCACTAAATGATGGAATAATATGTGTGAGGGTACCCCAGGAGAGTTCCAAATGTGTGTGGGTAGAATATATATCCAACGGGGATAAAATTGAAAAAAGTTGAAAAAAATTTTTTTTTGGACTTAGTAATTTTTCCGGCGTTCATCAGACTTTCAGATAGGGGAAATGTCAGTGAGCATTCCGATTTCAGTTCCAGAGCGATTCGCCCAATGAGTCCTTGATATTTAGTCGTTTTCAGCCAATTTTCTGGATTTTGAAAATTTCACTTTTTTGTGAAAATATCCCCTAAATAAGGGAATAATGTGTGTGAGGGTACCCCAGGAGAGTTCCAAATGTGTGTGGGTAGAATATATATCCCACGTGGGTAAAATTGAAAAAATTTGAAAAAAAATTTTTTTTGGACTTAGTAATTTTTCCGGCGTTTATCAGACTTTCAGATAGGGGAAATGTCAGTGAGCATTCCAATTTCAGTTCCCGAGCGATTCGCCCAATGAGTCCTTGATATTTAGTCGTTTTCTGCCAATTTTCTGGATTTTTGAAAATTTCACTTTTTTGTGAAAATATCCACTAAATGATGGAATAATATGTGTGAGGGTACCCCAGGAGAGTTCCAAATGTGTGTGGGTAGAATATATATCCCACGGGGGTAAAATTGAAAAAAGTTTAAAAAAAATTTTTTTTGGACTTAGTAATTTTTCCGGCGTTCATCAGACTTTCAGATAGGGGAAATGTCAGTGAGCATTCCGATTTCAGTTCCAGAGCGATTCGCCCAATGAGTCCTTGATATTTAGTCGTTTTCAGCCAATTTTCTGGATTTTGAAAATTTCACTTTTTTGTGACAATATCCCCTAAATGAGGGAATAATATGTGTGAGGGTACCCCAGGAGAGTTCCAAATGTGTGTGGGTAGAATATATATCCCACGGGGTAAAATTGAAAAAAGTTTAAAAAAATTTTTTCTTGGACTTAGTCATTTTTCCGGCGTTTATCAGACTTTCAGATAAGGGAAATGTCAGTGAGCGTTCCGATTTCAGTTCCAGAGCGATTCGCCCAATGAGTCCTTGATATTTAGTCGTTTTCAGCCAATTTTCTGGATTTTTGAAAATTTCACTTTTTTGTGAAAATATCCACTAAATGAGGGAATAATATGTGTGAGGGTACCCCAGGAGAGTTCCAAATGTGTGTGGGTAGAATATATATCCCACTGGGGTAAAATTGAAAAAATTTGAAAAAAAATTTTTTTTGGACTTAGTAATTTTTCCGGCGTTTATCAGACTTTCAGATAGGGGAAATGTCAGTGAGCATTCCAATTTCAGTTCCCGAGCGATTCGCCCAATGAGTCCTTGATATTTATTCGTTTTCAGCCAATTTTCTGGATTTTTGAAAATTTCACTTTTTTGTTAAAATATCCACTAAATGATGGAATAATATGTGTGAGGGTACCCCAGGAGAGTTCCAAATGTGTGTGGGTAGAATATATATCCAACGGGGATAAAATTGAAAAAAGTTGAAAAAAAATTTTTTTTGGACTTAGTAATTTTTCCGTCGTTTATCAGACTTTCAGATAGGGGAAATGTCAGTGAGCATTCCAATTTCAGTTCCCGAGCGATTCGCCCAATGAGTCCTTGATATTTAGTCGTTTTCTGCCAATTTTCTGGATTTTTGAAAATTTCACTTTTTTGTGAAAATATCCACTAAATGATGGAATAATATGTGTGAGGGTACCCCAGGAGAGTTCCAAATGTGTGTGGGTAGAATATATATCCCACGGGGGTAAAATTGAAAAAAGTTTAAAAAAAATTTTTTTTGGACTTAGGAATTTTTCCGGCGTTCATCAGACTTTCAGATAAGGGAAATGTCAGTGAGCATTCCGATTTCAGTTCCAGAGCGATTCGCCCAATGAGTCCTTGATATTTAGTCGTTTTCAGCCAATTTTCTGGATTTTTGAAAATTTCACTTTTTTGTGAAAATATCCACTAAATGAGGGAATAATATGTGTGAGGGTACACCAGAAGAATTCCAAATGTGTGTGGGTAGAATATATATCCCACGGGGGTAAAATTGAAAAAAGTTGAAAAAAAATTTTTTTTGGACTTAGTAATTTTTCCGGCGTTCATCAGACTTTCAGATAGGGGAAATGTCAGTGAAGCATTCCGATTTCATTTCCAGAGCGATTCGCCCAATGAGTCCTTGATATTTATTCGTTTTCAGCCAATTTTCTGGATTTTTGAAAATTTCACTTTTTTGTTAAAATATCCACTAAATGATGGAATAATATGTGTGAGGGTACCCCAGGAGAGTTCCAAATGTGTGTGGGTAGAATATATATCCAACGGGGATAAAATTGAAAAAAGTTGAAAAAAAATTTTTTTTGGACTTAGTAATTTTTCCGGCGTTTATCAGACTTTCAGATAGGGGAAATGTCAGTGAGCATTCCGATTTCAGTTCCAGAGCGATTCGCCCAATGAGTCCTTGATATTTATTCGTTATCAGCCAATTTTCTGGATTTTTGAAAATTTCACTTTTTTGTGAAAATATCCACTAAATGAGGGAATAATATGTGTGAGGGTACCCCAGGAGAGTTCCAAATGTGTGTGGGTAGAATATATATCCCACGGGGGTAATATTGAAAAAAGTTTTAAAAAAACTTTTTTTGGACTTAGTAATTTTTCCGGCGTTCATCAGACTTTCAGATAGGGGAAATGTCAGTGAGCATTCCGATTTCAGTTCCAGAGCGATTTGCCCAATGAATCCTTGATATTTAGTCGTTTTCAGCCAATTTTCTGGATTTTTGAAAATTTCACTTTTTTGTGAAAATATCCACTAAATGAGGGAATAATATGTGTGAGGGTACACCAGAAGAATTCCAAATGTGTGTGGGTAGAATATATATCCCACGGGGGTAAAATTGAAAAAAGTTGAAAAAAAATTTTTTTTGGACTTAGTAATTTTTCCGGCGTTCATCAGACTTTCAGATAGGGGAAATGTCAGTGAAGCATTCCGATTTCATTTCCAGAGCGATTCGCCCAATGAGTCCTTGATATTTATTCGTTTTCAGCCAATTTTCTGGATTTTTGAAAATTTCACTTTTTTGTTAAAATATCCACTAAATGATGGAATAATATGTGTGAGGGTACCCCAGGAGAGTTCCAAATGTGTGTGGGTAGAATATATATCCAACGGGGATAAAATTGAAAAAAGTTGAAAAAAATTTTTTTTTGGACTTAGTAATTTTTCCGGCGTTCATCAGACTTTCAGATAGGGGAAATGTCAGTGAGCATTCCGATTTCAGTTCCAGAGCGATTCGCCCAATGAGTCCTTGATATTTAGTCGTTTTCAGCCAATTTTCTGGATTTTGAAAATTTCACTTTTTTGTGAAAATATCCCCTAAATAAGGGAATAATGTGTGTGAGGGTACCCCAGGAGAGTTCCAAATGTGTGTGGGTAGAATATATATCCCACGTGGGTAAAATTGAAAAAATTTGAAAAAAAATTTTTTTTGGACTTAGTAATTTTTCCGGCGTTTATCAGACTTTCAGATAGGGGAAATGTCAGTGAGCATTCCAATTTCAGTTCCCGAGCGATTCGCCCAATGAGTCCTTGATATTTAGTCGTTTTCTGCCAATTTTCTGGATTTTTGAAAATTTCACTTTTTTGTGAAAATATCCACTAAATGATGGAATAATATGTGTGAGGGTACCCCAGGAGAGTTCCAAATGTGTGTGGGTAGAATATATATCCCACGGGGGTAAAATTGAAAAAAGTTTAAAAAAAATTTTTTTTGGACTTAGTAATTTTTCCGGCGTTCATCAGACTTTCAGATAGGGGAAATGTCAGTGAGCATTCCGATTTCAGTTCCAGAGCGATTCGCCCAATGAGTCCTTGATATTTAGTCGTTTTCAGCCAATTTTCTGGATTTTGAAAATTTCACTTTTTTGTGACAATATCCCCTAAATGAGGGAATAATATGTGTGAGGGTACCCCAGGAGAGTTCCAAATGTGTGTGGGTAGAATATATATCCCACGGGGTAAAATTGAAAAAAGTTTAAAAAAATTTTTTCTTGGACTTAGTCATTTTTCCGGCGTTTATCAGACTTTCAGATAAGGGAAATGTCAGTGAGCGTTCCGATTTCAGTTCCAGAGCGATTCGCCCAATGAGTCCTTGATATTTAGTCGTTTTCAGCCAATTTTCTGGATTTTTGAAAATTTCACTTTTTTGTGAAAATATCCACTAAATGAGGGAATAATATGTGTGAGGGTACCCCAGGAGAGTTCCAAATGTGTGTGGGTAGAATATATATCCCACTGGGGTAAAATTGAAAAAATTTGAAAAAAAATTTTTTTTGGACTTAGTAATTTTTCCGGCGTTTATCAGACTTTCAGATAGGGGAAATGTCAGTGAGCATTCCAATTTCAGTTCCCGAGCGATTCGCCCAATGAGTCCTTGATATTTATTCGTTTTCAGCCAATTTTCTGGATTTTTGAAAATTTCACTTTTTTGTTAAAATATCCACTAAATGATGGAATAATATGTGTGAGGGTACCCCAGGAGAGTTCCAAATGTGTGTGGGTAGAATATATATCCAACGGGGATAAAATTGAAAAAAGTTGAAAAAAAATTTTTTTTGGACTTAGTAATTTTTCCGGCGTTTATCAGACTTTCAGATAGGGGAAATGTCAGTGAGCATTCCAATTTCAGTTCCCGAGCGATTCGCCCAATGAGTCCTTGATATTTAGTCGTTTTCTGCCAATTTTCTGGATTTTTGAAAATTTCACTTTTTTGTGAAAATATCCACTAAATGATGGAATAATATGTGTGAGGGTACCCCAGGAGAGTTCCAAATGTGTGTGGGTAGAATATATATCCCACGGGGGTAAAATTGAAAAAAGTTTAAAAAAAATTTTTTTTGGACTTAGTAATTTTTCCGGCGTTCATCAGACTTTCAGATAAGGGAAATGTCAGTGAGCATTCCGATTTCAGTTCCAGAGCGATTCGCCCAATGAGTCCTTGATATTTAGTCGTTTTCAGCCAATTTTCTGGATTTTTGAAAATTTCACTTTTTTGTGAAAATATCCACTAAATGAGGGAATAATATGTGTGAGGGTACCCCAGGAGAGTTCCAAATGTTTGTGGGTAGAATATATATCCCACGGGGGTAAAATTGAAAAAAGTTTAAAAAAAATTTTTTTTGGACTTAGTAATTTTTCCGGCGTTCATCAGACTTTCAGATAAGGGAAATGTCAGTGAGCATTCCGATTTCAGTTCCAGAGCGATTCGCCCAATGAGTCCTTGATATTTAGTCGTTTTCAGCCAATTTTCTGGATTTTTGAAAATTTCACTTTTTTTGTGAAAATATCCACTAAATGAGGGAATAATATGTGTGAGGGTACACCAGAAGAGTTCCAAATGGGTGTGGGTAGAATATATATCCCACGGGGGTAAAATTGAAAAAAGTTGAAAAAAAATTTTTTTTGGACTTAGTAATTTTTCCGGCGTTCATCAGACTTTCAGATAGGGGAAATGTCAGTGAAGCATTCCGATTTCAGTTCCAGAGCGATTCGCCCAATGAGTCCTTGATATTTATTCGTTTTCAGCCAATTTTCTGGATTTTTGAAAATTTCACTTTTTTGTTAAAATATCCACTAAATGATGGAATAATATGTGTGAGGGTACCCCAGGAGAGTTCCAAATGTGTGTGGGTAGAATATATATCCAACGGGGATAAAATTGAAAAAAGTTGAAAAAAACATTTTTTTGGACTTAGTAATTTTTCCGGCGTTTATCAGACTTTCAGATAGGGGAAATGTCAGTGAGCATTCCGATTTCAGTTCCAGAGCGATTCTCCCAATGAGTCCTTGATATTTAGTCGTTTTCAGCCAATTTCCTGGATTTTGAAAATTTCACTTTTTTGTGAAAATATCCCCTAAATGAGGGAATAATATGTGTGAGGGTACCCCAGGAGAGTTCCAAATGTGTGTGGGTAGAATATATATCCCACGGGGTAAAATTGAAAAAAGTTTAAAAAAAAATTTTCTTGGACTTAGTCATTTTTCCGGCGTTTATCAGACTTTCAGATAGGGGAAATGTCAGTGAGCGTTCCGATTTCAGTTCCAGAGCGATTCGCCCAATGAGTCCTTGATATTTAGTCATTTTCAGCCAATTTTCTGGATTTTTGAAAATTTCACTTTTTTGTGAAAATATCCACTAAATGAGGGAATAATATGTGTGAGGGTTCCCCAGGATAGTTCCAAATGTGTGTGGGTAGAATATATATCCCAAGGGGATAAAATTGAAAAAAGTTTAGAAAACTTTTTTTTGGACTTAGAAATTTTTCCGGCGTTCATCAGACTTTCAGATAGGGGAAATGTCAGTGAGCATTCCGATTTCAGTTCCAGAGCGATTTGCCCATTGAGTCATTGATATTTAGTCGTTTTCAGCCAATTTTCTGGATTTTTGAAAATTTCACTTTTTTGTGAAAATATCCACTAAATGAGGGAATAATATGTGTGAGGGTACACCAGAAGAGTTCCAAATGTGTGTGGGTAGAATATATATCCCACTAGGGTAAAATTGAAAAAAGTTGAAAAAAAATTTTTTTTGGCCTTAGTAATTTTTCCGGCATTCATCAGACTTTCAGATAGGGGAAATGTCAGTGAGCATTCCGATTTCAGTTCCAGAGCTATTCGCCCAATGAGTCCTTGATATTTAGTCGTTTTCAGCCAATTTTCTGGATTTTTGAAAATTTCACTTTTTTCTGAAAATATCCACTAAATGAGGGCATAATATGTGTGAGGGTACCCCAGGAGAGTTCCAAATGTGTGTGGGTAGAACATAAATCCCACGGGGATATAATTGAACAAAGTTTAAAAAAAATTTTTTTGGACTTAGTAATTTTTCCGGCGTTCATCAGACTTTCAGATAGGGGAAATGTCAGTGAGCATTCCGATTTCAGTTCCAGAGTGATTCGCCCAATGAGTCCTTGATATTTAGTCGTTTTCTGCCAATTTTCTGGATTTTTGAAAATTTCACTTTTTTGTGAAAATATCCACTAAATGAGGGAATAATATGTGTGAGGGTACCCCAGGAGAGTTCCAAATGTGTGTGGGTAGAATATATATCCCACGGGGGTAAAATTGAAAAAAGTTTAAAAAAAATTTTTTTTGGACTTAGTAATTTTTCCGGCGTTCATCAGGCTTTCAGATAAGGGAAATGTCAGTGAGCATTCCGATTTCAGTTCCAGAGCGATTCGCCCAATGAGTCCTTGATATTTAGTCGTTTTCAGCCAATTTTCTGGATTTTTGAAAATTTCACTTTTTTGTGAAAATATCCACTAAATGAGGGAATAATATGTGTGAGGGTACCCCAGGAGAGTTCCAAATGTGTGTGGGTAGAATATATATCCCAAGGGGATAAAATTGAAAAAAGTTTAGAAAAAATTTTTTTGGACTTAGTAATTTTTCCGGCGTTCATCAGACTTTCAGATAGGGGAAATGTCAGTGAGCATTCCGATTTCAGTTCCAGAGCGATTCGCCCATTGAGTCATTGATATTTAGTCGTTTTCAGCCAATGTTCTGGATTTTTGAAAATTTCACTTTTTTCTGAAAATATCCACTAAATGAGGGCATAATATGTGTGAGGGTACCCCAGGAGAGTTCCAAATGTGTGTGGGTAGAATATAAATCCCACGGGGATAAAATTGAACAAAGTTTAAAAAAATTTTTTTTTGGACTTAGTAATTTTTCCGGCGTTCATCAGACTTTCAGATAAGGGAAATGTCAGTGAGCATTCCGATTTCAGTTCCAGAGCGATTCGCCCAATGAGTCCTTGATATTTAGTCGTTTTCAGCCAATTTTCTGGATTTTTGAAAATTTCACTTTTTTGTGAAAATATCCACTAAATGAGGGAATAATATGTGTGAGGGTTCCCCAGGAGAGTTCCAAATGTGTGTGGGTAGAATATATATCCCAAGGGGATAAAATTGAAAAAAGTTTAGAAAAAATTTTTTTGGACTTAGTAATTTTTCCGGCGTTCATCAGACTTTCAGATAGGGGAAATGTCAGTGAGCATTCCGATTTCAGTTCCAGAGCGATTCGCCCATTGAGTCATTGATATTTAGTCGTTTTCAGCCAATTTTCTGGATTTTTGAAAATTTCACTTTTTTGTGAAAATATCCACTAAATGAGGGAATAATATGTGTGAGGGTACACCAGAAGAGTTCCAAATGTGTGTGGGTAGAATATATATCCCACTAGGGTAAAATTGAAAAAAGTTTAAAAAAATTTTTTTTTGGACTTAGTAATTTTTCCGGCATTCATCAGACTTTCAGATAGGGGAAATGTCAGTGAGCATTCCGATTTCAGTTCCAGAGCAATTCGCCCAATGAGTCCTTGATATTTAGTCGTTTTCAGCCAATGTTCTGGATTTTTGAAAATTTCACTTTTTTCTGAAAATATCCACTACATGAGGGCATAATATGTGTGAGGGTACCCCAGGAGAGTTCCAAATGTGTGTGGGTAGAATATAAATCCCACGGGGATAAAATTGAACAAAGTTTAAAAAAATTTTTTTTTGGACTTAGTAATTTTTCCGGCGTTCAGCAGACTTTCAGATAGGGGAAATGTCAGTGAGCATTCCGATTTCAGTTCCAGAGTGATTCGCCCAATGAGTCCATGATATTTAGTCGTTTTCTGCCAATTTTCTGGATTTTTGAAAATTTCACTTTTTTGTGAAAATATCCACTAAATGAGGGAATAATATGTGTGAGGGTACCCCAGGAGAGTTCCAAATGTGTGTGGGTAGAATATATATCCCACGGGGGTAAAATTGAAAAAAGTTTAGAAAAAATTTTTTTGGACTTAGTAATTTTTCCGGCGTTCATCAGACTTTCAGATAGGGGAAATGTCAGTCAGCATTCCGATTTCAGTTCCAGAGCGATTCGCCCATTGAGTCATTGATATTTAGTCGTTTTCAGCCAATTTTCTGGATTTTTGAAAATTTCACTTTTTTGTGAAAATATCCACTAAATGAGGGAATAATATGTGTGAGGGTACCCCAGGAGAGTTCCAAATGTGTGTGGGTAGAATATATATCCCACGGGGTAAAATTGAAAAAAGTTTAAAAAAATTTTTTTTTGGACTTAGTAATTTTTCCGGCGTTCATCAGACTTTCAGATAGGGGAAATGGCAGTGAGCATTCCGATTTCAGTTCCAGAGTGATTCGCCAAATGAGTCCTTGATATTTAGTCGTTTTCTGCCAATTTTCTGGATTTTTGAAAATTTCACTTTTTTGTGAAAATATCCACTAAATGAGGGAATAATATGTGTGAGGGTACCCCAGGAGAGTTCCAAATGTGTGTGGGTAGAATATATATCCCACGGGGGTAAAATTGAAAAAAGTTTAAAAAAAATTTTTTTTGGACTTAGTAATTTTTCCGGCGTTCATCAGACTTTCAGATAGGGGAAATGTCAGTGAGCATTCCGATTTCAGTTCCAGAGCGATTCGCCCAATGAGTCCTTGATATTTAGTCGTTTTCAGCCAATTTTCTGGATTTTTGAAAATTTCACTTTTTTGTGAAAATATCCCCTAAATGAGGGAATAATATGTGTGAGGGTACCCCAAGAGAGTTCCAAATGTGTGTGGGTAGAATATATATCCCACAGGGTAAAATTGAAAAAAGTTTAAAAAAAATTTTTCTTGGACTTAGTCATTTTTCCGGCGTTTATCAGACTTTCAGATAGGGGAAATGTCAGTGAGCGTTCCGATTTCAGTTCCAGAGCAATTCGCCCAATGAGTCCTTGATATTTAGTCGTTTTCTGCCAATTTTCTGGATTTTTGAAAATTTCACTTTTTTGTGAAAATATCCACTAAATGAGGGAATAATATGTGTGAGGGTACCCCAGGAGAGTTCCAAATGTGTGTGGGTAGAATATATATCCCACGGGGGTAAAATTGAAAAAAGTTTAAAAAAATTTTTTTTTGGACTTAGTAATTTTTCCGGCGTTCATCAGACTTTCAGATAAGGGAAATGTCAGTGAGCATTCCGATTTCAGTTCCAGAGCGATTCGCCCAATGAGTCCTTGATATTTAGTCGTTTTCTGCCAATTTTCTGGATTTTTGAAAATTTCACTTTTTTGTGAAAATATCCACTAAATGAGGGAATAATATGTGTGAGGGTACCCCAGGAGAGTTCCAAATGTGTGTGGGTAGAATATATATCCCACGGGGGTAAAATTGAAAAAAGTTTAAAAAAATTTTTTTTTGGACTTAGTAATTTTTCCGGCGTTCATCAGACTTTCAGATAAGGGAAATGTCAGTGAGCATTCCGATTTCAGTTCCAGAGCGATTCGCCCAATGAGTCCTTGATATTTAGTCGTTTTCAGCCAATTTTCTGGATTTTTGAAAATTTCACTTTTTTGTGAAAATATCCACTAAATGAGGGAATAATATGTGTGAGGGTTCCCCAGGAGAGTTCCAAATGTGTGTGGGTAGAATATATATCCCAAGGGGATAAAATTGAAAAAAGTTTAGAAAAAATTTTTTTGGACTTAGTAATTTTTCCGGCGTTCATCAGACTTTCAGATAGGGGAAATGTCAGTGAGCATTCCGATTTCAGTTCCAGAGCGATTCGCCCATTGAGTCATTGATATTTAGTCGTTTTCAGCCAATTTTCTGGATTTTTGAAAATTTCACTTTTTTGTGAAAATATCCACTAAATGAGGGAATAATATGTGTGAGGGTACACCAGAAGAGTTCCAAATGTGTGTGGGTAGAATATATATCCCACTAGGGTAAAATTGAAAAAAGTTTAAAAAAAATTTTTTTTGGACTTAGTAATTTTTCCGGCATTCATCAGACTTTCAGATAGGGGAAATGTCAGTGAGCATTCCGATTTCAGTTCCAGAGCAATTCGCCCAATGAGTCCTTGATATTTAGTCGTTTTCAGCCAATGTTCTGGATTTTTGAAAATTTCACTTTTTTCTGAAAATATCCACTACATGAGGGCATAATATGTATGAGGGTACCCCAGGAGAGTTCCAAATGTGTGTGGGTAGAATATATATCCCACGGGGGTAAAATTGAAAAAATTTGAAAAAAAAATTTTTTTGGACTTAGTAATTTTTCCGGCGTTTATCAGACTTTCAGATAGGGGAAATGTCAGTGAGCATTCCAATTTCAGTTCCCGAGCGATTCGCCCAATGAGTCCTTGATATTTAGTCGTTATCAGCCAATTTTCTGGATTTTTGAAAATTTCACTTTTTTGTGAAAATATCCACTAAATGAGGGAATAATATGTGTGAGGGTACCCCAGAAGAGTTCCAAATGTGTGTGGGTAGAATATATATCCCACGGGGGTAAAATTGAAAAAAGTTTAAAAAAATTTTTTTTTGGACTTAGTAATTTTTCCGGCGTTCATCAGACTTTCAGATAGGGGAAATGTCAGTGAGCATTCTGATTTCAGTTCCAGAGCGATTCGCCCAATGAGTCCTTGATATTTAGTCGTTTTCAGCCAATTTTCTGGATTTTTGAAAATTTCACTTTTTTGTGAAAATATCCACTAAATGAGGGAATAATATGTGTGAGGGTACCCCAGGAGAGTTCCAAATGTGTGTGGGTAGAATATATATCCCAAGGGGATAAAATTGAAAAAAGTTTAGAAAAAATTTTTTTGGACTTAGTAATTTTTCCGGCGTTCATCAGACTTTCAGATAGGGGAAATGTCAGTCAGCATTCCGATTTCAGTTCCAGAGCGATTCGCCCATTGAGTCATTGATATTTAGTCGTTTTCAGCCAATTTTCTGGATTTTTGAAAATTTCACTTTTTTGTGAAAATATCCACTAAATGAGGGAATAATATGTGTGAGGGTACCCCAGGAGAGTTCCAAATGTGTGTGGGTAGAATATATATCCCACGGGGTAAAATTGAAAAAAGTTTAAAAAAATTTTTTTTTGGACTTAGTAATTTTTCCGGCGTTCATCAGACTTTCAGATAGGGGAAATGTCAGTGAGCATTCCGATTTCAGTTCCAGAGTGATTAGCCCAATGAGTCCTTGATATTTAGTCGTTTTCTGCCAATTTTCTGGATTTTTGAAAATTTCACTTTTTTGTGAAAATATCCACTAAATGAGGGAATAATATGTGTGAGGGTACCCCAGGAGAGTTCCAAATGTGTGTGGGTAGAATATATATCCCACGGGGGTAAAATTGAAAAAAGTTTAAAAAAAATTTTTTTTGGACTTAGTAATTTTTCCGGCGTTCATCAGACTTTCAGATAGGGGAAATGTCAGTGAGCATTCCGATTTCAGTTCCAGAGCGATTCGCCCAATGAGTCTTTGATATTTAGTCGTTTTCAGCCAATTTTCTGGATTTTTGAAAATTTCACTTTTTTGTGAAAATATCCCCTAAATGAGGGAATAATATGTGTGAGGGTACCCCAAGAGAGTTCCAAATGTGTGTGGGTAGAATATATATCCCACAGGGTAAAATTGAAAAAAGTTTAAAAAAAATTTTTCTTGGACTTAGTCATTTTTCCGGCGTTTATCAGACTTTCAGATAGGGGAAATGTCAGTGAGCGTTCCGATTTCAGTTCCAGAGCAATTCGCCCAATGAGTCCTTGATATTTAGTCGTTTTCTGCCAATTTTCTGGATTTTTGAAAATTTCACTTTTTTGTGAAAATATCCACTAAATGAGGGAATAATATGTGTGAGGGTACCCCAGGAGAGTTCCAAATGTGTGTGGGTAGAATATATATCCCACGGGGGTAAAATTGAAAAAAGTTTAGAAAAATTTTTTTTTGGACTTAGTAATTTTTCCGGCGTTCATCAGACTTTCAGATAAGGGAAATGTCAGTGAGCATTCCGATTTCAGTTCCAGAGCGATTCTCCCAATGAGTCCTTGATATTTAGTCGTTTTCTGCCAATTTTCTGGATTTTTGAAAATTTCACTTTTTTGTGAAAATATCCACTAAATGAGGGAATAATATGTGTGAGGGTACCCCAGGAGAGTTCCAAATGTGTGTGGGTAGAATATATATCCCACGGGGGTAAAATTGAAAAAAGTTTAAAAAAATTTTTTTTGGACTTAGTAATTTTTCCGGCGTTCATCAGACTTTCAGATAAGGGAAATGTCAGTGAGCATTCTGATTTCAGTTCCAGAGCGATTCGCCCAATGAGTCCTTGATATTTAGTCGTTTTCAGCCAATTTTCTGGATTTTTGAAAATTTCACTTTTTTGTGAAAATATCCACTAAATGAGGGAATAATATGTGTGAGGGTACCCCAGGAGAGTTCCAAATGTGTGTGGGTAGAATATATATCCCACGGGGTAAAATTGAAAAAAGTTTAAAAAAATTTTTTTTTGGACTTAGTAATTTTTCCGGCGTTCATCAGACTTTCAGATAGGGGAAATGTCAGTGAGCATTCCGATTTCAGTTCCAGAGAGATTCGCCCAATGAGTCCTTGATATTTAGTCGTTTTCAGCCAATTTTCTGGATTTTTGAAAATTTCACTTTTTTGTGAAAATATCCACTAAATGAGGGAATAATATGTGTGAGGGTACACCAGAAGAGTTCCAAATGTGTGTGGGTAGAATATATATCCCACTAGGGTAAAATTGAAAAAAGTTTAAAAAAAATTTTTTTTGGACTTAGTAATTTTTCCGGCATTCATCAGACTTTCAGATAGGGGAAATGTCAGTGAGCATTCCGATTTCAGTTCCAGAGCAATTCGCCCAATGAGTCCTTGATATTTAGTCGTTTTCAGCCAATGTTCTGGATTTTTGAAAATTTCACTTTTTTCTGAAAATATCCACTACATGAGGGCATAATATGTGTGAGGGTACCCCAGGAGAGTTCCAAATGTGTGTGGGTAGAATATATATCCCACGGGGATAAAATTGAACAAAGTTTAAAAAAAATTTTTTTTGGACTTAGTAATTTTTCCGGCGTTCATCAGACTTTCAGATAGGGGAAATGTCAGTGAGCATTCCGATTTCAGTTCCAGAGTGATTCGCCCAATGAGTCCTTGATATTTAGTCGTTTTCTGCCAATTTTCTGGATTTTTGAAAATTTCACTTTTTTGTGAAAATATCCACTAAATGAGGGAATAATATGTATGAGGGTACCCCAGGAGAGTTCCAAATGTGTGTGGGTAGAATATATATCCCACGGGGGTAAAATTGAAAAAATTTGAAAAAAAAATTTTTTTGGACTTAGTAATTTTTCCGGCGTTTATCAGACTTTCAGATAGGGGAAATGTCAGTGAGCATTCCAATTTCAGTTCCCGAGCGATTCGCCCAATGAGTCCTTGATATTTAGTCGTTATCAGCCAATTTTCTGGATTTTTGAAAATTTCACTTTTTTGTGAAAATATCCACTAAATGAGGGAATAATATGTGTGAGGGTACCCCAGGAGAGTTCCAAATGTGTGTGGGTAGAATATATATCCCAAGGGGATAAAATTGAAAAAAGTTTAGAAAAAATTTTTTTGGACTTAGTAATTTTTCCGGCGTTCATCAGACTTTCAGATAGGGGAAATGTCAGTCAGCATTCCGATTTCAGTTCCAGAGCGATTCGCCCATTGAGTCATTGATATTTAGTCGTTTTCAGCCAATTTTCTGGATTTTTGAAAATTTCACTTTTTTGTGAAAATATCCACTAAATGAGGGAATAATATGTGTGAGGGTACCCCAGGAGAGTTCCAAATGTGTGTGGGTAGAATATATATCCCACGGGGTAAAATTGAAAAAAGTTTAAAAAAATTTTTTTTTGGACTTAGTAATTTTTCCGGCGTTCATCAGACTTTCAGATAGGGGAAATGTCAGTGAGCATTCCGATTTCAGTTCCAGAGTGATTAGCCCAATGAGTCCTTGATATTTAGTCGTTTTCTGCCAATTTTCTGGATTTTTGAAAATTTCACTTTTTTGTGAAAATATCCACTAAATGAGGGAATAATATGTGTGAGGGTACCCCAGGAGAGTTCCAAATGTGTGTGGGTAGAATATATATCCCACGGGGGTAAAATTGAAAAAAGTTTAAAAAAAATTTTTTTTGGACTTAGTAATTTTTCCGGCGTTCATCAGACTTTCAGATAGGGGAAATGTCAGTGAGCATTCCGATTTCAGTTCCAGAGCGATTCGCCCAATGAGTCTTTGATATTTAGTCGTTTTCAGCCAATTTTCTGGATTTTTGAAAATTTCACTTTTTTGTGAAAATATCCCCTAAATGAGGGAATAATATGTGTGAGGGTACCCCAAGAGAGTTCCAAATGTGTGTGGGTAGAATATATATCCCACAGGGTAAAATTGAAAAAAGTTTAAAAAAATTTTTTCTTGGACTTAGTCATTTTTCCGGCGTTTATCAGACTTTCAGATAGGGGAAATGTCAGTGAGCGTTCCGATTTCAGTTCCAGAGCAATTCGCCCAATGAGTCCTTGATATTTAGTCGTTTTCTGCCAATTTTCTGGATTTTTGAAAATTTCACTTTTTTGTGAAAATATCCACTAAATGAGGGAATAATATGTGTGAGGGTACCCCAGGAGAGTTCCAAATGTGTGTGGGTAGAATATATATCCCACGGGGGTAAAATTGAAAAAAGTTTAAAAAAATTTTTTTTTGGACTTAGTAATTTTTCCGGCGTTCATCAGACTTTCAGATAAGGGAAATGTCAGTGAGCATTCCGATTTCAGTTCCAGAGCGATTCTCCCAATGAGTCCTTGATATTTAGTCGTTTTCTGCCAATTTTCTGGATTTTTGAAAATTTCACTTTTTTGTGAAAATATCCACTAAATGAGGGAATAATATGTGTGAGGGTACCCCAGGAGAGTTCCAAATGTGTGTGGGTAGAATATATATCCCACGGGGGTAAAATTGAAAAAAGTTTAAAAAAATTTTTTTTGGACTTAGTAATTTTTCCGGCGTTCATCAGACTTTCAGATAAGGGAAATGTCAGTGAGCATTCTGATTTCAGTTCCAGAGCGATTCGCCCAATGAGTCCTTGATATTTAGTCGTTTTCAGCCAATTTTCTGGATTTTTGAAAATTTCACTTTTTTGTGAAAATATCCACTAAATGAGGGAATAATATGTGTGAGGGTACCCCAGGAGAGTTCCAAATGTGTGTGGGTAGAATATATATCCCACGGGGTAAAATTGAAAAAAGTTTAAAAAAATTTTTTTTTGGACTTAGTAATTTTTCCGGCGTTCATCAGACTTTCAGATAGGGGAAATGTCAGTGAGCATTCCGATTTCAGTTCCAGAGTGATTCGCCCAATGAGTCCTTGATATTTAGTCGTTTTCTGCCAATTTTCTGGATTTTTGAAAATTTCACTTTTTTGTGAAAATATCCACTAAATGAGGGAATAATATGTGTGAGGGTACCCCAGGAGAGTTCCAAATGTGTGTGGGTAGAATATATATCCCACAGGGGTAAAATTGAAAAAAGTTTACAAAAATTTTTTTTTGGACTTAGTAATTTTTCCGGCGTTCATCAGACTTTCAGATAAGGGAAATGTCAGTGAGCATTCCGATTTCAGTTCCAGAGCGATTCGCCCAATGAGTCCTTGATATTTAGTCGTTTTCAGCCAATTTTCTGGATTTTTGAAAATTTCACTTTTTTGTGAAAATATCCACTAAATGAGGGAATAATATGTGTGAGGGTTCCCCAGGAGAGTTCCAAATGTGTGTGGGTAGAATATATATCCCAAGGGGATAAAATTGAAACAAGTTTAGAAAAAATTTTTTTGGACTTAGTAATTTTTCCGGCGTTCATCAGACTTTCAGATAGGGGAAATGTCAGTGAGCATTCCGATTTCAGTTCCAGAGCGATTCGCCCATTGAGTCATTGATATTTAGTCGTTTTCAGCCAATTTTCTGGATTTTTGAAAATTTCACTTTTTTGTGAAAATATCCACTAAATGAGGGAATAATATGTGTGAGGGTACACCAGAAGAGTTCCAAATGTGTGTGGGTAGAATATATATCCCACTAGGGTAAAATTGAAAAAAGTTTAAAAAAAAATTTTCTTGGACTTAGTCATTTTTCCGGCGTTTATCAGACTTTCAGATAGGGGAAATGTCAGTGAGCGTTCCGATTTCAGTTCCAGAGCGATTCGCGCAATGAGTCCTTGATATTTAGTCGTTTTCTGCCAATTTTCTGGATTTTTGAAAATTTCACTTTTTTGTGAAAATATCCACTAAATGAGGGAATAATATGTGTGAGGGTACCCCAGGAGAGTTCCAAATGTGTGTGGGTAGAATATATATCCCACAGGGGTAAAATTGAAAAAAGTTTAAAAAAATTTTTTTTTGGACTTAGTAATTTTTCCGGCGTTCATCAGACTTTCAGATAAGGGAAATGTCAGTGAGCATTCCGATTTCAGTTCCAGAGCGATTCGCCCAATGAGTCCTTGATATTTAGTCGTTTTCAGCCAATTTTCTGGATTTTTGAAAATTTCACTTTTTTGTGAAAATATCCACTAAATGAGGGAATAATATGTGTGAGGGTTCCCCAGGAGAGTTCCAAATGTGTGTGGGTAGAATATATATCCCAAGGGGATAAAATTGAAAAAAGTTTAAAAAAATTTTTTTTTGGACTTAGTAATTTTTCCGGCGTTCATCAGACTTTCAGATAGGGGAAATGTCAGTGAGCATTCCGATTTCAGTTCCAGAGTGATTCGCCCAATGAGTCCTTGATATTTAGTCGTTTTTTGCCAATTTTCTGGATTTTTGAAAATTTCACTTTTTTGTGAAAATATCCACTAAATGAGGGAATAATATGTGTGAGGGTACCCCAGGAGAGTTCCAAATGTGTGTGGGTAGAATATATATCCCACGGGGGTAAAATTGAAAAAATTTGAAAAAAAAATTTTTTTGGACTTAGTAATTTTTCCGGCGTTTATCAGACTTTCAGATAGGGGAAATGTCAGTGAGCATTCCAATTTCAGTTCCCGAGCGATTCGCCCAATGAGTCCTTGATATTTAGTCGTTATCAGCCAATTTTCTGGATTTTTGAAAATTTCACTTTTTTGTGAAAATATCCACTAAATGAGGGAATAATATGTGTGAGGGTACCCCAGAAGAGTTCCAAATGTGTGTGGGTAGAATATATATCCCACAGGGGTAAAATTGAAAAAAGTTTAAAAAAAATTTTTTTTGGACTTAGTAATTTTTCCGGCGTTCATCAGACTTTCAGATAGGGGAAATGTCAGTGAGCATTCTGATTTCAGTTCCAGAGCGATTCGCCCAATGAGTCCTTGATATTTAGTCGTTTTCAGCCAATTTTCTGGATTTTTGAAAATTTCACTTTTTTGTGAAAATATCCACTAAATGAGGGAATAATATGTGTGAGGGTACCCCAGGAGAGTTCCAAATGTGTGTTGGTAGAATATATATCCCAAGGGGATAAAATTGAAAAAAGTTTAGAAAAAATTTTTTTGGACTTAGTAATTTTTCCGGCGTTCATCAGACTTTCAGATAGGGGAAATGTCAGTCAGCATTCCGATTTCAGTTCCAGAGCGATTCGCCCATTGAGTCATTGATATTTAGTCGTTTTCAGCCAATTTTCTGGATTTTTGAAAATTTCACTTTTTTGTGAAAATATCCACTAAATGAGGGAATAATATGTGTGAGGGTACCCCAGGAGAGTTCCAAATGTGTGTGGGTAGAATATATATCCCACGGGGTAAAATTGAAAAAAGTTTAAAAAAAAATTTTCTTGGACTTAGTCATTTTTCCGGCGTTCATCAGACTTTCAGATAGGGGAAATGTCAGTGAGCGTTCCGATTTCAGTTCCAGAGCGATTCGCCCAATGAGTCCTTGATATTTAGTCGTTTTCTGCCAATTTTCTGGATTTTTGAAAATTTCACTTTTTTGTGAAAATATCCACTAAATGAAGGAATAATATGTGTGAGGGTACCCCAGGAGAGTTCCAAATGTGTGTGGGTAGAATATATATCCAACGGGGGTAAAATTGAAAAAATTTGAAAAAAATTTTTTTTTGGACTTAGTAATTTTTCCGGCGTTTATCAGACTTTCAGATAGGGGAAATGTCAGTGAGCATTCCAATTTCAGTTCCCGAGCGATTCGCCCAATGAGTCCTTGATATTTAGTCGTTTTCTGCCAATTTTCTGGATTTTTGAAAATTTCACTTTTTTGTGAAAATATCCACTAAATGATGGAATAATATGTGTGAGGGTACCCCAGGAGAGTTCCAAATGTGTGTGGGTAGAATATATATCCCACGGGGGTAAAATTGAAAAAAGTTTAAAAAAATTTTTTTTGGGACTTAGTAATTTTTCCGGCATTCATCAGACTTTCAGATAGGGGAAATGTCAGTGAGCATTCCGATTTCAGTTCCAGAGCGATTCGCCCAATGAGTCCTTGATATTTAGTCGTTTTCTGCCAATTTTCTGGATTTTTGAAAATTTCACTTTTTTGTGAAAATATCCACTAAATGAGGGAATAATATGTGTGAGGGTACCCCAGGAGAGTTCCAAATGTGTGTGGGTAGAATATATATCCCACGGGGGTAAAATTGATAAAATTTGGAAAAAAATTTTTTTTGGACTTAGTAATTTTCCGGCGTTTATCAGACTTTCAGATAGGGGAAATGTCAGTGAGCATTCTGATTTCAGTTTCAGAGCGATTCTCCCAATGAGTCCTTGATATTTAGTCGTTTTCAGCCAATTTTCTGGATTTTTGAAAATTTCACTTTTTTGTGAAAATATCCACTAAATGAGGGAATAATATGTGTGAGGGTACCCCAGGAGAGTACCAAATGTGTGTGGGTAGAATATATATCCCAAGGGGATAAAATTGAAAAAAGTTTAGAAAAAATTTTTTTGGACTTAGTAATTTTTCCGGCGTTCATCAGACTTTCAGATAGGGGAAATGTCAGTGAGCATTCCGATTTCAGTTCCAGAGCGATTCGCCCATTGAGTCATTGATATTTAGTCGTTTTCAGCCAATTTTCTGGATTTTTGAAAATTTCACTTTTTTGTGAAAATATCCACTAAATGAGGGAATAATATGTGTGAGGGTACACCAG
Source organism: Phyllobates terribilis (assembly GCF_046119375.1). NCBI lineage: Eukaryota > Metazoa > Chordata > Amphibia > Anura > Dendrobatidae > Phyllobates > Phyllobates terribilis. Next base: position 13,174,628 of record NW_027362791.1, on the reverse strand, counting down.
GAGAGTTAAAAATGTGTGTGGGTAGAATATATATCCAACGGGGATAAAATTGAAAAAAGTTGAAAAAAATTTTTTTGGGACTTAGTAATTTTCCGGCGTTTATCAGACTTTCAGATAGGGGAAATGTCAGTGAGCATTCCAATTTCAGTTCCCGAGCGATTCGCCCAATGAGTCCTTGATATTTAGTCGTTTTCTGCCAATTTTCTGGATTATTGAAAATTTCACTTTTTTGTGAAAATATCCACTAAATGATGGAATAATATGTGTGAGGGTACCCCAGGAGAGTTCCAAATGTGTGTGGGTAGAATATATATCCCAAGGGGATAAAATTGAAAAAAGTTGAAAAAAAATTTTTTTTGGACTTAGTAATTTTTCCGGCGTTCATCAGACTTTCAGATAGGGGAAATGTCAGTGAGCATTCTGATTTCAGTTCCAGAGCGATTCGCCCAATGAGTCCTTGATATTTAGTCGTTTTCAGCCAATTTTCTGGATTTTTGAAAATTTCACTTTTTTGTGAAAATATCCACTAAATGAGGGAATAATATGTGTGAGGGTACCCCAGGAGAGTACCAAATGTGTGTGGGTAGAATATATATCCCAAGGGGATAAAATTGAAAAAAGTTTAGAAAAATTTTTTTTGGACTTAGTAATTTTTCCGGCGTTCATCAGACTTTCAGATAGGGGAAATGTCAGTGAGCATTCCGATTTCAGTTCCAGAGCGATTCGCCCATTGAGTCATTGATATTTAGTCGTTTTCAGCCAATTTTCTGGATTTTTGAAAATTTCACTTTTTTGTGAAAATATCCACTAAATGAGGGAATAATATGTGTGAGGGTACACCAGAAGAGTTCCAAATGTGTGTGGGTAGAATATATATCCCACGGGGATAAAATTGAACAAAGTTTAAAAAAATTTTTTTTTGGACTTAGTAATTTTTCCGGCGTTCATCAGACTTTCAGATAGGGGAAATGTCAGTGAGCATTCCGATTTCAGTTCCAGAGTGATTCGCCCAATGAGTCCTTGATATTTAGTCGTTTTCTGCCAATTTTCTGGATTTTTGAAAATTTCACTTTTTTGTGAAAATATCCACTAAATGAGGGAATAATATGTGTGAGGGTACCCCAGGAGAGTTCCAAATGTGTGTGGGTAGAATATATATCCCACGGGGGTAAAATTGAAAAAATTTGAAAAAAAAATTTTTTTGGACTTAGTAATTTTTCCGGCGTTTATCAGACTTTCAGATAGGGGAAATGTCAGTGAGCATTCCAATTTCAGTTCCCAAGCGATTCGCCCAATGAGTCCTTGATATTTAGTCGTTATCAGCCAATTTTCTGGATTTTTGAAAATTTCACTTTTTTGTGAAAATATCCACTAAATGAGGGAATAATATGTGTGAGGGTACCCCAGAAGAGTTCCAAATGTGTGTGGGTAGAATATATATCCCACGGGGGTAAAATTGAAAAAATTTGAAAAAAAATTTTTTTTGGACTTAGTAATTTTTCCGGCGTTCATCAGACTTTCAGATAGGGGAAATGTCAGTGAGCATTCCGATTTCAGTTCCAGAGTGATTCGCCCAATGAGTCCTTGATATTTAGTCGTTTTCTGCCAATTTTCTGGATTTTTGAAAATTTCACTTTTTTGTGAAAATATCCACTAAATGAGGGAATAATATGTGTGAGGGTACCCCAGGAGAGTTCCAAATGTGTGTGGGTAGAATATATATCCCACGGGGGTAAAATTGAAAAAATTTGAAAAAAAATTTTTTTTGGACTTAGTAATTTTCCGGCGTTTATCAGACTTTCAGATAGGGGAAATGTCAGTGAGCATTCTGATTTCAGTTTCAGAGCGATTCGCCCAATGAGTCCTTGATATTTAGTCGTTTTCAGCCAATTTTCTGGATTTTTGAAAATTTCCCTTTTTTGTGAAAATATCCACTAAATGAGGGAATAATATGTGTGAGGGTACCCCAGGAGAGTACCAAATGTGTGTGGGTAGAATATATATCCCAAGGGGATAAAATTGAAAAAAGTTTAGAAAAAATTTTTTTGGACTTAGTAATTTTTCCGGCGTTCATCAGACTTTCAGATAGGGGAAATGTCAGTGAGCATTCCGATTTCAGTTCCAGAGCGATTCGCCCATTGAGTCATTGATATTTAGTCGTTTTCAGCCAATTTTCTGGATTTTTGAAAATTTCACTTTTTTGTGAAAATATCCACTAAATGAGGGAATAATATGTGTGAGGGTACACCAGAAGAGTTCCAAATGTGTGTGGGTAGAATATATATCCCACGGGGGTAAAATTGAAAAAAGTTTAAAAAAATTTTTTTTGGGACTTAGTAATTTTTCCGGCGTTCATCAGACTTTCAGATAGGGGAAATGTCAGTGAAGCATTCCGATTTCAGTTCCAGAGCGATTCGCCCAATGAGTCCTTGATATTTAGTCGTTTTCAGCCAATTTTCTGGATTTTTGAAAATTTCACTTTTTTGTGAAAATATCCACTAAATGATGGAATAATATGTGTGAGGGTACCCCAGGAGAGTTAAAAATGTGTGTGGGTAGAATATATATCCAACGGGGATAAAATTGAAAAAAGTTGAAAAAAAATTTTTTGGGACTTAGTAATTTTCCGGCGTTTATCAGACTTTCAGATAGGGGAAATGTCAGTGAGCATTCCAATTTCAGTTCCCGAGCGATTCGCCCAATGAGTCCTTGATATTTAGTCGTTTTCTGCCAATTTTCTGGATTTTTGAAAATTTCACTTTTTTGTGAAAATATCCACTAAATGATGGAATAATATGTGTGAGGGTACCCCAGGAGAGTTCCAAATGTGTGTGGGTAGAATATATATCCCAAGGGGATAAAATTGAAAAAAGTTGAAAAAAAATTTTTTTTGGACTTAGTAATTTTTCCGGCGTTCATCAGACTTTCAGATAGGGGAAATGTCAGTGAGCATTCTGATTTCAGTTCCAGAGCGATTCGCCCAATGAGTCCTTGATATTTAGTCGTTTTCAGCCAATTTTCTGGATTTTTGAAAATTTCACTTTTTTGTGAAAATATCCACTAAATGAGGGAATAATATGTGTGAGGGTACACCAGAAGAGTTCCAAATGTGTGTGGGTAGAATATATATCCCACGGGGATAAAATTGAACAAAGTTTAAAAAAATTTTTTTTTGGACTTAGTAATTTTTCCGGCGTTCATCAGACTTTCAGATAGGGGAAATGTCAGTGAGCATTCCGATTTCAGTTCCAGAGTGATTCGCCCAATGAGTCCTTGATATTTAGTCGTTTTCTGCCAATTTTCTGGATTTTTGAAAATTTCACTTTTTTGTGAAAATATCCACTAAATGAGGGAATAATATGTGTGAGGGTACCCCAGGAGAGTTCCAAATGTGTGTGGGTAGAATATATATCCCACGGGGGTAAAATTGAAAAAATTTGAAAAAAAAATTTTTTTGGACTTAGTAATTTTTCCGGCGTTTATCAGACTTTCAGATAGGGGAAATGTCAGTGAGCATTCCAATTTCAGTTCCCGAGCGATTCGCCCAATGAGTCCTTGATATTTAGTCGTTATCAGCCAATTTTCTGGATTTTTGAAAATTTCACTTTTTTGTGAAAATATCCACTAAATGAGGGAATAATATGTGTGAGGGTACCCCAGAAGAGTTCCAAATGTGTGTGGGTAGAATATATATCCCACAGGGGTAAAATTGAAAAAAGTTTAAAAAAAATTTTTTTTGGACTTAGTAATTTTTCCGGCGTTCATCAGACTTTCAGATAGGGGAAATGTCAGTGAGCATTCTGATTTCAGTTCCAGAGCGATTCGCCCAATGAGTCCTTGATATTTAGTCGTTTTCAGCCAATTTTCTGGATTTTTGAAAATTTCACTTTTTTGTGAAAATATCCACTAAATGAGGGAATAATATGTGTGAGGGTACCCCAGGAGAGTTCCAAATGTGTGTGGGTAGAATATATATCCCAAGGGGATAAAATTGAAAAAAGTTTAGGAAAAATTTTTTTGGACTTAGTAATTTTTCCGGCGTTCATCAGACTTTCAGATAGGGGAAATGTCAGTCAGCATTCCGATTTCAGTTCCAGAGTGATTCGCCCAATGAGTCCTTGATATTTAGTCGTCTTCTGCCAATTTTCTGGATTTTTGAAAATTTCACTTTTTTGTGAAAATATCCACTAAATGAGGGAATAATATGTGTGAGGGTACCCCAGGAGAGTTCCAAATGTGTGTGGGTAGAATATATATCCCACGGGGGTAAAATTGAAAAAAGTTTAAAAAAAATTTTTTTTGGACTTAGTAATTTTTCCGGCGTTCATCAGACTTTCAGATAAGGGAAATGTCAGTGAGCATTCCGATTTCAGTTCCAGAGCGATTCGCCCAATGAGTCCTTGATATTTAGTCGTTTTCAGCCAATTTTCTGGATTTTTGAAAATTTCACTTTTTTGTGAAAATATCCACTAAATGAGGGAATAATATGTGTGAGGGTACCCCAGGAGAGTTTCAAATGTGTGTGGGTAGAATATATATCCCACAGGGGTAAAATTGAAAAAAGTTTAAAAAAAATTTTTTTTGGACTTAGTAATTTTTCCGGCGTTCATCAGACTTTCAGATAGGGGAAATGTCAGTGAGCATTCCGATTTCAGTTCCAGAGCGATTCGCCCAATGAGTCCTTGATATTTAGTCGTTTTCAGCCAATTTTCTGGATTTTTGAAAATTTCACTTTTTTGTGAAAATATCCCCTAAATGAGGGAATAATATGTGTGAGGGTACCCCAAGAGAGTTCCAAATGTGTGTGGGTAGAATATATATCCCACAGGGTAAAATTGAAAAAAGTTTAAAAAAAATTTTTCTTGGACTTAGTCATTTTTCCGGCGTTTATCAGACTTTCAGATAGGGGAAATGTCACTGAGCGTTCCGATTTCAGTTCCAGAGCGATTCGCCCAATGAGTCCTTGATATTTAGTCATTTTCAGCCAATTTTCTGGATTTTTGAAAATTTCACTTTTTTGTGAAAATATCCACTAAATGAGGGAATAATATGTGTGAGGGTTCCCCAGGAGAGTTCCAAATGTGTGTGGGTAGAATATATATCCCAAGGGGATAAAATTGAAAAAAGTTTAGAAAAAATTTTTTTGGACTTAGTAATTTTTCCGGCGTTCATCAGACTTTCAGATAGGGGAAATGTCAGTGAGCATTCCGATTTCAGTTCCAGAGCGATTCGCCCATTGAGTCATTGATATTTAGTCGTTTTCAGCCAATTTTCTGGATTTTTGAAAATTTCACTTTTTTGTGAAAATATCCACTAAATGAGGGAATAATATGTGTGAGGGTACACCAGAAGAGTTCCAAATGTGTGTGGGTAGAATATATATCCCACTAGGGTAAAATTGAAAAAAGTTTAAAAAAAATTTTTTTTGGACTTAGTAATTTTTCCGGCATTCATCAGACTTTCAGATATGGGAAATGTCAGTGAGCATTCCGATTTCAGTTCCAGAGCAATTCGCCCAATGAGTCCTTGATATTTAGTCGTTTTCTGCCAATTTTCTGGATTTTTGAAAATTTCACTTTTTTGTGAAAATATCCACTAAATGAGGGAATAATATGTGTGAGGGTACCCCAGGAGAGTTCCAAATGTTTGTGGGTAGAATATATATCCCAAGGGGATAAAATTGAAAAAAGTTTAGAAAAAATTTTTTTGGACTTAGTAATTTTTCCGGCGTTTATCAGACTTTCAGATAGGGGAAATGTCAGTGAGCATTCCGATTTCAGTTCCAGAGTGATTCGCCCAATGAGTCCTTGATATTTAGTCGTTTTCTGCCAATTTTCTGGATTTTTGAAAATTTCACTTTTTTGTGAAAATATCCACTAAATGAGGGAATAATATGTGTGAGGGTACCCCAGGAGAGTTCCAAATGTGTGTGGGTAGAATATATATCCCACGGGGGTAAAATTGAAAAAATTTGAAAAAAAAATTTTTTGGGACTTAGTAATTTTTCCGGCGTTCATCAGACTTTCAGATAGGGGAAATGTCAGTCAGCATTCCGATTTCAGTTCCAGAGCGATTCGCCCATTGAGTCATTGATATTTAGTCGTTTTCAGCCAATTTTCTGGATTTTTGAAAATTTCACTTTTTTGTGAAAATATCCACTAAATGAGGGAATAATATGTGTGAGGGTACCCCAGGAGAGTTCCAAATGTGTGTGGGTAGAATATATATCCCACGGGGTAAAATTGAAAAAAGTTTAAAAAAATTTTTTCTTGGACTTAGTCATTTTTCCGGCGTTCATCAGACTTTCAGATAGGGGAAATGTCAGTGAGCGTTCCGATTTCAGTTCCAGAGCGATTCGCCCAATGAGTCCTTGATATTTAGTCGTTTTCTGCCAATTTTCTGGATTTTTGAAAATTTCACTTTTTTGTGAAAATATCCACTAAATGAAGGAATAATATGTGTGAGGGTACCCCAGGAGAGTTCCAAATGTGTGTGGGTAGAATATATATCCCACGGGGGTAAAATTGAAAAAATTTGAAAAAAATTTTTTTTTGGACTTAGTAATTTTTCCGGCGTTTATCAGACTTTCAGATAGGGGAAATGTCAGTGAGCATTCCAATTTCAGTTCCCGAGCGATTCGCCCAATGAGTCCTTGATATTTAGTCGTTTTCTGCCAATTTTCTGGATTTTTGAAAATTTCACTTTTTTGTGAAAATATCCACTAAATGATGGAATAATATGTGTGAGGGTACCCCAGGAGAGTTCCAAATGTGTGTGGGTAGAATATATATCCCACGGGGGTAAAATTGAAAAAAGTTTAAAAAAATTTTTTTTGGGACTTAGTAATTTTTCCGGCATTCATCAGACTTTCAGATAGGGGAAATGTCAGTGAGCATTCCGATTTCAGTTCCAGAGTGATTCGCCCAATGAGTCCTTGATATTTAGTCGTTTTCTGCCAATTTTCTGGATTTTTGAAAATTTCACTTTTTTGTGAAAATATCCACTAAATGATGGAATAATATGTGTGAGGGTACACCAGAAGAGTTCCAAATGTGTGTGGGTAGAATATATATCCCACGGGGGTAAAATTGAAAAAAGTTGAAAAAAAATTTTTTTTGGACTTAGTAATTTTTCCGGCGTTCATCAGACTTTCAGATAGGGGAAATGTCAGTGAGCATTCTGATTTCAGTTCCAGAGCGATTCGCCCAATGAGTCCTTGATATTTAGTCGTTTTCAGCCAATTTTGTGGATTTTTGAAAATTTCACTTTTTTGTGAAAATATCCACTAAATGAGGGAATAATATGTGTGAGGGTACCCCAGGAGAGTACCAAATGTGTGTGGGTAGAATATATATCCCAAGGGGATAAAATTGAAAAAAGTTTAGAAAAAATTTTTTTGGACTTAGTAATTTTTCCGGCGTTCATCAGACTTTCAGATAGGGGAAATGTCAGTGAGCATTCCGATTTCAGTTCCAGAGCGATTCGCCCATTGAGTCATTGATATTTAGTCGTTTTCAGCCAATTTTCTGGATTTTTGAAAATTTCACTTTTTTGTGAAAATATCCACTAAATGAGGGAATAATATGTGTGAGGGTACACCAGAAGAGTTCCAAATGTGTGTGGGTAGAATATATATCCCACGGGGGTAAAATTGAAAAAAGTTTAAAAAAAATTTTTTTGGGACTTAGTAATTTTTCCGGCGTTCATCAGACTTTCAGATAGGGGAAATGTCAGTGAAGCATTCCGATTTCAGTTCCAGAGCGATTCGCCCAATGAGTCCTTGATATTTAGTCGTTTTCAGCCAATTTTCTGGATTTTTGAAAATTTCACTTTTTTGTGAAAATATCCACTAAATGATGGAATAATATGTGTGAGGGTACCCCAGGAGAGTTCCAAATGTGTGTGGGTAGAATATATATCCAACGGGGATAAAATTGAAAAAAGTTTAAAAAAAACTTTTTTGGACTTAGTAATTTTTCCGGCGTTTATCAGACTTTCAGATAGGGGAAATGTCAGTGAGCGTTCCGATTTCAGTACCAGAGCGATTCGCCCAATGAGTCCTTGATATTTAGTCGTTATCAGCCAATTTTCTGGATTTTTGAAAATTTCACTTTTTTGTGAAAATATCCACTAAATGAGGGCATAATATGTGTGAGGGTACCCCAGGAGAGTTCCATATGTGTGTGGGTAGAATATATATCCCACGGGGGTAAAATTGAAAAAAGTTTTAAAAAAATTTTTTTTGGACTTAGTAATTTTTCCGGCGTTCATCAGACTTTCAGATAGGGGAAATGTCAGTGAGCATTCCGATTTCAGTTCCAGAGCGATTCGCCCAATGAGTCCTTGATATTTAGTCATTTTCAGCCAATTTTCTGGATTTTTGAAAATTTCACTTTTTTGTGAAAATATCCACTAAATGAGGGAATAATATGTGTGAGGGTACCCCAGGAGAGTTTCAAATGTGTGTGGGTAGAATATATATCCCACGGGGGTAAAATTTAAAAAATTTGAAAAAAATTTTTTTTTGGACTTAGTAATTTTTCCGGCGTTTATCAGACTTTCAGATAGGGGAAATGTCAGTGAGCGTTCCGATTTCAGTTCCAGAGCGATTCGCCCAATGAGTCCTTGATATTTAGTCGTTTTCAGCCAATTTTCTGGATTTTTGAAAATTTCACTTTTTTGTGAAAATATCCACTAAATGAGGGCATAATATGTGTGAGGGTACCCCAGGAGAGTTCCAAATGTGTGTGGGTAGAATATAAATCCCACGGGGATAAAATTGAACAAAGTTTAAAAAAATTTTTTTTTGGACTTAGTAATTTTTCCGGCGTTCATCAGACTTTCAGATAGGGGAAATGTCAGTGAGCATTCCAATTTCAGTTCCAGAGCGATTCGCCCATTGAGTCATTGATATTTAGTCGTTTTCAGCCAATTTTCTGGATTTTTGAAAATTTCACTTTTTTGTGAAAATATCCACTAAATGAGGGAATAATATGTGTGAGGGTACCCCAGAAGAGTTCCAAATGTGTGTGGGTAGAATATATATCCCACGGGGGTAAAATTGAAAAAAGTTTAAAAAAAAATTTTTTTGGACTTAGTAATTTTTCCGGCGTTCATCAGACTTTCAGATAGGGGAAATGTCAGTGAAGCATTCCGATTTCAGTTACAGAGCGATTCGCCCAATGAGTCCTTGATATTTAGTCGTTTTCAGCCAATTTTCTGGATTTTTGAAAATTTCACTTTTTTGTGAAAATATCCACTAAATGAGGGAATAATATGTGTGAGGGTACCCCAGGAGAGTTCCAAATGTGTGTGGGTAGAATATAAATCACACGGGGATAAAATTGAACAAAGTTTAAAAAAAAAATTTTTTGGACTTAGTAATTTTTCCGGCGTTCATCAGACTTTCAGATAGGGGAAATGTCAGTGAGCATTCCGATTTCAGTTCCAGAGTAATTTGCCCAATGAGTCCTTGATATTTAGTCGTTTTCTGCCAATTTTCTGGATTTTTGAAAATTTCACTTTTTTTGTGAAAATATCCACTAAATGAGGGAATAATATGTGTGAGGGTACCCCAGGAGAGTTTCAAATGTGTGTGGGTAGAATATATATCCCACGGGGGTAAAATTTAAAAAATTTGAAAAAAATTTTTTTTTGGACTTAGTGATTTTTCCGGCGTTTATCAGACTTTCAGATAGGGGAAATGTCAGTGAGCGTTCCGATTTCAGTTCCAGAGCGATTCGCCCAATGAGTCCTTGATATTTAGTCGTTTTCAGCCAATTTGCTGGATTTTTGAAAATTTCACTTTTTTTGTGAAAATATCCACTAAATGAGGGAATAATATGTGTGAGGGTACCCCAGAAGAGTTCCAAATGTGTGTGGGTAGAATATATATCCCACGGGGGTAAAATTGAAAAAAGTTTAAAAAAAATTTTTTTTGGACTTAGTAATTTTTCCGCCGTTCATCAGACTTTCAGATAGGTGAAATGTCAGTGAGCATTCCGATTTCAGTTCCAGAGCGATTCGCCCAATGAGTCCTTGATATTTAGTCGTTTTCAGCCACTTTTCTGGATTTTTGAAAATTTCACTTATTTGTGAAAATATCCACTAAATGATGGAATAATATGTGTGAGGGTACCCCAGGAGAGTTCCAAATGTGTGTGGGTAGAATATATATCCAACGGGGATAAAATTGAAAAAAGTTGAAAAAAAAATTTTTTTTGGACTTAGTAATTTTTCCGGCGTTTATCAGACTTTCAGATAGGGGAAATGTCAGTGAGCATTCCGATTTCAGTACCAGAGCGATTCGCCCAATGAGTCCTTGATATTTAGTCGTTATCAGCCAATTTTCTGGATTTTTGAAAATTTCACTTTTTTGTGAAAATATCCACTAAATGAGGGCATAATATGTGTGAGGGTACCCCAGGAGAGTTCCAAATGTGTGTGGGTAGAATATACATCCCACGGGGGTAAAATTGAAAAAAGTTTTAAAAAAATTTTTTTGGGACTTAGTAATTTTTCCGGCGTTCATCAGACTTTCAGATAGGGGAAATGTCAGTGAGCATTCCGATTTCAGTTCCAGAGCGATTCGCCCAATGAGTCCTTGATATTTAGTCATTTTCAGCCAATTTTCTGGATTTTTGAAAATTTCACTTTTTTGTGAAAATATCCACTAAATGAGGGAATAATATGTGTGAGGGTACCCCAGGAGAGTTCCAAATGTGTGTGGGTAGAATATATATCCAACGGGGATAAAATTGAAAAAAGTTTAAAAAAAACTTTTTTGGACTTAGTAATTTTTCCGGCGTTTATCAGACTTTCAGATAGGGGAAATGTCAGTGAGCGTTCCGATTTCAGTACCAGAGCGATTCGCCCAATGAGTCCTTGATATTTAGTCGTTATCAGCCAATTTTCTGGATTTTTGAAAATTTCACTTTTTTGTGAAAATATCCACTAAATGAGGGCATAATATGTGTGAGGGTACCCCAGGAGAGTTCCATATGTGTGTGGGTAGAATATATATCCCACGGGGGTAAAATTGAAAAAAGTTTTAAAAAAATTTTTTTTGGACTTAGTAATTTTTCCGGCGTTCATCAGACTTTCAGATAGGGGAAATGTCAGTGAGCATTCCGATTTCAGTTCCAGAGCGATTCGCCCAATGAGTCCTTGATATTTAGTCATTTTCAGCCAATTTTCTGGATTTTTGAAAATTTCACTTTTTTGTGAAAATATCCACTAAATGAGGGAATAATATGTGTGAGGGTACCCCAGGAGAGTTTCAAATGTGTGTGGGTAGAATATATATCCCACGGGGGTAAAATTTAAAAAATTTGAAAAAAATTTTTTTTTGGACTTAGTAATTTTTCCGGCGTTTATCAGACTTTCAGATAGGGGAAATGTCAGTGAGCGTTCCGATTTCAGTTCCAGAGCGATTCGCCCAATGAGTCCTTGATATTTAGTCGTTTTCAGCCAATTTTCTGGATTTTTGAAAATTTCACTTTTTTGTGAAAATATCCACTAAATGAGGGCATAATATGTGTGAGGGTACCCCAGGAGAGTTCCAAATGTGTGTGGGTAGAATATAAATCCCACGGGGATAAAATTGAACAAAGTTTAAAAAAATTTTTTTTTGGACTTAGTAATTTTTCCGGCGTTCATCAGACTTTCAGATAGGGGAAATGTCAGTGAGCATTCCAATTTCAGTTCCAGAGCGATTCGCCCATTGAGTCATTGATATTTAGTCGTTTTCAGCCAATTTTCTGGATTTTTGAAAATTTCACTTTTTTGTGAAAATATCCACTAAATGAGGGAATAATATGTGTGAGGGTACCCCAGAAGAGTTCCAAATGTGTGTGGGTAGAATATATATCCCACGGGGGTAAAATTGAAAAAAGTTTAAAAAAAAATTTTTTTGGACTTAGTAATTTTTCCGGCGTTCATCAGACTTTCAGATAGGGGAAATGTCAGTGAAGCATTCCGATTTCAGTTACAGAGCGATTCGCCCAATGAGTCCTTGATATTTAGTCGTTTTCAGCCAATTTTCTGGATTTTTGAAAATTTCACTTTTTTGTGAAAATATCCACTAAATGAGGGAATAATATGTGTGAGGGTACCCCAGGAGAGTTCCAAATGTGTGTGGGTAGAATATAAATCACACGGGGATAAAATTGAACAAAGTTTAAAAAAAAAATTTTTTGGACTTAGTAATTTTTCCGGCGTTCATCAGACTTTCAGATAGGGGAAATGTCAGTGAGCATTCCGATTTCAGTTCCAGAGTAATTTGCCCAATGAGTCCTTGATATTTAGTCGTTTTCTGCCAATTTTCTGGATTTTTGAAAATTTCACTTTTTTTGTGAAAATATCCACTAAATGAGGGAATAATATGTGTGAGGGTACCCCAGGAGAGTTTCAAATGTGTGTGGGTAGAATATATATCCCACGGGGGTAAAATTTAAAAAATTTGAAAAAAATTTTTTTTTGGACTTAGTGATTTTTCCGGCGTTTATCAGACTTTCAGATAGGGGAAATGTCAGTGAGCGTTCCGATTTCAGTTCCAGAGCGATTCGCCCAATGAGTCCTTGATATTTAGTCGTTTTCAGCCAATTTGCTGGATTTTTGAAAATTTCACTTTTTTTGTGAAAATATCCACTAAATGAGGGAATAATATGTGTGAGGGTACCCCAGAAGAGTTCCAAATGTGTGTGGGTAGAATATATATCCCACGGGGGTAAAATTGAAAAAAGTTTAAAAAAAATTTTTTTTGGACTTAGTAATTTTTCCGCCGTTCATCAGACTTTCAGATAGTGGAAATGTCAGTGAGCATTCCGATTTCAGTTCCAGAGCGATTCGCCCAATGAGTCCTTGATATTTAGTCGTTTTCAGCCAATTTGCTGGATTTTTGAAAATTTCACTTTTTTTGTGAAAATATCCACTAAATGAGGGAATAATATGTGTGAGGGTACCCCAGAAGAGTTCCAAATGTGTGTGGGTAGAATATATATCCCACGGGGGTAAAATTGAAAAAAGTTTAAAAAAAATTTTTTTTGGACTTAGTAATTTTTCCGCCGTTCATCAGACTTTCAGATAGGTGAAATGTCAGTGAGCATTCCGATTTCAGTTCCAGAGCGATTCGCCCAATGAGTCCTTGATATTTAGTCGTTTTCAGCCACTTTTCTGGATTTTTGAAAATTTCACTTATTTGTGAAAATATCCACTAAATGATGGAATAATATGTGTGAGGGTACCCCAGGAGAGTTCCAAATGTGTGTGGGTAGAATATATATCCAACGGGGATAAAATTGAAAAAAGTTGAAAAAAAAATTTTTTTTGGACTTAGTAATTTTTCCGGCGTTTATCAGACTTTCAGATAGGGGAAATGTCAGTGAGCATTCCGATTTCAGTACCAGAGCGATTCGCCCAATGAGTCCTTGATATTTAGTCGTTATCAGCCAATTTTCTGGATTTTTGAAAATTTCACTTTTTTGTGAAAATATCCACTAAATGAGGGCATAATATGTGTGAGGGTACCCCAGGAGAGTTCCATATGTGTGTGGGTAGAATATATATCCCACGGGGGTAAAATTGAAAAAAGTTTTAAAAAAATTTTTTTTGGACTTAGTAATTTTTCCGGCGTTCATCAGACTTTCAGATAGGGGAAATGTCAGTGAGCATTCCGATTTCAGTTCCAGAGCGATTCGCCCAATGAGTCCTTGATATTTAGTCATTTTCAGCCAATTTTCTGGATTTTTGAAAATTTCACTTTTTTGTGAAAATATCCACTAAATGAGGGAATAATATGTGTGAGGGTACCCCAGGAGAGTTTCAAATGTGTGTGGGTAGAATATATATCCCACGGGGGTAAAATTTAAAAAATTTGAAAAAAATTTTTTTTTGGACTTAGTAATTTTTCCGGCGTTTATCAGACTTTCAGATAGGGGAAATGTCAGTGAGCGTTCCGATTTCAGTTCCAGAGCGATTCGCCCAATGAGTCCTTGATATTTAGTCGTTTTCAGCCAATTTTCTGGATTTTTGAAAATTTCACTTTTTTGTGAAAATATCCACTAAATGAGGGCATAATATGTGTGAGGGTACCCCAGGAGAGTTCCAAATGTGTGTGGGTAGAATATAAATCCCACGGGGATAAAATTGAACAAAGTTTAAAAAAATTTTTTTTTGGACTTAGTAATTTTTCCGGCGTTCATCAGACTTTCAGATAGGGGAAATGTCAGTGAGCATTCCAATTTCAGTTCCAGAGCGATTCGCCCATTGAGTCATTGATATTTAGTCGTTTTCAGCCAATTTTCTGGATTTTTGAAAATTTCACTTTTTTGTGAAAATATCCACTAAATGAGGGAATAATATGTGTGAGGGTACCCCAGAAGAGTTCCAAATGTGTGTGGGTAGAATATATATCCCACGGGGGTAAAATTGAAAAAAGTTTAAAAAAAAATTTTTTTGGACTTAGTAATTTTTCCGGCGTTCATCAGACTTTCAGATAGGGGAAATGTCAGTGAAGCATTCCGATTTCAGTTACAGAGCGATTCGCCCAATGAGTCCTTGATATTTAGTCGTTTTCAGCCAATTTTCTGGATTTTTGAAAATTTCACTTTTTTGTGAAAATATCCACTAAATGAGGGAATAATATGTGTGAGGGTACCCCAGGAGAGTTCCAAATGTGTGTGGGTAGAATATAAATCACACGGGGATAAAATTGAACAAAGTTTAAAAAAAAAATTTTTTGGACTTAGTAATTTTTCCGGCGTTCATCAGACTTTCAGATAGGGGAAATGTCAGTGAGCATTCCGATTTCAGTTCCAGAGTAATTTGCCCAATGAGTCCTTGATATTTAGTCGTTTTCTGCCAATTTTCTGGATTTTTGAAAATTTCACTTTTTTTGTGAAAATATCCACTAAATGAGGGAATAATATGTGTGAGGGTACCCCAGGAGAGTTTCAAATGTGTGTGGGTAGAATATATATCCCACGGGGGTAAAATTTAAAAAATTTGAAAAAAATTTTTTTTTGGACTTAGTGATTTTTCCGGCGTTTATCAGACTTTCAGATAGGGGAAATGTCAGTGAGCGTTCCGATTTCAGTTCCAGAGCGATTCGCCCAATGAGTCCTTGATATTTAGTCGTTTTCAGCCAATTTGCTGGATTTTTGAAAATTTCACTTTTTTTGTGAAAATATCCACTAAATGAGGGAATAATATGTGTGAGGGTACCCCAGAAGAGTTCCAAATGTGTGTGGGTAGAATATATATCCCACGGGGGTAAAATTGAAAAAAGTTTAAAAAAAATTTTTTTTGGACTTAGTAATTTTTCCGCCGTTCATCAGACTTTCAGATAGTGGAAATGTCAGTGAGCATTCCGATTTCAGTTCCAGAGCGATTCGCCCAATGAGTCCTTGATATTTAGTCGTTTTCAGCCAATTTTCTGGATTTTTGAAAATTTCACTTTTTTGTGAAAATATCCACTAAATGAGGGAATAATATGTGTGAGGGTACCCCAGGAGAGTTCCAAATGTGTGTGGGTAGAATATAAATCACACGGGGATAAAATTGAACAAAGTTTAAAAAAAAATTTTTTTGGACTTAGTAATTTTTCCGGCGTTCATCAGACTTTCAGATAGGGGAAATGTCAGTGAGCATTCCGATTTCAGTTCCAGAGTAATTTGCCCAATGAGTCCTTGATATTTAGTCGTTTTCTGCCAATTTTCTGGATTTTTGAAAATTTCACTTTTTTGTGAAAATATCCACTAAATGAGGGAATAATATGTGTGAGGGTACCCCAGGAGAGTTTCAAATGTGTGTGGGTAGAATATATATCCCACGGGGGTAAAATTTAAAAAATTTGAAAAAATTTTTTTTTTAGACTTAGTGATTTTTCCGGCGTTTATCAGACTTTCAGATAGGGGAAAAGTCAGTGAGCGTTCCGATTTCAGTTCCAGAGCGATTCGCCCAATGAGTCCTTGATATTTAGTCGTTTTCAGCCAATTTTCTGGATTTTTGAAAATTTCACTTTTTTGTGAAAATATCCACTAAATGAGGGAATAATATGTGTGAGGGTACCCCAGAAGAGTTCCAAATGTGTGTGGGTAGAATATATATCCCACGGGGGTAAAATTGAAAAAAGTTTAAAAAAAATTTTTTTTGGACTTAGTAATTTTTCCGCCGTTCATCAGACTTTCAGATAGGGGAAATGTCAGTGAGCATTCCGATTTCAGTTCCAGAGCGATTCGCCCAATGAGTCCTTGATATTTAGTCGTTTTCAGCCACTTTTCTGGATTTTTGAAAATTTCACTTATTTGTGAAAATATCCCCTAAATGAGGGAATAATATGTGTGAGGGTACCCCAGGAGAGTTTCAAATGTGTGTGGGTAGAATATATATCCCACGGGGGTAAAATTTAAAAAATTTGAAAAAAATTTTTTTTTGGACTTAGTGATTTTTCCGGCGTTTATCAGACTTTCAGATAGGGGAAATGTCAGTGAGCGTTCCGATTTCAGTTCCAGAGCGATTCGCCCAATGAGTCCTTGATATTTAGTCGTTTTCAGCCAATTTTCTGGATTTTTGAAAATTTCACTTTTTTGTGAAAATATCCACTAAATGAGGGAATAATATGTGTGAGGGTACCCCAGGAGAGTTCCAAATGTGTGTGGGTAGAATATATATCCCACAGGATAAAATTGAAAAAAGTTTAAAAAAAATTTTTCTTGGACTTAGTCATTTTTATACCATTTATCAGACTTTCAGATAGGGGAAATGACAGTGAACATTCCGATTTCAGTTCCAGAGCGATTCGCCCAATGAGTCCTTCATATTTAGTCGTTTTCAGACAATTTTCTGGATTTTTGAAAATTTCACTTATTTGTGAAAATATCCCCTAAATGAGGGAATAATATGTGTGAGGGTACCCCAGGAGAGTTCCAAATGTGTGTGGGTAGAATATATATCCCACGGGGGTAAAATTGAAAATAGTTGAAAAAATTTTTTTTTGGGACTTAGTAATTTTTCCGGCTTTTATCAGACTTTCAGATAGGGGAAATGTCAGTGAGCATTCCGATTTCAGTTCCTGAGCGATTCGCCCAATGAGTCCTTGATATTTAGTCGTTTTCTGTCAATTTTCTGGATTTTTGAAAATTTCACTTTTTTGTGAAAATATCCACTAAATGAGGGAATAATATGTGTGAGGGTACCCCAGGAGAGTTCCAAATGTGTGTGGGTAGAATATATATCCCACGGGGGTAAAATTGAAAAAAGTTTAAAAAAAATTTTTTTTGGACTTAGTAATTTTTCCGGCGTTCATCAGACTTTCAGATAGGGGAAATGTCAGTGAGCATTCCGATTTCAGTTCAAGAGTGATTCGCCCAATGAGTCCTTGATATTTAGTCGTTTTCTGCCAATTTTCTGGATTTTTGAAAATTTCACTTTTTTGTGAAAATATCCACTAAATGAGGGAATAATATGTGTGAGGGTACCCCAGGAGAGTTCCAAATGTGTGTGGGTAGAATATATATCCCACGGGGGTAAAATTGAAAAAAAATTTTTTTTGGACTTAGTCATTTTTCCGGCGTTTATCATTCTTTCAGATAGGGGAAATGTCAGTGAGCGTTCAGATTTCAGTTCCAGAGCGATTCGCCCAATGAGTCCTTGATATTTAGTCGTTTTCAGCCAATTTTCTGGATTTTTGAAAATTTCACTTTTTTGTGAAAATATCCACTAAATGAGAGAATAATATGTGTGAAGGTACCCCAGGAGAGTTCCAAATGTGTGTGGGTAGAATATATATCCCACGGGGGTAAAATTGAAAAAAGTTGGAAATAATTTTTTTTGGGATTTAGTCATTTTTCCGGCGTTTATCAGACTTTCAGATAGGGGAAATGTGAGTGAGCGTTCCGTTTTCAGTTCCAGAGCGATTCGCCCAATGAGTCCTTGATATTTAGTCGTTTTCAGCCAATTTTCTAGATTTTTGAAAATTTCACTTTTTTGTGAAAATATCCACTCAATGAGGGAATAATATGTGTGAGGGTACCCCAGGAGAGTTCCAAATGTGTGTGGGTAGAATATATATCCCACAGGGGTAAAATTTAAAAAAGTTGGAAAATTTTGGGGGGGGGATTTAGTCATTTTTCCGGCGTTTAGCAGACTTTCAGATAGGGGAAATGTGAGTGAGCGTTCCGATTTCAGTTCCAGAGCGATTCGCCCAATGAGTCCTTGATATTTAGTCGTTTTCAGCCAATTTTCTGGATTTTTGAAAATTTTACTTTTTTGTGAAATTATCCACTAAATGAGGGAATAATATGTGTGAGGGTACCCCAGGAGAGTTCCAAATTTGTGTGGGTAGAATATATATCCCACGGGGGTAAAATTGAAAAAAGTTGAAAAAAAAATTTTTTGGGACTTAGTCATTTTTCCGGCATTTATCAGACTTTCAGATAGGGGAAATGTGAGTGAGCATTCCGATTTCAGTTCCAGAGCGATTCACCCAATGAGTTCTTGATATTTAGTCGTTTTCAGCCAATTTTCTGGATTTTTGTAAATTTAACTTTTTTGTGAAAATATCCACTAAATGAGGGAATAATATGTGTGAGGGTACCCCAGGAGAGTTCCAAATGTGTGTGGGTAGAGTATATATCCCACGGGGGTAAAATTGAAAAAAGTTGAAAAAAAATTTTTTTGGGGACTTAGTCATTTTTCCGGCGTTTATCAGACTTTCAGATAGGGGAAATGTCAGTGAGCATTCCGATTTCAGTTCCCGAGCGATTTGCCCAATGAGTCCTTGATGTTTAGTCGTTTTCAGCCAATTTTCTGGATTTTTGAAAATTTCACTTTTTTGTGAAAATATCCACTAAATGAGGGCATAATATGTGTGAGGGTACCCCAGGAGAGTTCCAAATGTGTGTGGGTAGAATATAAATCCCACGGGGATAAAATTGAACAAAGTTTAAAAAAATTTTTTTTTGGACTTAGTAATTTTTCCGGCGTTCATCAGACTTTCAGATAGGGGAAATGTCAGTGAGCATTCCGATTTCAGTTCAAGAGTGATTCGCCCAATGAGTCCTTGATATTTAGTCTTTTTCTGCCAATTTTCTGGATTTTTGAAAATTTCACTTTTTTGTGAAAATATCCACTAAATGAGGGAATAATATGTGTGAGGGTACCCCATGAGAGTTCCAAATGTGTGTGGGTAGAATATATATCCCACGGGGGTAAAATTTAAAAAAGTTGGAAAATTTTTTGGGGGGGATTTAGTCATTTTTCTGGCGTTTAGCAGACTTTCAGATAGGGGAAATGTGAGTGAGCATTCCGATTTAAGTTCCAGAGCGATTCGCCCAATGAGTCCTTGATATTTAGTCGTTTTCAGCCAATTTTCTGGATTTTTGAAAATTTCACTTTTTTGTGAAAATATCCACTAAATGAGGGAATAGTATGTGTGAGGGTACCTCAGGAGAGTTCCAAATGTGTGTGGGTAGAATATATATCAGACGGGGATAAAATTGGAAAAAGTTTAAAAAATTTTTTTTTTGGACTTAGTAATTTTTCCGGCGTTCATCAGACTTTCAGATAGGGGAAATGTCAGTGAGCATTCCGATTTAAGTTCCAGAGCGATTCGCCCAATGAGTCCTTGATATTTAGTCGTTTTCAGACAATTTTCTGGATTTTTGAAAATTTCACTTTTTTGTGAAAATATCCACTAAATGAGGGAATAATATGTGTGAGGGTACCCCAGGAGAGTTCCAAATGTGTGTGGGTAGAATATATATCCCACGGGGGTAAAATTGAAAAAAGTTGAAAAAATTTTTTTTTTGGACTTAGTCATTTTTTCGGCGTTTATCAGACTTTCAGATAGGGGAAATGTCAGTGAGCGTTCAGATTTCAGTTCCAGAGCGATTCGCCCAATGAGTCCTTGATATTTAGTCGTTTTCAGCCAATTTTCTGGATTTTTGAAAATTTCACTTTTTTGTGAAAATATCCACTAAATGAGAGAATAATATGTGTGAAGGTACCCCAGGAGAGTTCCAAATGTGTGTGGGTAGAATATATATCCCACGGGGGTAAAATTGAAAAAAGTTGGAAATAATTTTTTTTTGGATTTAGTCATTTTTCCAGCGTTTATCAGACTTTCAGATAGGGGAAATGTGAGTGAGCGTTCCGATTTCAGTTCCAGAGCGATTAGCCCAATGAGTCCTTGATATTTAGTCATTTTCAGCCAATTTTCTGGATTTTTGAAAATTTCACTTTTTTGTGAAAATATCCACTAAATGAGGGAATAATATGTGTGAGGGTACCCCAGGAGAGTTCCAAATGTGTGTGGGTAGAATATATATCCCATGCGGGTAAAATTGAAAAAAGTTGGAAATAATTTTTTTTTGGATTTAGTCATTTTTCCAGCATTTATCAGACTTTCAGATAGGGGAAATGTGAGTGAGCGTTCCGATTTCAGTTCCAGAGCGATTCGCCCAATGAGTCCTTGATATTTAGTCGTTTTCAGCCAATTTTCTGGATTTTTGAAAATTTCACTTTTTTGTGAAAATATCCACTAAATGAGGGAATAATATGTGTGAGGGTACCCCAGGAGAGTTCCAAATGTCTGTGGGTAGAATATATATCCCACGGGGGTAAAATTGAAAAAAGTTGAAAAAATTTTTTTTTTGGACTTAGTCATTTTTTCGGCGTTTATCAGACTTTCAGATAGGGGAAGTGTCAGTGAGCGTTCAGATTTCAGTTTCAGAGCGATTCGCCCAATGAGTCATTGATATTTAGTCGTTTTCAGCCAATTTTCTGGATTTTTGAAAATTTCACTTTTTTGTGAAAATATCCACTAAATGAGAGAATAATATGTGTGAAGGTACCCCAGGAGAGTTCCAAATGTGTGTGGGTAGAATATATATCCCACGGGGGTAAAATTGAAAAAAGTTGGAAATAATTTTTTTTTGGATTTAGTCATTTTTACAGCGTTTATCAGACTTTCAGATAGGGGAAATGTGAGTGAGCGTTCCGATTTCAGTTCCAGAGCGATTCGCCCAATCAGTCCTTGATATTTAGTCATTTTCAGCCAATTTTCTGGATTTTTGAAAATTTCACTTTTTTGTGAAAATATCCACTAAATGAGGGAATAATATGTGTGAGGGTACCCCAGGAGAGTTCCAAATGTGTGTGGGTAGAATATATATCCCACGGGGGTAAAATTGAAAAAAGTTGGAAATAATTTTTTTTTGGATTTAGTCATTTTTCCAGCATTTATCAGACTTTCAGATAGGGGAAATGTGAGTGAGCGTTCCGATTTCAGTTCCAGAGCGATTCGCCCAATGAGTCCTTGATATTTAGTCGTTTTCAGCCAATTTTCTGGATTTTTGAAAATGTCACTTTTTTGTGAAAATATCCACTAAACGAGGGAATAATATGTGTGAGGGTACCCCAGGAGAGTTCCAAATTTGTGTGGGTAGAATATATATCCCACGGGGGTAAAATTGAAAAAAGTTGAAAAAATTTTTTTTTGGGACTTAGTCATTTTTTCGGCGTTTATCAGACTTTCAGATAGGGGAAATGTCAGTGAGCGTTCAGATTTCAGTTCCAGAGCGATTCGCCCAATGAGTCCTTGATATTTAGTCGTTTTCAGCCAATTTTCTGGATTTTTGAAAATTTCACTTTTTTGTGAAAATATCCACTAAATGAGAGAATAATATGTGTGAAGGTACCCCAGGAGAGTTCCAAATGTGTGTGGGTAGAATATATATCCCACGGGGGTAAAAGTGAAAAAAGTTGAAAAAATTTTTTTTTTGGACTTAGTCATTTTTCCGGCGTTTATCAGACTTTC
The DNA here is from genome assembly GCF_046119375.1 of Phyllobates terribilis. Taxonomy (NCBI): domain Eukaryota; kingdom Metazoa; phylum Chordata; class Amphibia; order Anura; family Dendrobatidae; genus Phyllobates; species Phyllobates terribilis. Next base: position 13,152,811 of record NW_027362791.1, on the reverse strand, counting down.
AGATAGGGGAAATGTCAGTGAGCATTCCGATTTCAGTTCCCGAGTGCTTTGCCCAATGAGTCCTTGATATTTAGTCGTTTTCAGCCAATTTTCTGGATTTTTGAAAATTTCACTTTTTTGTGAAAATATCCACTAAATGAGGGAATAATATGTGTGAGGGTACCCCAGGAGAGTTCCAAATGTGTGTGGGTAGAATATATATCCCACGGGGGTAAAATTGAAAAAAGTTGAAAAAATTTTTTTTTTGGACTTAGTCATTTTTTCGGCGTTTATCAGACTTTCAGATAGGGGAAATGTGAGTGAGCGTTCCGATTTCAGTTCCAGAGCGATTCGCCCAATGAGTTCTTGATATTTAGTCGTTTTCAGCCAATTTTCTGGATTTTTGAAAATTTCACTTTTTTGTGAAAATATCCACTAAATGAGGGAATAATATGTGTGAGGGTACCCCAGGAGAGTTCCAAATGTGTGTGGGTAGAATATATATCCCACGGGGGTAAAATTGAAAAAAGTTGGAAATAATTTTTTTTTGGATTTAGTCATTTTTCCAGCATTTATCAGACTTTCAGATAGGGGAAATGTGAGTGAGCGTTCCGATTTCAGTTCCAGAGCGATTCGCCCAATGTGTCCTTGATATTTAGTCGTTTTCAGCCAATTTTCTGGATTTTTGAAAATGTCACTTTTTTGTGAAAATATCCACTAAACGAGGGAATAATATGTGTGAGGGTACCCCAGGAGAGTTCCAAATTTGTGTGGGTAGAATATATATCCCACGGGGGTAAAATTGAAAAAAGTTGAAAAATTTTTTTTTGGGGACTTAGTCATTTTTTCGGCGTTTATCAGACTTTCAGATAGGGGAAATGTCAGTGAGCGTTCAGATTTCAGTTCCAGAGCGATTCGCCGAATGAGTCCTTGATATTTAGTTGTTTTCAGCCAATTTTCTGGATTTTTGAAAATTTCACTTTTTTGTGAAAATATCCACTAAATGAGAGAATAATATGTGTGAAGGTACCCCAGGAGAGTTCCAAATGTGTGTGGGTAGAATATATATCCCACGGGGGTAAAATTGAAAAAAGTTGAAAAAATTTTTTTTTTGGACTTAGTCATTTTTCCGGAGTTTATCAGACTTTCAGATAGGGGAAATGTCAGTGAGCATTCCGATTTCAGTTCCCGAGCGCTTTGCCCAATGAGTCCTTGATATTTAGTCGTTTTCAGCCAATTTTCTGGATTTTTGAAAATTTCACTTTTTTGTGAAAATATCCACTAAATGAGGGAATAATATGTGTGAGGGTACCCCAGGAGAGTTCCAAATGTGTGTGGGTAGAATATATATCCCACGGGGGTAAAATTGAAAAAAGTTGAAAAAATTTTTTTTTTGGACTTAGTCATTTTTTCGGCGTTTATCAGACTTTCAGATAGGGGAAATGTGAGTGAGCGTTCCGATTTCAGTTCCAGAGCGATTCGCCCAATGAGTTCTTGATATTTAGTCGTTTTCAGCCAATTTTCTGGATTTTTGAAAATTTCACTTTTTTGTGAAAATATCCACTAAATGAGGGAATAATATGTGTGAGGGTACCCCAGGAGAGTTCCAAATGTCTGTGGGTAGAATATATATCCCACGGGGGTAAAATTGAAAAAAGTTGAAAAAATTTTTTTTTTGGACTTAGTCATTTTTTCGGCGTTTATCAGACTTTCAGATAGGGGAAATGTCAGTGAGCGTTCAGATTTCAGTTTCAGAGCGATTCGCCCAATGAGTCCTTGATATTTAGTCGTTTTCAGCCAATTTTCTGGATTTTTGAAAATTTCACTTTTTTTGTGAAAATATCCACTAAATGAGAGAATAATATGTGTGAAGGTACCCCAGGAGAGTTCCAAATGTGTGTGGGTAGAATATATATCCCACGGGGGTAAAATTGAAAAAAGTTGGAAATAATTTTTTTTTGGATTTAGTCATTTTTCCAGCGTTTATCAGACTTTCAGATAGGGGAAATGTGAGTGAGCGTTCCGATTTCAGTTCCAGAGCGATTCGCCCAATCAGTCCTTGATATTTAGTCATTTTCAGCCAATTTTCTGGATTTTTGAAAATTTCACTTTTTTGTGAAAATATCCACTAAATGAGGGAATAATATGTGTGAGGGTACCCCAGGAGAGTTCCAAATGTGTGTGGGTAGAATATATATCCCACGGGGGTAAAATTGAAAAAAGTTGGAAATAATTTTTTTTTGGATTTAGTCATTTTTCCAGCATTTATCAGACTTTCAGATAGGGGAAATGTGAGTGAGCGTTCCGATTTCAGTTCCAGAGCGATTCGCCCAATGAGTCCTTGATATTTAGTCGTTTTCAGCCAATTTTCTGGATTTTTGAAAATGTCACTTTTTTGTGAAAATATCCACTAAACGAGGGAATAATATGTGTGAGGGTACCCCAGGAGAGTTCCAAATTTGTGTGGGTAGAATATATATCCCACGGGGGTAAAATTGAAAAAAGTTGAAAAAATTTTTTTTTGGGACTTAGTCATTTTTTCGGCGTTTATCAGACTTTCAGATAGGGGAAATGTCAGTGAGCGTTCAGATTTCAGTTCCAGAGCGATTCGCCCAATGAGTCCTTGATATTTAGTCGTTTTCAGCCAATTTTCTGGATTTTTGAAAATTTCACTTTTTTGTGAAAATATCCACTAAATGAGAGAATAATATGTGTGAAGGTACCCCAGGAGAGTTCCAAATGTGTGTGGGTAGAATATATATCCCACGGGGGTAAAATTGAAAAAAGTTGAAAAAATTTTTTTTTTGGACTTAGTCATTTTTCCGGCGTTTATCAGACTTTCAGATAGGGGAAATGTCAGTGAGCATTCCGATTTCAGTTCCCGAGTGCTTTGCCCAATGAGTCCTTGATATTTAGTCGTTTTCAGCCAATTTTCTGGATTTTTGAAAATTTCACTTTTTTGTGAAAATATCCACTAAATGAGGGAATAATATGTGTGAGGGTACCCCAGGAGAGTTCCAAATGTGTGTGGGTAGAATATATATCCCACTGGGGTAAAATTGAAAAAAGTTGAAAAAATTTTTTTTTTGGACTTAGTCATTTTTTCGGCGTTTATCAGACTTTCAGATAGGGGAAATGTCAGTGAGCGTTCCGATTTCAGTTCCAGAGCGAGTCGCCCAATGAGTTCTTGATATTTAGTCGTTTTCAGCCAATTTTCTGGATTTTTGAAAATTTCACTTTTTTGTGAAAATATCCACTAAATGAGGGAATAATATGTGTGAGGGTACCCCAGGAGAGTTCCAAATGTCTGTGGGTAGAATATATATCCCACGGGGGTAAAATTGAAAAAAGTTGGAAATAATTTTTTTTTGAATTTAGTCATTTTCCAGCATTTATCAGACTTTCAGATATGGGAAATGTGAGTGAGCGTTCCGATTTCAGTTCCAGAGCGATTCACCCAATGAGTCCTTGATATTTAGTCGTTTTCAGCCAATTTTCTGGATTTTTGAAAATTTCACTTTTTTGTGAAAATATCCACTAAATGAGGGAATAATATGTGTGAGGGTACCCCGGGAGAGTTCCAAATGTGTGTGGGTAGAATATATATCCCACGGGGGTAAAATAGAAAAAAGTTTAAAAAAATTTTTTTTTGGACTTAGTTATTTTTCCGGCGTTTATCAGACTTTCAGATAGGGGAAATGTGAGTGAGCGTTCCGATTTCAGTTCAAGAGTGATTCGCCCAATGAGTCCTTGATATTTAGTCTTTTTCTGCCAATTTTCTGGATTTTTGAAAATTTCACTTTTTTGTGAAAATATCCACTAAATGAGGGAATAATATGTGTGAGGGTACCCCAGGAGAGTTCCAAATGTGTGTGGGTAGAATATATATCCCACGGGGGTAAAATTGAAAAAAGTTGAAAATTTTTTTTTTTTTTGGACTTAGTCATTTTTCCTGCGTTTATCAGACTTTCAGATAGGGGATATGTCAGTGAGAGTTCCGATTTCAGTTCCAGAGCGACTCGCCCAATGAGTCCTTGATATTTAGTCATTTTCAGCCAATTTTCTGGATTTTTGAAAATTTCACTTTTTTGTGAAAATATCCACTAAATGAGAGAATAATATGTGTGAAGGTACCCCAGGAGAGTTCCAAATGTGTGTGGGTAGAATATATATCCCACGGGGGTAAAATTGAAAAAAGTTGCAAATAATTTTTTTTTGGATTTAGTCATTTTTCCGGCGTTTATCAGACTTTCAGATAGGGGAAATGTGAGTGAGCGTTCCGATTTCAGTTCCAGAGCGATTCGCCCAATGAGTCCTTGATATTTAGTCGTTTTCAGCCAATTTTCTAGATTTTTGAAAATTTCACTTTTTTGTGAAAATATCCACTAAATGAGAGAATAATATGTGTGAAGGTACCCCAGGAGAGTTCCAAATGTGTGTGGGTAGAATATATATCCCACGGGGGTAAAATTGAAAAAAGTTGGAAATAATTTTTTTTGGGATTTAGTCATTTTTCCGGCGTTTATCAGACTTTCAGATAGGGGAAATGTGAGTGAGCGTTCCGATTTCAGTTCCAGAGCGATTCGCCCAATGAGTCCTTGATATTTAGTCGTTTCCAGCCAATTTTCTAGATTTTTGAAAATTTCACTTTTTTGTGAAAATATCCACTAAATGAGGGAATAATATGTGTGAGGGTACCCCAGGAGAGTTCCAAATTTGTGTGGGTAGAATATATATCCCACGGGGGTAAAATTGAAAAAAGTTGAAAAATTTTTTTTTTTTGAATTAGTCATTTTTCCGGCGTTTATCAGACTTTCAGATAAGGGATATGTGAGTGATCGTTCCGATTTCAGTTCCAGAGCGATTCGCCCAATGAGTTCTTGATATTTAGTCGTTTTCAGCCAATTTTCTGGATTTTTGAAAATTTCACCTTTTTGTGAAAATATCCACTAAATGAGGGAATAATATGTGTGAGGGTACCCCAGGAGAGTTCCAAATGTGTGTGGGTAGAATATATATCCCACGGGGATAAAATTGGAAAAAGTTGAAAAGATTTTTTTTTTGGACTTATTAATTTTTACGGCGTTCATCATACTTTCAGATAGGGGAAATGTCAGTGAGCATTCCGATTTCAGTTCCCGAGCGATTTGCCCAATGAGTCCTTGATATTTAGTCGTTTTCAGCCAATTTTCTGGATTTTTGAAAATTTCACTTTTTTGTGAAAATATCCACTAAATGAGGGAATAATATGTGTGAGGGTACCCCAGGAGAGTTCCAAATTTGTGTGGGTAGAATATTTATCCCACGGGGGTAAAATTGAAAAAAGTTGAAAAATTTTTTTTTTTGGACTTAGTCATTTTTCCGGCGTTTATCAGACTTTCAGATAGGGGAAATGTCAGTGAGCATTCAGATTTCAGTTCCAGAGCGATTCGCCCAATGAGTCCTTGATATTTAGTCGTTTTCAGCCAATTTTCTGGATTTTTGAAAATTTCACTTTTTTGTGAAAATATCCACTAAATGAGAGAATAATATGTGTGAAGGTACCCCAGGAGAGTTCCAAATGTGTGTGGGTAGAATATATATCCCACGGGGGTAAAATTGAAAAAAGTTGGAAATAATTTTTTTTTGGATTTAGTCATTTTTCCGGCGTTTATCAGACTTTCAGATAGGGGACATGTGAGTGAGCGTTCCGATTTCAGTTCCGGAGCGATTCGCCCAATGAGTCCTTGATATTTAGTCGTTTTCAGCCAATTTTCTGGATTTTTGAAAATTTCACTTTTTTGTGAAAATATCCACTAAATGAGGGAATAATATGTGTGAGGGTACCCCAGGAGAGTTCCAAATGTGTGTGGGTAGAATATATATCCCACGGGGGTAAAATTTAAAAAAGTTGGAAAATTTTTTGGGGGGGATTTAGTCATTTTTCTGGCGTTTAGCAGACTTTCAGATAGGGGAAATGTGAGTGAGCATTCCGATTTAAGTTCCAGAGCGATTCGCCCAATGAGTCCTTGATATTTAGTCGTTTTCAGCCAATTTTCTGGATTTTTGAAAATTTCACTTTTTTGTGAAAATATCCACTAAATGAGGGAATAATATGTGTGAGGGTACCTCAGGAGAGTTCCAAATGTGTGTGGGTAGAATATATATCAGACGGGGATAAAATTGGAAAAAGTTTAAAAAATTTTTTTTCTGGACTTAGTAATTTTTCCGGCGTTCATCAGACTTTCAGATAGGGGAAATGTCAGTGAGCATTCCGATTTAAGTTCCAGAGCGATTCGCCCAATGAGTCCTTGATATTTAGTCGTTTTCAGACAATTTTCTGTATTTTTGAAAATTTCACTTTTTTGTGAAAATATCCACTAAATGAGGGAATAATATGTGTGAGGGTACCCCAGGAGAGTTCCAAATGTGTGTGGCTAGAATATATATCCCACGGGGGTAAAATTGAAAAAAGTTGAAAAAATTTTTTTTTTGGACTTAGTCATTTTTTCGGCGTTTATCAGACTTTCAGATAGGGGAAATGTCAGTGAGCGTTCAGATTTCAGTTCCAGAGCGATTCGCCCAATGAGTCCTTGATATTTAGTCGTTTTCAGCCAATTTTCTGGATTTTTGAAAATTTCACTTTTTTGTGAAAATATCCACTAAATGAGAGAATAATATGTGTGAAGGTACCCCAGGAGAGTTCCAAATGTGTGTGGGTAGAATATATATCCCACGGGGGTAAAATTGAAAAAAGTTGGAAATAATTTTTTTTTGGATTTAGTCATTTTTCCAGCGTTTATCAGACTTTCAGATAGGGGAAATGTGAGTGAGCGTTCCAGAGCGATTCGCCCAATGAGTCCTTGATATTTAGTCGTTTTCAGCCAATTTTCTGGATTTTTGAAAATTTCACTTTTTTGTGAAAATATCCACTAAATGAGAGAATAATATGTGTGAAGGTACCCCAGGAGAGTTCCAAATGTGTGTGGGTAGAATATATATCCCACGGGGGTAAAATTGAAAAAAGTTGGAAATAATTTTTTTTTGGACTTAGTCATTTTTTCGGCGTTTATCAGACTTTCAGATAGGGGAAATGTCAGTGAGCGTTCCGATTTCAGTTCCAGAGCGATTCGCCCAATGAGTTCTTGATATTTAGTCGTTTTCAGCCAATTTTCTGGATTTTTGAAAATTTCACTTTTTTGTGAAAATATCCACTAAATGAGGGAATAATATGTGTGAGGGTACCCCAGGAGAGTTCCAAATGTGTGTGGGTAGAATATATATCCCACGGGAGTAAAATTGAAAAAAGTTGGAAATAATTTTTTTTTGGATTTAGTCATTTTTCCAGCATTTATCAGACTTTCAGATAGGGGAAATGTGAGTGAGCGTTCCGATTTCAGTTCCAGAGCGATTCGCCCAATGAGTCCTTGATATTTAGTCGTTTTCAGCCAATTTTCTGGATTTTTGAAAATGTCACTTTTTTGTGAAAATATCCACTAAACGAGGGAATAATATGTGTGAGGGTACCCCAGGAGAGTTCCAAATTTGTGTGGGTAGAATATATATCCCACGGGGGTAAAATTGAAAAAAGTTGAAAAAATTTTTTTTTGGGACTTAGTCATTTTTTCGGCGTTTATCAGACTTTCAGATAGGGGAAATGTCAGTGAGCATTCCGATTTCAGTTCCCGAGCGCTTTGCCCAATGAGTCCTTGATATTTAGTCGTTTTCAGCCAATTTTCTGGATTTTTGAAAATTTCACTTTTTTGTGAAAATATCCACTAAATGAGGGAATAATATGTGTGAGGGTACCCCAGGAGAGTTCCAAATGTGTGTGGGTAGAATATATATCCCACGGGGGTAAAATTGAAAAAAGTTGAAAAAATTTTTTTTTTGGACTTAGTCATTTTTTCAGCGTTTATCAGACTTGATAGGGGAAATGTGAGTGAGCGTTCCGATTTCAGTTCCAGAGCGATTCGCCCAATGAGTTCTTGATATTTAGTCGTTTTCAGCCAATTTTCTGGATTTTTGAAAATTTCACTTTTTTGTGAAAATATCCACTAAATGAGGGAATAATATGTGTGAGGGTACCCCAGGAGAGTTCCAAATGTCTGTGGGTAGAATATATATCCCACGGGGGTAAAATTGAAAAAAGTTGGAAATAATTTTTTTTTGGATTTAGTCATTTTCCAGCGTTTATCAGACTTTCAGATATGGGAAATGTGAGTGAGCGTTCCGATTTCAGTTCCAGAGCGATTCGCCCAATGAGTCCTTGATATTTAGTCGTTTTCAGCCAATTTTCTGGATTTTTGAAAATTTCACTTTTTTGTGAAAATATCCACTAAATGAGAGAATAATATGTGTGAAGGTACCCCAGGAGAGTTCCAAATGTGTGTGGGTAGAATATATATCCCACGGGGGTAAAATTGAAAAAAGTTGGAAATAATTTTTTTTTGGATTTAGTCATTTTTCCGGCGTTTATCAGACTTTCAGATAGGGGAAATGTGAGTGAGCATTCCGATTTCAGTTCCAGAGCGATTCGCCCAATGAGTCCTTGATATTTAGTCGTTTTCAGACAATTTTCTGGATTTTTGAAAATTTCACTTTTTTGTGAAAATATCCACTAAATGAGGGAATAATATGTGTGAGGGAATAATATGTGTGAGGGTACCCCAGGATAGTTCCAAATTTGTGTGGGTAGAATATATATCCCACGGGGGTAAAATTGAAAAAAGTTGAAAAAAAATTTTTTTGGGACTTAGTCATTTTTCCGGCGTTTATCAGACTTTCAGATAGGGGAAATGTGAGTGAGCGTTCCGATTTCAGTTCAAGAGCGATTCGCCCAATGAGTCCTTGATATTTAGTCTTTTTCAGACAATTTTCTGGATTTTTGAAAATTTCACTTTTTTGTGAAAATATCCACTAAATGAGGGAATAATATGTGTGAGGGTACCCCAGGAGAGTTCCAAATTTGTGTGGGTAGATTATATATCCCACGGGGGTAAAATTGAAAAAAGTTGAAAAAAAATTTTTTTGGGACTTAGTCATTTTTCCGGCGTTTATCAGACTTTCAGATAGGGGAAATGTGAGTGAGCGTTCCGATTTCAGTTCCAGAGCGATTCGCCCAATGAGTCCTTGATATTTAGTCGTTTTCAGCCAATTTTCTGGATTTTTGAAAATTTCACTTTTTTGTGAAAATATCCACTAAATGAGGGAATAATATGTGTGAGGGTACCCCAGGAGAGTTCCAAATGTGTGTGGGTAGAATATATATCCCACGGGGGTAAAATTGAAAAAAGTTGAAAAAATTTTTTTTTGGGACTTAGTCATTTTTCCGGCGTTTATCAGACTTTCACATAGGGGAAATGTCAGTGAGCATTCCGATTTCAGTTCCCGAGCGCTTTGCCCAATGAGTCCTTGATATTTAGTCGTTTTCAGCCAATTTTCTGGATTTTTGAAAATTTCACTTTTTTGTGAAAATATCCACTAAATGAGGGAATAATATGTGTGAGGGTACCCCGGGAGAGTTCCAAATGTGTGTGGGTAGAATATATATCCCACGGGGGTAAAATTGAAAAAAGTTTAAAAAATTTTTTTTTGGACTTAGTCATTTTTCCGGCGTTTATCAGACTTTCAGATAGGGAAAATGTCAGTGAGCGTTCAGAATTCAGTTCCAGAGCGATTCGCCCAATGAGTCCTTGATATTTAGTCGTTTTCAGCCAATTTTCTGGATTTTTGAAAATTTCACTTTTTTGTGAAAATATCCACTAAATGAGGGAATAATATGTGTGAGGGTACCCCGGGAGAGTTCCAAATGTGTGTGGGTAGAATATATATCCCACGGGGGTAAAATTGAAAAAAGTTTAAAAAATTTTTTTTTGGACTTAGTCATTTTTCCGGCGTTTATCAGACTTTCAGATAGGGAAAATGTCAGTGAGCGTTCAGAATTCAGTTCCAGAGCGATTCGCCCAATGAGTCCTTGATATTTAGTCGTTTTCAGCCAATTTTCTGGATTTTTGAAAATTTCACTTTTTTGTGAAAATATCCACTAAATGAGAGAATAATATGTGTGAAGGTACCCCAGGAGAGTTCCAAATGTGTGTGGGTAGATTATATATCCCACGGGAGTAAAATTGAAAAAAGTTGAAAAAAATTTTTTTGGGGACTTAGTAATTTTTCCGGCGTTTATCAGACTTTCAGATAGGGGAAATGTCAGTGAGCATTCCGATTTCAGTTCCAGAGCGATTCGCCCAATGAGTCCTTGATATTTAGTCGTTTTCAGCTAATTTTCTGGATTTTTGAAAATGTCACTTTTTTGTGAAAATATCCCCTAAATGAGGGAATAATATGTGTGAGGGTACCCCAGGAGAGTTCCAAATGTGTGTGGGTCGAATATATATCCCACGGGGTAAAATTGAAAAAAGTTTTAAAAAAAATTTTCTTGGACTTAGTCATTTTTCCGGCGTTTATCAGACTTTCAGATAGGGGAAATGTCAGTGAGCATTCCGATTTCAGTTCCAGAGCGATTCGCCAAATGAGTCCTTGATATTTAGTCGTTTTCAGCCAATTTTCTGGATTTTTGAAAATTTTACTTTTTTGTGAAAATATCCACTAAATGAGGGCATAATATGTGTGAGGGTACCCCAGGAGAGTTCCAAATGTGTGTGGGTAGAATATATATCCCACGGGGGTAAAATTGAAAAAAGTTTTAAAACAATTTTTTTTGGACTTAGTAATTTTTCCGGCGTTCATCAGACTTTCAGATAGGGGAAATGTCAGTGAGCATTCCGATTTAAGTTCCAGAGCGATTCGCCCAATGAGTCCTTGATATTTAGTCGTTTTCAGCCAATTTTCTGGATTTTTGAAAATTTCACTTTTTTGTGAAAATATCCACTAAATGAGGGAATAATATGTGTGAGGGTACCTCAGGAGAGTTCCAAATGTGTGTGGGTAGAATATATATCAGACGGGGATAAAATTGGAAAAAGTTTAAAAAAATTTTTTTCTGGACTTAGTAATTTTTCCGGCGTTCATCAGACTTTCAGATAGGGGAAATGTCAGTGAGCATTCCGATTTAAGTTCCAGAGCGATTCGCCCAATGAGTCCTTGATATTTAGTCGTTTTCAGACAATTTTCTGTATTTTTGAAAATTTCACTTTTTTGTGAAAATATCCACTAAATGAGGGAATAATATGTGTGAGGGTACCCCAGGAGAGTTCCAAATGTGTGTGGCTAGAATATATATCCCACGGGGGTAAAATTGAAAAAAGTTGAAAAAATTTTTTTTTTGGACTTAGTCATTTTTTCGGCGTTTATCAGACTTTCAGATAGGGGAAATGTCAGTGAGCGTTCAGATTTCAGTTCCAGAGCGATTCGCCCAATGAGTCCTTGATATTTAGTCGTTTTCAGCCAATTTTCTGGATTTTTGAAAATTTCACTTTTTTGTGAAAATATCCACTAAATGAGAGAATAATATGTGTGAAGGTACCCCAGGAGAGTTCCAAATGTGTGTGGGTAGAATATATATCCCACGGGGGTAAAATTGAAAAAAGTTGGAAATAATTTTTTTTTGGATTTAGTCATTTTTCCAGCGTTTATCAGACTTTCAGATAGGGGAAATGTGAGTGAGCGTTCCAGAGCGATTCGCCCAATGAGTCCTTGATATTTAGTCGTTTTCAGCCAATTTTCTGGATTTTTGAAAATTTCACTTTTTTGTGAAAATATCCACTAAATGAGAGAATAATATGTGTGAAGGTACCCCAGGAGAGTTCCAAATGTGTGTGGGTAGAATATATATCCCACGGGGGTAAAATTGAAAAAAGTTGGAAATAATTTTTTTTTGGACTTAGTCATTTTTTCGGCGTTTATCAGACTTTCAGATAGGGGAAATGTCAGTGAGCGTTCCGATTTCAGTTCCAGAGCGATTCGCCCAATGAGTTCTTGATATTTAGTCGTTTTCAGCCAATTTTCTGGATTTTTGAAAATTTCACTTTTTTGTGAAAATATCCACTAAATGAGGGAATAATATGTGTGAGGGTACCCCAGGAGAGTTCCAAATGTGTGTGGGTAGAATATATATCCCACGGGAGTAAAATTGAAAAAAGTTGGAAATAATTTTTTTTTGGATTTAGTCATTTTTCCAGCATTTATCAGACTTTCAGATAGGGGAAATGTGAGTGAGCGTTCCGATTTCAGTTCCAGAGCGATTCGCCCAATGAGTCCTTGATATTTAGTCGTTTTCAGCCAATTTTCTGGATTTTTGAAAATGTCACTTTTTTGTGAAAATATCCACTAAACGAGGGAATAATATGTGTGAGGGTACCCCAGGAGAGTTCCAAATTTGTGTGGGTAGAATATATATCCCACGGGGGTAAAATTGAAAAAAGTTGAAAAAATTTTTTTTTGGGACTTAGTCATTTTTTCGGCGTTTATCAGACTTTCAGATAGGGGAAATGTCAGTGAGCATTCCGATTTCAGTTCCCGAGCGCTTTGCCCAATGAGTCCTTGATATTTAGTCGTTTTCAGCCAATTTTCTGGATTTTTGAAAATTTCACTTTTTTGTGAAAATATCCACTAAATGAGGGAATAATATGTGTGAGGGTACCCCAGGAGAGTTCCAAATGTGTGTGGGTAGAATATATATCCCACGGGGGTAAAATTGAAAAAAGTTGAAAAAATTTTTTTTTTGGACTTAGTCATTTTTTCAGCGTTTATCAGACTTGATAGGGGAAATGTGAGTGAGCGTTCCGATTTCAGTTCCAGAGCGATTCGCCCAATGAGTTCTTGATATTTAGTCGTTTTCAGCCAATTTTCTGGATTTTTGAAAATTTCACTTTTTTGTGAAAATATCCACTAAATGAGGGAATAATATGTGTGAGGGTACCCCAGGAGAGTTCCAAATGTCTGTGGGTAGAATATATATCCCACGGGGGTAAAATTGAAAAAAGTTGGAAATAATTTTTTTTTGGATTTAGTCATTTTCCAGCGTTTATCAGACTTTCAGATATGGGAAATGTGAGTGAGCGTTCCGATTTCAGTTCCAGAGCGATTCGCCCAATGAGTCCTTGATATTTAGTCGTTTTCAGCCAATTTTCTGGATTTTTGAAAATTTCACTTTTTTGTGAAAATATCCACTAAATGAGAGAATAATATGTGTGAAGGTACCCCAGGAGAGTTCCAAATGTGTGTGGGTAGAATATATATCCCACGGGGGTAAAATTGAAAAAAGTTGAAAAATTTTTTTTTTTGGACTTAGTCATTTTTCCGGCGTTTATCAGACTTTCAGATAGGGGAAATGTCAGTGAGCATTCCGATTTCAGTTCCCGAGCGCTTTGCCCAATGAGTCCTTGATATTTAGTCGTTTTCAGCCAATTTTCTGGATTTTTGAAAATTTCACTTTTTTGTGAAAATATCCACTAAATGAGGGAATAATATGTGTGAGGGTACCCCGGGAGAGTTCCAAATGTGTGTGGGTAGAATATATATCCCACGGGGGTAAAATTGAAAAAAGTTTAAAAAAATTTTTTTTTGGACTTAGTTATTTTTCCGGCGTTTATCAGACTTTCAGATAGGGGAAATGTGATTGAGCATTCCGATTTCAGTTCCAGAGCGATTCGCCCAATGAGTTCTTGATATTTATTCGTTTTCAGCCAATTTTCTGGATTTTTGAAAATTTCACTTTTTTGTGAAAATATCCACTAAATGAGGGAATAATATGTGTGAGGGTACCCCAGGAGAGTTCCAAATGTATGTGGGTAGAATATATATCCCACGGGGGTAAAATTGAAAAAAGTTGAAAAAAATTTTTTTTTGGACTTAGTCATTTTTCCGGCGTTTATCAGACTTTCAGATAGGGGAAATGTCAGTGAGCGTTCAGATTTCAGTTCCAGAGCGATTCGCCCAATGAGTCCTTGATATTTAGTCGTTTTCAGCCAATTTTCTGGATTTTTGAAAATTTCACTTTTTTGTGAAAATATCCACTAAATGAGAGAATAATATGTGTGAAGGTACCCCAGGAGAGTTCCAAATGTGTGTGGGTAGAATATATATCCCACGGGGGTAAAATTGAAAAAAGTTGGAAATAATTTTTTTTTGGATTTAGTCATTTTTCCGGCGTTTATCAGACTTTCAGATAGGGGAAATGTGAGTGAGCATTCCGATTTCAGTTCCAGAGCGATTCGCCCAATGAGTCCTTGATATTTAGTCGTTTTCAGACAATTTTCTGGATTTTTGAAAATTTCACTTTTTTGTGAAAATATCCACTAAATGAGGGAATAATATGTGTGAGGGAATAATATGTGTGAGGGTACCCCAGGAGAGTTCCAAATTTGTGTGGGTAGAATATATATCCCACGGGGGTAAAATTGAAAAAAGTTGAAAAAAATTTTTTTTGGGACTTAGTCATTTTTCCGGCGTTTATCAGACTTTCAGATAGGGGAAATGTGAGTGAGCGTTCCGATTTCAGTTCAAGAGCGATTCGCCCAATGAGTCCTTGATATTTAGTCTTTTTCAGACAATTTTCTGGATTTTTGAAAATTTCACTTTTTTGTGAAAATATCCACTAAATGAGGGAATAATATGTGTGAGGGTACCCCAGGAGAGTTCCAAATTTGTGTGGGTAGATTATATATCCCACGGGGGTAAAATTGAAAAAAGTTGAAAAAAAATTTTTTTGGGACTTAGTCATTTTTCCGGCGTTTATCAGACTTTCAGATAGGGGAAATGTGAGTGAGCGTTCCGATTTCAGTTCCAGAGCGATTCGCCCAATGAGTCCTTGATATTTAGTCGTTTTCAGCCAATTTTCTGGATTTTTGAAAATTTCACTTTTTTGTGAAAATATCCACTAAATGAGGGAATAATATGTGTGAGGGTACCCCAGGAGAGTTCCAAATGTGTGTGGGTAGAATATATATCCCACGGGGGTAAAATTGAAAAAAGTTGAAAAAATTTTTTTTTGGGACTTAGTCATTTTTCCGGCGTTTATCAGACTTTCACATAGGGGAAATGTCAGTGAGCATTCCGATTTCAGTTCCCGAGCGCTTTGCCCAATGAGTCCTTGATATTTAGTCGTTTTCAGCCAATTTTCTGGATTTTTGAAAATTTCACTTTTTTGTGAAAATATCCACTAAATGAGGGAATAATATGTGTGAGGGTACCCCGGGAGAGTTCCAAATGTGTGTGGGTAGAATATATATCCCACGGGGGTAAAATTGAAAAAAGTTTAAAAAATTTTTTTTTGGACTTAGTCATTTTTCCGGCGTTTATCAGACTTTCAGATAGCGAAAATGTCAGTGAGCGTTCAGAATTCAGTTCCAGAGCGATTCGCCCAATGAGTCCTTGATATTTAGTCGTTTTCAGCCAATTTTCTGGATTTTTGAAAATTTCACTTTTTTGTGAAAATATCCACTAAATGAGAGAATAATATGTGTGAAGGTACCCCAGGAGAGTTCCAAATGTGTGTGGGTAGAATATATATCCCACGGGGGTAAAATTGAAAAAAGTTGGAAATAATTTTTTCTTGGATTTAGTCATTTTTTCGGCGTTTATCAGACTTTCAGATAGGGGAAATGTGAGTGAGCGTTCCGATTTCAGTTCCAGAGCGATTCGCCCAATGAGTCCTTGATATTTAGTCGTTTTCAGCCAATTTTCTGGATTTTTGAAAATTTCACTTTTTTGTGAAAATATCCACTAAATGAGGGAATAATATGTGTGAGGGTACCCCAGGGAAGTTCCAAATTTGTGTGGGTAGATTATATATCCCACGGGAGTAAAATTGAAAAAAGTTGAAAAAAATTTTTTTTGGGACTTAGTAATTTTTCCGGCGTTTATCAGACTTTCAGATAGGGGAAATGTCAGTGAGCATTCCGATTTCAGTTCCAGAGCGATTCGCCCAATGAGTCCTTGATATTTAGTCGTTTTCAGCCAATTTTCTGGATTTTTGAAAATTTTACTTTTTTGTGAAAATATCCACTAAATGAGGGCATAATATGTGTGAGGGTACCCCAGGAGAGTTCCAAATGTGTGTGGGTAGAATATATATCCCACGGGGGTAAAATTGAAAAAAGTTTTAAAACAATTTTTTTTGGACTTAGTAATTTTTCCGGCGTTCATCAGACTTTCAGATAGGGGAAATGTCAGTGAGCATTCCGATTTCAGTTCCAGAGCGATTTGCCCAATGAATCCTTGATATTTAGTCGTTTTCAGCCAATTTTCTGGATTTTAGAAAATTTCACTTTTTTGTGAAAATATCCACTAAATGAGGGAATAATATGTGTGAGGGTACCCCAGGAGAGTTCCAAATGTGTGTGGGTAAAATATATATCCCAAGGGGATAAAATTGAAAAAAGTTTAGAAAAATTTTTTTTGGACTTAGTAATTTTTCCGGCGTTCTTCAGACTTTCAGATAGGGGAAATGTCAGTGAGCATTCCGATTTCAGTTCCAGAGCGATTCGCCCAATGAGTCCTTGATATTTAGTCGTTTTCAGCCAATTTTCTGGATTTTTGAAAATTTCACTTTTTTGTGAAAATATCCACTAAATGAGAGAATAATATGTGTGAAGGTACCCCAGGAGAGTTCCAAATGTGTGTGGGTAGAATATATATCCCACGGGGGTAAAATTGAAAAAAGTTGGAAATAATTTTTTTTTGGATTTAGTCATTTTTCCGGCGTTTATCAGACTTTCAGATAGGGGAAATGTGAGTGAGCGTTCCGATTTCAGTTCCAGAGCGATTCGCCCAATGAGTCCTTGATATTTAGTCATTTTCAGACAATTTTCTGGATTTTTGAAAATTTCACTTTTTTGTGAAAATATCCACTAAATGAGGGAATAATATGTGTGAGGGAATAATATGTGTGAGGGTACCCCAGGAGAGTTCCAAATTTGTGTGGGTAGAATATATATCCCACGGGGGTAAAATTGAAAAAAGTTGAAAAAAATTTTTTTTGGGACTTAGTCATTTTTCCGGCGTTTATCAGACTTTCAGATAGGGGAAATGTGAGTGAGCGTTCCGATTTCAGTTCAAGAGCGATTCGCCCAATGAGTCCTTGATATTTAGTCTTTTTCAGACAATTTTCTGGATTTTTGAAAATTTCACTTTTTTGTGAAAATATCCACTAAATGAGGGAATAATATGTGTGAGGGTACCCCAGGAGAGTTCCAAATTTGTGTGGGTAGATTATATATCCCACGGGGGTAAAATTGAAAAAAGTTGAAAAAAAAATTTTTTGGGACTTAGTCATTTTTCCGGCGTTTATCAGACTTTCAGATAGGGGAAATGTGAGTGAGCGTTCCGATTTCAGTTCCAGAGCGATTCGCCCAATGAGTCCTTGATATTTAGTCGTTTTCAGCCAATTTTCTGGATTTTTGAAAATTTCACTTTTTTGTGAAAATATCCACTAAATGAGGGAATAATATGTGTGAGGGTACCCCAGGAGAGTTCCAAATTTGTGTGGGTAGAATATATATCCCACGGGGGTAAAATTGAAAAAAGTTGAAAAAATTTTTTTTTGGGACTTAGTCATTTTTCCGGCGTTTATCAGACTTTCACATAGGGGAAATGTCAGTGAGCATTCCGATTTCAGTTCCCGAGCGCTTTGCCCAATGAGTCCTTGATATTTAGTCGTTTTCAGCCAATTTTCTGGATTTTTGAAAATTTCACTTTTTTGTGAAAATATCCACTAAATGAGGGAATAATATGTGTGAGGGTACCCCGGGAGAGTTCCAAATGTGTGTGGGTAGAATATATATCCCACGGGGGTAAAATTGAAAAAAGTTTAAAAAATTTTTTTTTGGACTTAGTCATTTTTCCGGCGTTTATCAGACTTTCAGATAGGGAAAATGTCAGTGAGCGTTCAGAATTCAGTTCCAGAGCGATTCGCCCAATGAGTCCTTGATATTTAGTCGTTTTCAGCCAATTTTCTGGATTTTTGAAAATTTCACTTTTTTGTGAAAATATCCACTAAATGAGAGAATAATATGTGTGAAGGTACCCCAGGAGAGTTCCAAATGTGTGTGGGTAGATTATATATCCCACGGGAGTAAAATTGAAAAAAGTTGAAAAAAATTTTTTTGGGGACTTAGTAATTTTTCCGGCGTTTATCAGACTTTCAGATAGGGGAAATGTCAGTGAGCATTCCGATTTCAGTTCCAGAGCGATTCGCCCAATGAGTCCTTGATATTTAGTCGTTTTCAGCTAATTTTCTGGATTTTTGAAAATGTCACTTTTTTGTGAAAATATCCCCTAAATGAGGGAATAATATGTGTGAGGGTACCCCAGGAGAGTTCCAAATGTGTGTGGGTCGAATATATATCCCACGGGGTAAAATTGAAAAAAGTTTTAAAAAAAATTTTCTTGGACTTAGTCATTTTTCCGGCGTTTATCAGACTTTCAGATAGGGGAAATGTCAGTGAGCATTCCGATTTCAGTTCCAGAGCGATTCGCCAAATGAGTCCTTGATATTTAGTCGTTTTCAGCCAATTTTCTGGATTTTTGAAAATTTTACTTTTTTGTGAAAATATCCACTAAATGAGGGCATAATATGTGTGAGGGTACCCCAGGAGAGTTCCAAATGTGTGTGGGTAGAATATATATCCCACGGGGGTAAAATTGAAAAAAGTTTTAAAACAATTTTTTTTGGACTTAGTAATTTTTCCGGCGTTCATCAGACTTTCAGATAGGGGAAATGTCAGTGAGCATTCCGATTTCAGTTCCAGAGCGATTTGCCCAATGAATCCATGATATTTAGTCGTTTTCAGCCAATTTTCTGGATTTTAGAAAATTTCACTTTTTTGTGAAAATATCCACTAAATGAGGGAATAATATGTGTGAGGGTACCCCAGAAGAGTTCCAAATGTGTGTGGGTAGAATATATATCCCACGGGGATAAAATTGAAAAAAGTTTTAAAAATTTTTTTCTTGGACTTAGTCATTTTTCCGGTGTTTATCAGACTTTCAGATAGGGGAAATGTCAGTGAGCGTTCCGATTTCAGTTCCAGAGCGATTCGCCCAATGAGTCCTTGATATTTAGTCATTTTCAGCCAATTTTCTGGATTTTTGAAAATTTCACTTTTTTGTGAAAATATCCACTAAATGAGGGAATAATATGTGTGAGGGTACCCCAGGAGAGTTCAAAATGTGTGTGGGTAAAATATATATCCCAAGGGGATAAAATTGAAAAAAGTTTAGAAAAATTTTTTTTGGACTTAGTAATTTTTCCGGCGTTCTTCAGACTTTCAGATAGGGGAAATGTCAGTGAGCATTCCGATTTCAGTTCCAGAGCGATTCGCCCAATGAGTCCTTGATATTTAGTCGTTTTCAGCCAATTTTCTGGATTTTGAAAATTTCACTTTTTTGTGAAAATATCCCCTAAATGAGGGAAGAATATGTGTGAGGGTACCCCAGGAGAGTTCCAAATGTGTGTGGGTAGAATATATATCCCACGGGGTAAAATTGAAAAAAGTTTAAAAAAAAATTTTCTTGGACTTAGTCATTTTTCCGGCGTTTATCAGACTTTCAGATAAGGGAAATGTCAGTGAGCGTTCCGATTTCAGTTCCAGAGCGATTTGCCCAATGAGTCCTTGATATTTAGTCGTTTTCAGCCAATTTTCTGGATTTTTGAAAATTTCACTTTTTTGTGAAAATATCCACTAAATGAGGGAATAATATATGTGAGGGTACACCAGAAGAGTTCCAAATGTGTGTGGGTAGAATATATATCCCACTAGGGTAAAATTGAAAAAAGTTTAAAAAAAATTTTTTTTGGACTTAGTCATTTTTCCGGCATTCATCAGACTTTCAGATAGGGGAAATGTCAGTGAGCATTCCGATTTCAGTTCCAGAGTGATTCGCTCAATGAGTCCTTGATATTTAGTCGTTTTCTGCCAATTTTCTGGATTTTTGAAAATTTCACTTTTTTTTGAAAATATCCACTAAATGAGGGAATAATATGTGTGAGGGTACCCCAGGAGAGTTCCAAATGTGTGTGGGTAGAATATATATCCCACGGGGGTAAAATTGAAAAAATTTGAAAAAAAATTTTTTTTGGACTTAGTAATTTTTCCGGCGTTTATCAGACTTTCAGATAGGGGAAATGTCAGTGAGCATTCCAATTTCAGTTCCCGAGCGATTCGCCCAATGAGTCCTTGATATTTTGTCGTTTTCTGCCAATTTTCTGGATCTTTGAAAATTTCACTTTTTTGTGAAAATATCCACTAAATGATGGAATAATATGTGTGAGGGTACCCCAGGAGAGTTCCAAATGTGTGTGGGTAGAATATATATCCCAAGGGGATAAAATTGAAAAAAGTTTAAAAAAAATTTTTTTGGACTTAGTAATTTTTCCGGCGTTCATCAGACTTTCAGATAGGGGAAATGTCAGTGAGCATTCCGATTTCAGTTCCAGAGCGATTCGCCCAATGAGTCCTTGATATTTAGTCGTTTTCAGCCAATTTTCTGGATTTTGAAAATTTCACTTTTTTGTGAAAATATCCCCTAAATGAGGGAATAATATGTGTGAGGGTACCCCAGGAGAGTTCCAAATGTGTGTGGGTAGAATATATATCCCACGGGGTAAAATTGAAAAAAGTTTTAAAAAAAATTTTCTTGGACTTAGTCATTTTTCCGGCGTTTATCAGACTTTCAGATAAGGGAAATGTCAGTGAGCGTTCCGATTTCAGTTCCAGAGCGATTCGCCCAATGAGTCCTTGATATTTAGTCGTTTTCAGCCAATTTTCTGGATTTTTGAAAATTTCACTTTTTTGTGAAAATATCCACTAAATGAGGGAATAATATGTGTGAGGGTACACCAGAAGAGTTCCAAATGTGTGTGGGTAGAATATATATCCCACTAGGGTAAAATTGAAAAAAGTTTAAAAAAAATTTTTTTTGGACTTAGTAATTTTTCCGGCATTCATCAGACTTTCAGATAGGGGAAATGTCAGTGAGCATTCCGATTTCAGTTCCAGAGCAATTCGCCCAATGAGTCCTTGATATTTAGTCGTTTTCAGCCAATGTTCTGGATTTTTGAAAATTTCACTTTTTTCTGAAAATATCCACTAAATGAGGGCATAATATGTGTGAGGGTACCCCAGGAGAGTTCCAAATGTGTGTGGGTAGAATATAAATCCCACGGGGATAAAATTGAACAAAGTTTAAAAAAATTTTTTTTTGGACTTAGTAATTTTTCCGGCGTTCATCAGACTTTCAGATAGGGGAAATGTCAGTGAGCATTCCGATTTCAGTTCCAGAGTGATTCGCCCAATGAGTCCTTGATATTTAGTCGTTTTCTGCCAATTTTCTGGATTTTTGAAAATTTCACTTTTTTGTGAAAATATCCACTAAATGAGGGAATAATATGTGTGAGGGTACCCCAGGAGAGTTCCAAATGTGTGTGGGTAGAATATATATCCCACGGGGGTAAAATTGAAAAAATTTGAAAAAAAATTTTTTTTGGACTTAGTAATTTTTCCGGCGTTTATCAGACTTTCAGATAGGGGAAATGTCAGTGAGCATTCCAATTTCAGTTCCCGAGCGATTCGCCCAATGAGTCCTTGATATTTAGTCGTTTTCTGCCAATTTTCTGGATTTTTGAAAATTTCACTTTTTTGTGAAAATATCCACTAAATGATGGAATAATATGTGTGAGGGTACCCCAGGAGAGTTCCAAATGTGTGTGGGTAAAATATATATCCCAAGGGGATAAAATTGAAAAAAGTTTAGAAAAATTTTTTTTGGACTTAGTAATTTTTCCGGCGTTCTTCAGACTTTCAGATAGGGGAAATGTCAGTGAGCATTCCGATTTCAGTTCCAGAGCGATTCGCCCAATGAGTCCTTGATATTTAGTCGTTTTCAGCCAATTTTCTGGATTTTTGAAAATTTCACTTTTTTGTGAAAATATCCACTAAATGAGAGAATAATATGTGTGAAGGTACCCCAGGAGAGTTCCAAATGTGTGTGGGTAGAATATATATCCCACGGGGGTAAAATTGAAAAAAGTTGGAAATAATTTTTTTTTGGATTTAGTCATTTTTCCGGCGTTTATCAGACTTTCAGATAGGGGAAATGTGAGTGAGCGTTCCGATTTCAGTTCCAGAGCGATTCGCCCAATGAGTCCTTGATATTTAGTCGTTTTCAGACAATTTTCTGGATTTTTGAAAATTTCACTTTTTTGTGAAAATATCCACTAAATGAGGGAATAATATGTGTGAGGGAATAATATGTGTGAGGGTACCCCAGGAGAGTTCCAAATTTGTGTGGGTAGAATATATATCCCACGGGGATAAAATTGAACAAAGTTTAAAAAAATTTTTTTTTGGACTTAGTAATTTTTCCGGCGTTCATCAGACTTTCAGATAGGGGAAATATCAGTGAGCATTCCGATTTCAGTTCCAGAGTGATTCGCCCAATGAGTCCTTGATATTTAGTCGTTTTCTGCCAATTTTCTGGATTTTTGAAAATTTCACTTTTTTGTGAAAATATCCACTAAATGAGGGAATAATATGTGTGAGGGTACCCCAGGAGAGTTCCAAATGTGTGTGGGTAGAATATATATCCCACGGGGGTAAAATTGAAAAAATTTGAAAAAAAATTTTTTTTGGACTTAGTAATTTTTCCGGCGTTTATCAGACTTTCAGATAGGGGAAATGTCAGTGAGCATTCCAATTTCAGTTCCCGAGCGATTCGCCCAATGAGTCCTTGATATTTAGTCGTTTTCTGCCAATTTTCTGGATTTTTGAAAATTTCACTTTTTTGTGAAAATATCCACTAAATGATGGAATAATATGTGTGAGGGTACCCTAGGAGAGTTCCAAATGTGTGTGGGTAAAATATATATCCCAAGGGGATAAAATTGAAAAAAGTTTAGAAAAATTTTTTTTGGACTTAGTAATTTTTCCGGCGTTCTTCAGACTTTCAGATAGGGGAAATGTCAGTGAGCATTCCGATTTCAGTTCCAGAGCGATTCGCCCAATGAGTCCTTGATATTTAGTCGTTTTCAGCCAATTTTCTGGATTTTTGAAAATTTCACTTTTTTGTGAAAATATCCACTAAATGAGAGAATAATATGTGTGAAGGTACCCCAGGAGAGTTCCAAATGTGTGTGGGTAGAATATATATCCCACGGGGGTAAAATTGAAAAAAGTTGGAAATAATTTTTTTTTGGATTTAGTCATTTTTCCGGCGTTTATCAGACTTTCAGATAGGGGAAATGTGAGTGAGCGTTCCGATTTCAGTTCCAGAGCGATTCGCCCAATGAGTCCTTGATATTTAGTCGTTTTCAGACAATTTTCTGGATTTTTGAAAATTTCACTTTTTTGTGAAAATATCCACTAAATGAGGGAATAATATGTGTGAGGGAATAATATGTGTGAGGGTACCCCAGGAGAGTTCCAAATTTGTGTGGGTAGAATATATATCCCACGGGGGTAAAATTGAAAAAAGTTGAAAAAATTTTTTTTTGGGACTTAGTCATTTTTCCGGCGTTCATCAGACTTTCAGATAGGGGAAATGTGAGTGAGCGTTCCGATTTCAGTTCAAGAGCGATTCGCCCAATGAGTCCTTGATATTTAGTCTTTTTCAGACAATTTTCTGGATTTTTGAAAATTTCACTTTTTTGTGAAAATATCCACTAAATGAGGGAATAATATGTGTGAGGGTACCCCAGGAGAGTTCCAAATTTGTGTGGGTAGATTATATATCCCACGGGGGTAAAATTGAAAAAAGTTGAAAAAAAATTTTTTGGGGACTTAGTCATTTTTCCGGCGTTTATCAGACTTTCAGATAGGGGAAATGTGAGTGAGCGTTCCGATTTCAGTTCCAGAGCGATTCGCCCAATGAGTCCTTGATATTTAGTCGTTTTCAGCCAATTTTCTGGATTTTTGAAAATTTCACTTTTTTGTGAAAATATCCACTAAATGAGGGAATAATATGTGTGAGGGTACCCCAGGAGAGTTCCAAATTTGTGTGGGTAGAATATATATCCCACGGGGGTAAAATTGAAAAAAGTTGAAAAAAATTTTTTTTGGGACTTAGTCATTTTTCCGGCGTTTATCAGACTTTCACATAGGGGAAATGTCAGTGAGCATTCCGATTTCAGTTCCCGAGCGCTTTGCCCAATGAGTCCTTGATATTTAGTCGTTTTCAGCCAATTTTCTGGATTTTTGAAAATTTCACTTTTTTGTGAAAATATCCACTAAATGAGGGAATAATATGTGTGAGGGTACCCCAGGAGAGTTCCAAATTTGTGTGGGTAGAATATATATCCCACGGGGGTAAAATTGAAAAAAGTTGAAAAAAATTTTTTTTGGGACTTAGTCATTTTTCCGGCGTTTATCAGACTTTCAGATAGGGAAAATGTCAGTGAGCGTTCAGAATTCAGTTCCAGAGCGATTCGCCCAATGAGTCCTTGATATTTAGTCGTTTTCAGCCAATTTTCTGGATTTTTGAAAATTTCACTTTTTTGTGAAAATATCCACTAAATGAGAGAATAATATGTGTGAAGGTACCCCAGGAGAGTTCCAAATGTGTGTGGGTAGAATATATATCCCACGGGGGTAAAATTGAAAAAAGTTGGAAATAATTTTTTCTTGGATTTAGTCATTTTTTCGGCGTTTATCAGACTTTCAGATAGGGGAAATGTGAGTGAGCGTTCCGATTTCAGTTCCAGAGCGATTCGCCCAATGAGTCCTTGATATTTAGTCGTTTTCAGCCAATTTTCTGGATTTTTGAAAATTTCACTTTTTTGTGAAAATATCCACTAAATGAGGGAATAATATGTGTGAGGGTACCCCAGGAGAGTTCCAAATGTGTGTGGGTCGAATATATATCCCACGGGGTAAAATTGAAAAAAGTTTAAAAAAAAATTTTCTTGGACTTAGTCATTTTTCCGGCGTTTATCAGACTTTCAGATAGGGGAAATGTCAGTGAGCATTCCGATTTCAGTTCCAGAGCGATTCGCCCAATATTTAGTCGTTTTCAGCCAATTTTCTGGATTTTTGAAAATTTTACTTTTTTGTGAAAATATCCACTAAATGAGGGCATAATATGTGTGAGGGTACCCCAGGAGAGTTCCAAATGTGTGTGGGTAGAATATATATCCCACGGGGGTAAAATTGAAAAAAGTTTTAAACCAATTTTTTTTGGACTTAGTAATTTTTCCGGCGTTCATCAGACTTTCAGATAGGGGAAATGTCAGTGAGCATTCCGATTTCAGTTCCAGAGCGATTTGCCCAATGTATCCTTGATATTTAGTCGTTTTCAGCCAATTTTCTGGATTTTAGAAAATTTCACTTTTTTGTGAAAATATCCACTAAATGAGGGAATAATATGTGTGAGGGTACCCCAGAAGAGTTCCAAATGTGTGTGGGTAGAATATATATCCCACGGGGATAAAATTGAAAAAAGTTTTAAAAATTTTTTTCTTGGACTTAGTCATTTTTCCGGTGTTTATCAGACTTTCAGATAGGGGAAATGTCAGTGAGCGTTCCGATTTCAGTTCCAGAGCGATTCGCCCAATGAGTCCTTGATATTTGTCATTTTCAGCCAATTTTCTGGATTTTTGAAAATTTCACTTTTTTGTGAAAATATCCACTAAATGAGGGAATAATATGTGTGAGGGTACCCCAGGAGAGTTCCAAATGTGTGTGGGTAAAATATATATCCCAAGGGGATAAAATTGAAAAAAGTTTAGAAAAATTTTTTTTGGACTTAGTAATTTTTCCGGCGTTCTTCAGACTTTCAGATAGGGGAAATGTCAGTGAGCATTCCGATTTCAGTTCCAGAGCGATTCGCCCAATGAGTCCTTCATATTTAGTCGTTTTCAGCCAATTTTCTGGATTTTTGAAAATTTCACTTTTTTGTGAAAATATCCACTAAATGAGGGAATAATATGTGTGAGGGTACACCAGAAGAGTTCCAAATGTGTGTGGGTAGAATATATATCCCACGGGGGTAAAATTGAAAAAAGTTGAAAAAAAATTTTTTTTGGACTTAGTAATTTTTCCGGCGTTCATCAGACTTTCAGATAGGGGAAATGTCAGTGAAGCATTCCGATTTCAGTTCCAGAGCGATTCACCCAATGAGTCCTTGATATTTAGTCGTTATCAGCCAATTTTCTGGATTTTTGAAAATTTCACTTTTTTGTGAAAATATCCACTAAATGAGGGAATAGTATGTGTGAGGGTACCCCAGAAGAGTTCCAAATGTGTGTGGGTAGAATATATATCCCACAGGGGTAAAATTGAAAAAAGTTTAAAAAAAATTTTTTTTGGACTTAGTAATTTTTCCGGCGTTCATCAGACTTTCAGATAGGGGAAATGTCAGTGAGCATTCCGATTTCAGTTCCAGAGTGATTCGCTCAATGAGTCATTGATATTTAGTCGTTTTCTGCCAATTTTCTGGATTTTTGAAAATTTCACTTTTTTTTGAAAATATCCACTAAATGAGGGAATAATATGTGTGAGGGTACCCCAGGAGAGTTCCAAATGTGTGTGGGTAGAATATATATCCCACGGGGGTAAAATTGAAAAAATTTGAAAAAAAATTTTTTTTGGACTTAGTAATTTTTCCCGCGTTTATCAGACTTTCAGATAGGGGAAATGTCAGTGAGCATTCCAATTTCAGTTCCCGAGCGATTCGCCCAATGAGTCCTTGATATTTAGTCGTTTTCTGCCAATTTTCTGGATTTTTGAAAATTTCACTTTTTTGTGAAAATATCCACTAAATGATGGAATAATATGTGTGAGGGTACCCCAGGAGAGTTCCAAATGTGTGTGGGTAGAATATATATCCCAAGGGGATAAAATTGAAAAAAGTTTAAAAAAAATTTTTTTGGACTTAGTAATTTTTCCGGCGTTCATCAGACTTTCAGATAGGGGAAATGTCAGTGAGCATTCCGATTTCAGTTCCAGAGCGATTCGCCCAATGAGTCCTTGATATTTAGTCGTTTTCAGCCAATTTTCTGGATTTTGAAAATTTCACTTTTTTGTGAAAATATCCCCTAAATGAGGGAATAATATGTGTGAGGGTACCCCAGGAGAGTTCCAAATGTGTGTGGGTAGAATATATATCCCACGGGGTAAAATTGAAAAAAGTTTAAAAAAAATTTTTTTTGGACTTAGTAATTTTTCCGGCATTCATCAGACTTTCAGATAGGGGAAATGTCAGTGAGCATTCCGATTTCAGTTCCCGAGCGCTTTGCCCAATGAGTCCTTGATATTTAGTCGTTTTCAGCCAATTTTCTGGATTTTTGAAAATTTCACTTTTTTGTGAAAATATCCACTAAATGAGGGAATAATATGTGTGAGGGTACCCCAGGAGAGTTCCAAATTTGTGTGGGTAGAATATATATCCCACGGGGGTAAAATTGAAAAAAGTTGAAAAAAATTTTTTTTGGGACTTAGTCATTTTTCCGGCGTTTATCAGACTTTCAGATAGGGAAAATGTCAGTGAGCGTTCAGAATTCAGTTCCAGAGCGATTCGCCCAATGAGTCCTTGATATTTAGTCGTTTTCAGCCAATTTTCTGGATTTTTGAAAATTTCACTTTTTTGTGAAAATATCCACTAAATGAGAGAATAATATGTGTGAAGGTACCCCAGGAGAGTTCCAAATGTGTGTGGGTAGAATATATATCCCACGGGGGTAAAATTGAAAAAAGTTGGAAATAATTTTTTCTTGGATTTAGTCATTTTTTCGGCGTTTATCAGACTTTCAGATAGGGGAAATGTGAGTGAGCGTTCCGATTTCAGTTCCAGAGCGATTCGCCCAATGAGTCCTTGATATTTAGTCGTTTTCAGCCAATTTTCTGGATTTTTGAAAATTTCACTTTTTTGTGAAAATATCCACTAAATGAGGGAATAATATGTGTGAGGGTACCCCAGGGAAGTTCCAAATTTGTGTGGGTAGATTATATATCCCACGGGAGTAAAATTGAAAAAAGTTGAAAAAAATTTTTTTTGGGACTTAGTAATTTTTCCGGCGTTTATCAGACTTTCAGATAGGGGAAATGTCAGTGAGCATTCCGATTTCAGTTCCAGAGCGATTCCCCCAATGAGTCCTTGATATTTAGTCGTTTTCAGCTAATTTTCTGGATTTTTGAAAATGTCACTTTTTTGTGAAAATATCCCCTAAATGTGGGAATAATATGTGTGAGGGTACCCCAGGAGAGTTCCAAATGTGTGTGGGTCGAATATATATCCCACGGGGTAAAATTGAAAAAAGTTTAAAAAAAAAATTTCTTGGACTTAGTCATTTTTCCGGCGTTTATCAGACTTTCAGATAGGGGAAATGTCAGTGAGCATTCCGATTTCAGTTCCAGAGCGATTCGCCCAATATTTAGTCGTTTTCAGCCAATTTTCTGGATTTTTGAAAATTTTACTTTTTTGTGAAAATATCCACTAAATGAGGGCATAATATGTGTGAGGGTACCCCAGGAGAGTTCCAAATGTGTGTGGGTAGAATATATATCCCACGGGGGTAAAATTGAAAAAAGTTTTAAACCAATTTTTTTTGGACTTAGTAATTTTTCCGGCGTTCATCAGACTTTCAGATAGGGGAAATGTCAGTGAGCATTCCGATTTCAGTTCCAGAGCGATTTGCCCAATGAATCCTTGATATTTAGTCGTTTTCAGCCAATTTTCTGGATTTTAGAAAATTTCACTTTTTTGTGAAAATATCCACTAAATGAGGGAATAATATGTGTGAGGGTACCCCAGAAGAGTTCCAAATGTGTGTGGGTAGAATATATATCCCACGGGGATAAAATTGAAAAAAGTTTTAAAAAAATTTTTCTTGGACTTAGTCATTTTTCCGGTGTTTATCAGACTTTCAGATAGGGGAAATGTCAGTGAGCGTTCCGATTTCAGTTCCAGAGCGATTCGCCCAATGAGTCCTTGATATTTAGTCATTTTCAGCCAATTTTCTGGATTTTTGAAAATTTCACTTTTTTGTGAAAATATCCACTAAATGAGGGAATAATATGTGTGAGGGTACCCCAGGAGAGTTCCAAATGTGTGTGGGTAAAATATATATCCCAAGGGGATAAAATTGAAAAAAGTTTAGAAAAATTTTTTTTGGACTTAGTAATTTTTCCGGCGTTCTTCAGACTTTCAGATAGGGGAAATGTCAGTGAGCATTCCGATTTCAGTTCCAGAGCGATTCGCCCAATGAGTCCTTCATATTTAGTCGTTTTCAGCCAATTTTCTGGATTTTTGAAAATTTCACTTTTTTGTGAAAATATCCACTAAATGAGGGAATAATATGTGTGAGGGTACACCAGAAGAGTTCCAAATGTGTGTGGGTAGAATATATATCCCACGGGGGTAAAATTGAAAAAAGTTGAAAAAAAATTTTTTTTGGACTTAGTAATTTTTCCGGCGTTCATCAGACTTTCAGATAGGGGAAATGTCAGTGAGCATTCCGATTTCAGTTCCAGAGTGATTCGCTCAATGAGTCATTGATATTTAGTCGTTTTCTGCCAATTTTCTGGATTTTTGAAAATTTCACTTTTTTTTGAAAATATCCACTAAATGAGGGAATAATATGTGTGAGGGTACCCCAGGAGAGTTCCAAATGTGTGTGGGTAGAATATATATCCCACGGGGGTAAAATTGAAAAAATTTGAAAAAAAATTTTTTTTGGACTTAGTAATTTTTCCCGCGTTTATCAGACTTTCAGATAGGGGAAATGTCAGTGAGCATTCCAATTTCAGTTCCCGAGCGATTCGCCCAATGAGTCCTTGATATTTAGTCGTTTTCTGCCAATTTTCTGGATTTTTGAAAATTTCACTTTTTTGTGAAAATATCCACTAAATGATGGAATAATATGTGTGAGGGTACCCCAGGAGAGTTCCAAATGTGTGTGGGTAGAATATATATCCCAAGGGGATAAAATTGAAAAAAGTTTAAAAAAAATTTTTTTGGACTTAGTAATTTTTCCGGCGTTCATCAGACTTTCAGATAGGGGAAATGTCAGTGAGCATTCCGATTTCAGTTCCAGAGCGATTCGCCCAATGAGTCCTTGATATTTAGTCGTTTTCAGCCAATTTTCTGGATTTTGAAAATTTCACTTTTTTGTGAAAATATCCCCTAAATGAGGGAATAATATGTGTGAGGGTACCCCAGGAGAGTTCCAAATGTGTGTGGGTAGAATATATATCCCACGGGGTAAAATTGAAAAAAGTTTAAAAAAAATTTTTTTTGGACTTAGTAATTTTTCCGGCATTCATCAGACTTTCAGATAGGGGAAATGTCAGTGAGCATTCCGATTTCAGTTCCCGAGCGCTTTGCCCAATGAGTCCTTGATATTTAGTCGTTTTCAGCCAATTTTCTGGATTTTTGAAAATTTCACTTTTTTGTGAAAATATCCACTAAATGAGGGAATAATATGTGTGAGGGTACCCCAGGAGAGTTCCAAATTTGTGTGGGTAGAATATATATCCCACGG
Source organism: Phyllobates terribilis (assembly GCF_046119375.1). Classification (NCBI taxonomy): domain Eukaryota; kingdom Metazoa; phylum Chordata; class Amphibia; order Anura; family Dendrobatidae; genus Phyllobates; species Phyllobates terribilis. The sequence goes on along the minus strand of NW_027362791.1, from coordinate 13,122,420 downwards.
GGGTAAAATTGAAAAAAGTTGAAAAAAATTTTTTTTGGGACTTAGTCATTTTTCCGGCGTTTATCAGACTTTCAGATAGGGAAAATGTCAGTGAGCGTTCAGAATTCAGTTCCAGAGCGATTCGCCCAATGAGTCCTTGATATTTAGTCGTTTTCAGCCAATTTTCTGGATTTTTGAAAATTTCACTTTTTTGTGAAAATATCCACTAAATGAGAGAATAATATGTGTGAAGGTACCCCAGGAGAGTTCCAAATGTGTGTGGGTAGAATATATATCCCACGGGGGTAAAATTGAAAAAAGTTGGAAATAATTTTTTCTTGGATTTAGTCATTTTTCCGGCGTTTATCAGACTTTCAGATAGGGGAAATGTCAGTGAGCATTCCGATTTCAGTTCCAGAGCGATTCCCCCAATGAGTCCTTGATATTTAGTCGTTTTCAGCTAATTTTCTGGATTTTTGAAAATGTCACTTTTTTGTGAAAATATCCCCTAAATGTGGGAATAATATGTGTGAGGGTACCCCAGGAGAGTTCCAAATGTGTGTGGGTCGAATATATATCCCACGGGGTAAAATTGAAAAAAGTTTAAAAAAAAATTTTCTTGGACTTAGTCATTTTTCCGGCGTTTATCAGACTTTCAGATAGGGGAAATGTCAGTGAGCATTCCGATTTCAGTTCCAGAGCGATTCGCCCAATATTTAGTCGTTTTCAGCCAATTTTCTGGATTTTTGAAAATTTTACTTTTTTGTGAAAATATCCACTAAATGAGGGCATAATATGTGTGAGGGTACCCCAGGAGAGTTCCAAATGTGTGTGGGTAGAATATATATCCCACGGGGGTAAAATTGAAAAAAGTTTTAAACCAATTTTTTTTGGACTTAGTAATTTTTCCGGCGTTCATCAGACTTTCAGATAGGGGAAATGTCAGTGAGCATTCCGATTTCAGTTCCAGAGCGATTTGCCCAATGAATCCTTGATATTTAGTCGTTTTCAGCCAATTTTCTGGATTTTAGAAAATTTCACTTTTTTGTGAAAATATCCACTAAATGAGGGAATAATATGTGTGAGGGTACCCCAGAAGAGTTCCAAATGTGTGTGGGTAGAATATATATCCCACGGGGATAAAATTGAAAAAAGTTTTAAAAAAATTTTTCTTGGACTTAGTCATTTTTCCGGTGTTTATCAGACTTTCAGATAGGGGAAATGTCAGTGAGCGTTCCGATTTCAGTTCCAGAGCGATTCGCCCAATGAGTCCTTGATATTTAGTCATTTTCAGCCAATTTTCTGGATTTTTGAAAATTTCACTTTTTTGTGAAAATATCCACTAAATGAGGGAATAATATGTGTGAGGGTACCCCAGGAGAGTTCCAAATGTGTGTGGGTAAAATATATATCCCAAGGGGATAAAATTGAAAAAAGTTTAGAAAAATTTTTTTTGGACTTAGTAATTTTTCCGGCGTTCTTCAGACTTTCAGATAGGGGAAATGTCAGTGAGCATTCCGATTTCAGTTCCAGAGCGATTCGCCCAATGAGTCCTTCATATTTAGTCGTTTTCAGCCAATTTTCTGGATTTTTGAAAATTTCACTTTTTTGTGAAAATATCCACTAAATGAGGGAATAATATGTGTGAGGGTACACCAGAAGAGTTCCAAATGTGTGTGGGTAGAATATATATCCCACGGGGGTAAAATTGAAAAAAGTTGAAAAAAAATTTTTTTTGGACTTAGTAATTTTTCCGGCGTTCATCAGACTTTCAGATAGGGGAAATGTCAGTGAAGAATTCCGATTTCAGTTCCAGAGCGATTCACCCAATGAGTCCTTGATATTTAGTCGTTATCAGCCAATTTTCTGGATTTTTGAAAATTTCACTTTTTTGTGAAAATATCCACTAAATGAGGGAATAGTATGTGTGAGGGTACCCCAGAAGAGTTCCAAATGTGTGTGGGTAGAATATATATCCCACAGGGGTAAAATTGAAAAAAGTTTAAAAAAAATTTTTTTTGGACTTAGTAATTTTTCCGGCGTTCATCAGACTTTCAGATAGGGGAAATGTCAGTGAGCATTCCGATTTCAGTTCCAGAGCGATTCGCCCAATGAGTCCTTGATATTTAGTCGTTTTCAGCCAATTTTCTGGATTTTGAAAATTTCACTTTTTTGTGAAAATATCCCCTAAATGAGGGAAGAATATGTGTGAGGGTACCCCAGGAGAGTTCCAAATGTGTGTGGGTAGAATATATATCCCACGGGGTAAAATTGAAAAAAGTTTAAAAAAAATTTTTCTTGGACTTAGTCATTTTTCCGGCGTTTATCAGACTTTCAGATAAGGGAAATGTCAGTGAGCGTTCCGATTTCAGTTCCAGAGCGATTTGCCCAATGAGTCCTTGATATTTAGTCGTTTTCAGCCAATTTTCTGGATTTTTGAAAATTTCACTTTTTTGTGAAAATATCCACTAAATGAGGGAATAATATGTGTGAGGGTACACCAGAAGAGTTCCAAATGTGTGTGGGTAGAATATATATCCCACTAGGGTAAAATTGAAAAAAGTTTCAAAAAAATTTTTTTTGGACTTAGTCATTTTTCCGGCATTCATCAGACTTTCAGATAGGGGAAATGTCAGTGAGCATTCCGATTTCAGTTCCAGAGTGATTCGCTCAATGAGTCATTGATATTTAGTCGTTTTCTGCCAATTTTCTGGATTTTTGAAAATTTCACTTTTTTTTGAAAATATCCACTAAATGAGGGAATAATATGTGTGAGGGTACCCCAGGAGAGTTCCAAATGTGTGTGGGTAGAATATATATCCCACGGGGGTAAAATTGAAAAAATTTGAAAAAAAATTTTTTTTGGACTTAGTAATTTTTCCCGCGTTTATCAGACTTTCAGATAGGGGAAATGTCAGTGAGCATTCCAATTTCAGTTCCCGAGCGATTCGCCCAATGAGTCCTTGATATTTAGTCGTTTTCTGCCAATTTTCTGGATTTTTGAAAATTTCACTTTTTTGTGAAAATATCCACTAAATGATGGAATAATATGTGTGAGGGTACCCCAGGAGAGTTCCAAATGTGTGTGGGTAGAATATATATCCCAAGGGGATAAAATTGAAAAAAGTTTAAAAAAAATTTTTTTGGACTTAGTAATTTTTCCGGCGTTCATCAGACTTTCAGATAGGGGAAATGTCAGTGAGCATTCCGATTTCAGTTCCAGAGCGATTCGCCCAATGAGTCCTTGATATTTAGTCGTTTTCAGCCAATTTTCTGGATTTTGAAAATTTCACTTTTTTGTGAAAATATCCCCTAAATGAGGGAATAATATGTGTGAGGGTACCCCAGGAGAGTTCCAAATGTGTGTGGGTAGAATATATATCCCACGGGGTAAAATTGAAAAAAGTTTAAAAAAAAATTTTTTTTGGACTTAGTAATTTTTCCGGCATTCATCAGACTTTCAGATAGGGGAAATGTCAGTGAGCATTCCGATTTCAGTTCCAGAGCAATTCGCCCAATGAGTCCTTGATATTTAGTCGTTTTCAGCCAATGTTCTGGATTTTTGAAAATTTCACTTTTTTCTGAAAATATCCACTAAATGAGGGCATAATATGTGTGAGGGTACCCCAGGAGAGTTCCAAATGTGTGTGGGTAGAATATAAATCCCACGGGGATAAAATTGAACAAAGTTTAAAAAATTTTTTTTTTGGACTTAGTCATTTTTCCGGCGTTCATCAGACTTTCAGATAGGGGAAATGTCAGTGAGCATTCCGATTTCAGTTCCAGAGTGATTCGCCCAATGAGTCCTTGATATTTAGTCGTTTTCTGCCAATTTTCTGGATTTTTGAAAATTTCACTTTTTTGTGAAAATATCCACTAAATGAGGGAATAATATGTGTGAGGGTACCCCAGGAGAGTTCCAAATGTGTGTGGGTAGAATATATATCCCACGGGGGTAAAATTGAAAAAATATGAAAAAAATTTTTTTTTGGACTTAGTAATTTTTCCGGCGTTTATCAGACTTTCAGATAGGGGAAATGTCAGTGAGCATTCCAATTTCAGTTCCCGAGCGATTCGCCCAATGAGTCCTTGATATTTAGTCGTTTTCTGCCAATTTTCTGGATTTTTGAAAATTTCACTTTTTTGTGAAAATATCCACTAAATGATGGAATAATATGTGTGAGGGTACCCCAGGAGAGTTCCAAATGTGTGTGGGTAGAATATATATCCCACGGGGGTAAAATTGAAAAAAGTTTAAAAAAAATTTTTTTTGGACTTAGTAATTTTTCCGGCGTTCATCAGACTTTCAGATAGGGGAAATGTCAGTGAGCATTCCGATTTCAGTTCCAGAGCGATTCGCCCAATGAGTCCTTGATATTTAGTCGTTTTCAGCCAATTTTCTGGATTTTTGAAAATTTCACTTTTTTGTGAAAATATCCACTAAATGAGGGAATAATATGTGTGAGGGTACACCAGAAGAGTTCCAAATGTGTGTGGGTAGAATATATATCCCACTAGGGTAAAATTGAAAAAAGTTTAAAAAAAATTTTTTTTGGACTTAGTCATTTTTCCGGCATTCATCAGACTTTCAGATAGGGGAAATGTCAGTGAGCATTCCGATTTCAGTTCCAGAGCAATTCGCCCAATGAGTCCTTGATATTTAGTCGTTTTCAGCCAATGTTATGGATTTTTGAAAATTTCACTTTTTTCTGAAAATATCCACTAAATGAGGGCATAATATGTGTGAGGGTACCCCAGGAGAGTTCCAAATGTGTGTGGGTAGAATATAAATCCCACGGGGATAAAATTGAACAAAGTTTAAAAAAATTTTTTTTTGGACTTAGTAATTTTTTCAGCGTTCATCAGACTTTCAGATAGGGGAAATGTCAGTGAGCATTCCGATTTCAGTTCCAGAGTGATTCGCTCAATGAGTCCTTGATATTTAGTCGTTTTCTGCCAATTTTCTGGATTTTTGAAAATTTCACTTTTTTTTGAAAATATCCACTAAATGAGGGAATAATATGTGTGAGGGTACCCCAGGAGAGTTCCAAATGTGTGTGGGTAGAATATATATCCCACGGGGGTAAAATTGAAAAAATTTGAAAAAAAAATTTTTTTGGACTTAGTAATTTTTCCGGCGTTTATCAGACTTTCAGATAGGGGAAATGTCAGTGAGCATTCCAATTTCAGTTCCCGAGCGATTCGCCCAATGAGTCCTTGATATTTAGTCGTTTTCTGCCAATTTTCTGGATTTTTGAAAATTTCACTTTTTTGTGAAAATATCCACTAAATGATGGAATAATATGTGTGAGGGTACCCCAGGAGAGTTCCAAATGTGTGTGGGTAGAATATATATCCCAAGGGGATAAAATTGAAAAAAGTTGAAAAAAAATTTTTTTTGGACTTAGTAATTTTTCCCGCGTTCATCAGACTTTCAGATAAGGGAAATGTCAGTGAGCATTCCGATTTCAGTTCCAGAGCGATTCGCCCAATGAGTCCTTGATATTTAGTCGTTTTCAGCCAATTTTCTGGATTTTTGAAAATTTCACTTTTTTGTGAAAATATCCACTAAATGAGGGAATAATATGTGTGAGGGTACCCCAGGAGAGTTCCAAATGTATGTGGGTAGAATATATATCCCACGGGGGTAAAATTGAAAAAAGTTTAAAAAAATTTTTTTTTGGACTTAGTAATTTTTCCGGCGTTGATCAGACTTTCAGATAAGGGAAATGTCAGTGAGCATTCCAATTTCAGTTCCAGAGCGATTCGCCCAATGAGTCCTTGATATTTAGTCGTTTTCAGCCAATTTTCTGGATTTTTGAAAATTTCACTTTTTTTGTGAAAATATCCACTAAATGAGGGAATAATATGTGTGAGGGTACACCAGAAGAGTTCCAAATGGGTGTGGGTAGAATATATATCCCACGGGGGTAAAATTGAAAAAAGTTGAAAAAAATTTTTTTTTGGACTTAGTAATTTTTACTGCGTTCATCAGACTTTCAGATAGGGGAAATGTCAGTGAAGCATTCCGATTTCAGTTCCAGAGCGATTCGCCCAATGAGTCCTTGATATTTATTCGTTTTCAGCCAATTTTCTGGATTTTTGAAAATTTCACTTTTTTGTTAAAATATCCACTAAATGATGAAATAATATGTGTGAGGGTACCCCAGGAGAGTTCCAAATGTGTGTGGGTAGAATATTTATCCCACGGGGTAAAATTGAAAAAAGTTTAAAAAAATTTTTTCTTGGACTTAGTCATTTTTCCGGAGTTTATCAGACTTTCAGATAGGGGAAATGTCAGTGAGCGTTCCGATTTCAGTTCCAGAGCGATTCGCCCAATGAGTCCTTGATATTTAGTCATTTTCAACCAATTTTCTGGATTTTTGAAAATTTCACTTTTTTGTGAAAATATCCACTAAATGAGGGAATAATATGTGTGAGGGTTAGCCAGGAGAGTTCCAAATGTGTGTGGGTAGAATATATATCCCAAGGGGATAAAATTGAAAAAAGTTTAGAAAAATTTTTTTTGGACTTAGTAATTTTTCCGGCGTTCATCAGACTTTCAGATAGGGGAAATGTCAGTGAGCATTCCGATTTCAGTTCCAGAGCGATTCGCCCAATGAGTCCTTGATATTTAGTCGTTTTCATCCAATATTCTGGATTTTTGAAAATTTCACTTTTTTGTGAAAATATCCCCTAAATGAGGGAATAATATGTGTGAGGGTACCCCAAGAGAGTTCCAAATGTGTTTGGGTAGAATATATATCCCACAGGGTAAAATTGAAAAAAGTTTAAAAAATTTTTTTCTTGGACTTAGTCATTTTTCCGGCGTTTATCAGACTTTCAGATAGGGGAAATGTCAGTGAGCGTTCTGATTTCAGTTCCAGAGCGATTCGCCCAATGAGTCCTTGATATTTAGTCATTTTCAGCCAATTTTCTGGATTTTTGGAAATTTCACTTTTTTGTGAAAATATCCACTAAATGAGGGAATAATATGTGTGAGGGTTCCCCAGGAGAGTTCCAAATGTGTGTGGGTAGAATATATATCCCACGGGGGTAAAATTGAAAAAATTTGAAAAAAAATTTTTTTTGGACTTAGTAATTTTTCCGGCGTTTATCAGACTTTCAGATAGGGGAAATGTCAGTGAGCATTCCAATTTCAGTTCCCGAGCGATTCGCCCAATGAGTCCTTGATATTTAGTCGTTATCAGCCAATTTTCTGGATTTTTGAAAATTTCACTTTTTTGTGAAAATATCCACTAAATGAGGGAATAATATGTGTGAGGGTACCCCAGAAGAGTTCCAAATGTGTGTGGGTAGAATATATATCCCACAGGGGTAAAATTGAAAAAAGTTTAAAAAAAATTTTTTTTGGACTTAGTAATTTTTCCGGCGTTCATCAGACTTTCAGATAGGGGAAATGTCAGTGAGCATTCCGATTTCAGTTCCAGAGCGATTCGCCCAATGAGTCCTTGATATTTAGTCGTTTTCAGCCAATTTTCTGGATTTTTGAAAATTTCACTTTTTTGTGAAAATATCCACTAAATGAGGGAATAATATGTGTGAGGGTACACCAGAAGAGTTCCAAATGTGTGTGGGTAGAATATATATCCCACTAGGGTAAAATTGAAAAAATTTGAAAAAAAATTTTTTTTGGACTTAGTAATTTTTCCGGCGTTTATCAGACTTTCAGATAGGGGAAATGTCAGTGAGCATTCCAATTTCAGTTCCCGAGCGATTCGCCCAATGAGTCCTTGATATTTAGTCGTTATCAGCCAATTTTCTGGATTTTTGAAAATTTCACTTTTTTGTGAAAATATCCACTAAATGAGGGAATAATATGTGTGAGGGTACCCCAGAAGAGTTCCAAATGTGTGTGGGTAGAATATATATCCCACAGGGGTAAAATTGAAAAAAGTTTAAAAAAAATTTTTTTTGGACTTAGTAATTTTTCCGGCGTTCATCAGACTTTCAGATAGGGGAAATGTCAGTGAGCATTCCGATTTCAGTTCCAGAGCGATTCGCCCAATGAGTCCTTGATATTTAGTCGTTTTCAGCCAATTTTCTGGATTTTTGAAAATTTCACTTTTTTGTGAAAATATCCACTAAATGAGGGAATAATATGTGTGAGGGTACACCAGAAGAGTTCCAAATGTGTGTGGGTAGAATATATATCCCACTAGGGTAAAATTGAAAAAAGTTTAAAAAAAATTTTTTTTGGACTTAGTCATTTTTCCGGCATTCATCAGACTTTCAGATAGGGGAAATGTCAGTGAGCATTCCGATTTCAGTTCCAGAGCAATTCGCCCAATGAGTCCTTGATATTTAGTCGTTTTCAGCCAATGTTATGGATTTTTGAAAATTTCACTTTTTTCTGAAAATATCCACTAAATGAGGGCATAATATGTGTGAGGGTACCCCAGGAGAGTTCCAAATGTGTGTGGGTAGAATATAAATCCCACGGGGATAAAATTGAACAAAGTTTAAAAAAATTTTTTTTTGGACTTAGTAATTTTTTCGGCGTTCATCAGACTTTCAGATAGGGGAAATGTCAGTGAGCATTCCGATTTCAGTTCCAGAGTGATTCGCTCAATGAGTCCTTGATATTTAGTCGTTTTCTGCCAATTTTCTGGATTTTTGAAAATTTCACTTTTTTTTGAAAATATCCACTAAATGAGGGAATAATATGTGTGAGGGTACCCCAGGAGAGTTCCAAATGTGTGTGGGTAGAATATATATCCCACGGGGGTAAAATTGAAAAAATTTGAAAAAAAATTTTTTTTGGACTTAGTAATTTTTCCGGCGTTTATCAGACTTTCAGATAGGGGAAATGTCAGTGAGCATTCCAATTTCAGTTCCCGAGCGATTCGCCCAATGAGTCCTTGATATTTAGTCGTTTTCTGCCAATTTTCTGGATTTTTGAAAATTTCACTTTTTTGTGAAAATATCCACTAAATGATGGAATAATATGTGTGAGGGTACCCCAGGAGAGTTCCAAATGTGTGTGGGTAGAATATATATCCCAAGGGGATAAAATTGAAAAAAGTTGAAAAAAAATTTTTTTTGGACTTAGTAATTTTTCCCGCGTTCATCAGACTTTCAGATAAGGGAAATGTCAGTGAGCATTCCGATTTCAGTTCCAGAGCGATTCGCCCAATGAGTCCTTGATATTTAGTCGTTTTCAGCCAATTTTCTGGATTTTTGAAAATTTCACTTTTTTGTGAAAATATCCACTAAATGAGGGAATAATATGTGTGAGGGTACCCCAGGAGAGTTCCAAATGTATGTGGGTAGAATATATATCCCACGGGGGTAAAATTGAAAAAAGTTTAAAAAAATTTTTTTTTGGACTTAGTAATTTTTCCGGCGTTGATCAGACTTTCAGATAAGGGAAATGTCAGTGAGCATTCCAATTTCAGTTCCAGAGCGATTCGCCCAATGAGTCCTTGATATTTAGTCGTTTTCAGCCAATTTTCTGGATTTTTGAAAATTTCACTTTTTTTGTGAAAATATCCACTAAATGAGGGAATAATATGTGTGAGGGTACACCAGAAGAGTTCCAAATGGGTGTGGGTAGAATATATATCCCACGGGGGTAAAATTGAAAAAAGTTGAAAAAAAATTTTTTTTGGACTTAGTAATTTTTACTGCGTTCATCAGACTTTCAGATAGGGGAAATGTCAGTGAAGCATTCCGATTTCAGTTCCAGAGCGATTCGCCCAATGAGTCCTTGATATTTATTCGTTTTCAGCCAATTTTCTGGATTTTTGAAAATTTCACTTTTTTGTTAAAATATCCACTAAATGATGAAATAATATGTGTGAGGGTACCCCAGGAGAGTTCCAAATGTGTGTGGGTAGAATATATATCCAACGGGGATAAAATTGAAAAAAGTTGAAAAAAAAATTTTTTTGGACTTAGTAATTTTTCCGGCGTTTATCAGACTTTCAGATAGGGGAAATGTCAGTGAGCATTCCGATTTCAGTTCCAGAGCGATTCTCCCAATGAGTCCTTGATATTTAGTCGTTTTCAGCCAATTTTCTGGCTTTTGAAAATTTCACTTTTTTGTGAAAATATCCCCTAAATGAGGGAATAATATGTGTGAGGGTACCCCAGGAGAGTTCCAAATGTGTGTTTGTAGAATATTTATCCCACGGGGTAAAATTGAAAAAAGTTTAAAAAAATTTTTTCTTGGACTTAGTCATTTTTCCGGAGTTTATCAGACTTTCAGATAGGGGAAATGTCAGTGAGCGTTCCGATTTCAGTTCCAGAGCGATTCGCCCAATGAGTCCTTGATATTTAGTCATTTTCAACCAATTTTCTGGATTTTTGAAAATTTCACTTTTTTGTGAAAATATCCACTAAATGAGGGAATAATATGTGTGAGGGTTAGCCAGGAGAGTTCCAAATGTGTGTGGGTAGAATATATATCCCAAGGGGATAAAATTGAAAAAAGTTTAGAAAAATTTTTTTTGGACTTAGTAATTTTTCCGGCGTTCATCAGACTTTCAGATAGGGGAAATGTCAGTGAGCATTCCGATTTCAGTTCCCGAGCGATTCGCCCAATGAGTCCTTGATATTTAGTCGTTTTCTGCCAATTTTCTGGATTTTTGAAAATTTCACTTTTTTGTGAAAATGTCCACTAAATGATGGAATAATATGTGTGAGGGTACCCCAGGAGAGTTCCAAATGTGTGTGGGTAGAATATATATCCCACGGGGGTAAAATTGAAAAAAGTTTAAAAAAATTTTTTTTGGGACTTAGTAATTTTTCCGGCATTCATCAGACTTTCAGATAGGGGAAATGTCAGTGAGCATTCCGATTTCAGTTCCAGAGCGATTCGCCCAATGAGTCCTTGGTATTTAGTCGTTTTCAGCCAATGTTCTGGATTTTTGAAAATTTCACTTTTTTCTGAAAATATCCACTAAATGAGGGCATAATATGTGTGAGGGTACCCCAGGAGAGTTCCAAATGTGTGTGGGTAGAATATAAAACCACGGGGATAAAATTGAACAAAGTTTAAAAAAAATTTTTTTTGGACTTAGTAATTTTTCCGGCGTTCATCAGACTTTCAGATAGGGGAAATGTCAGTGAGCATTCCGATTTCAGTTCCAGAGTGATTCGCCCAATGAGTCCTTGATATTTAGTCATTTTCTGCCAATTTTCTGGATTTTTGAAAATTTCACTTTTTTGTGAAAATATCCACTAAATGAGGGAATAATATGTGTGAGGGTACCCCAGGAGAGTTCCAAATGTGTGTGGGTAGAATATATATCCCACGGGGGTAAAATTGAAAAAATTTGAAAAAAAATTTTTTTTGGACTTAGTAATTTTCCGGCGTTTATCAGACTTTCAGATAGGGGAAATGTCAGTGAGCATTCCAATTTCAGTTCCCGAGCGGTTCGCCCAATGAGTCCTTGATATTTAGTCGTTTTCTGCCAATTTTCTGGATTTTTGAAAATTTCACTTTTTTGTGAAAATATCCACTAAATGATGGAATAATATGTGTGAGGGTACCCCAGGAGAGTTCCAAATGTGTGTGGGTAGAATATATATCCCAAGGGGATAAAATTGAAAAAAGTTGAAAAAAAATTTTTTTTGGACTTAGTAATTTTTCCGGCGTTCATCAGACTTTCAGGTAGGGGAAATGTCAGTGAGCATTCTGATTTCAGTTCCAGAGCGATTCGCCCAATGAGTCCTTGATATTTAGTCGTTTTCAGCCAATTTTCTGGATTTTTGAAAATTTCACTTTTTTGTGAAAATATCCACTAAATGAGGGAATAATATGTGTGAGGGTACCCCAGGAGAGTACCAAATGTGTGTGGGTAGAATATATATCCCAAGGGGATAAAATTGAAAAAAGTTTAGAAAAAATTTTTTTGGACTTAGTAATTTTTCCAGCGTTCATCAGACTTTCAGATAGGGGAAATGTCAGTGAGCATTCCGATTTCAGTTCCAGAGCGATTCGCCCAATGAGTCCTTGATATTTAGTCGTTTTCAGCCAATTTTCTGGATTTTTGAAAATTTCACTTTTTTGTGAAAATATCCACTAAATGAGGGAATAATATGTGTGATGGTACCCCAGAAGAGTTCCAAATGTGTGTGGGTAGAATATATATCCCACGGGGGTAAAATTGAAAAAAGTTTAAAAAAAATTTTTTTGGGACTTAGTAATTTTTCCGGCATTCATCAGACTTTCAGATAGGGGAAATGTCAGTGAGCATTCCGATTTCAGTTCCAGAGCGATTCGCCCAATGAGTCCTTGATATTTAGTCGTTTTCAGCCAATGTTCTGGATTTTTGAAAATTTCACTTTTTTCTGAAAATAGCCACTAAATGAGGGCATAATATGTGTGAGGGTACCCCAGGAGAGTTCCAAATGTGTGTGGGTAGAATATAAATCCCACGGGGATAAAATTGAACAAAGTTTAAAAAAATTTTTTTTTGGACTTAGTAATTTTTCCGGCGTTCATCAGACTTTCAGATAGGGGAAATGTCAGTGAGCATTCCAATTTCAGTTCCAGAGTGATTCGCCCAATGAGTCCTTGATATTTAGTCGTTTTCTGCCAATTTTCTGGATTTTTGAAAATTTCACTTTTTTGTGAAAATATCCACTAAATGAGGGAATAATATGTGTGAGGGTACCCCAGAAGAGTTCCAAATGTGTGTGGGTAGAATATAAATCCCACGGGGATAAAATTGAACAAAGTTTAAAAAAATTTTTTTTTGGACTTAGTAATTTTTCCGGCGTTCATCAGACTTTCAGATAGGGGAAATGTCAGTGAGCATTCCGATTTCAGTTCCAGAGTGATTCGCCCAATGAGTCCTTGATATTTAGTCGTTTTCTGCCAATTTTCTGGATTTTTGAAAATTTCACTTTTTTGTGAAAATATCCACTAAATGAGGGAATAGTTTGTGTGAGGGTACCCCAGGAGAGTTCCAAATGTGTGTGGGTAGAATATAAATCCCACGGGGATAAAATTGAACAAAGTTTAAAAAAATTTTTTTTTGGACTTAGTAATTTTTCCGGCGTTCATCAGACTTTCAGATAGGGGAAATGTCAGTGAGCGTTCCGATTTCAGTTCCAGAGCGATTCGCCCAATGAGTCCTTGATATTTAGTCGTTTTCAGCCAATTTTCTGGATTTTTGAAAATTTCACTTTTTTGTGAAAATATCCACTAAATGAGGGAATAATATGTGTGAGGGTACCCCAGGAGAGTTCCAAATGTGTGTGGGTAGAATATATATCCCACAGGATAAAATTGAAAAAAGTTTAAAAAAAAATTTTCTTGGACTTAGTCATTTTTCTACTATTTATCAGACTTTCAGATAGGGGAAATGACAGTGAACATTCCGATTTCAGTTCCAGAGCGATTCGCCCAATGAGTCCTTCATATTTAGTCGTTTTCAGACAATTTTCTGGATTTTTGAAAATTTCACTTATTTGTGAAAATATCCCCTAAATGAGGGAATAATATGTGTTAGGGTACCCCAGGAGAGTTCCAAATGTGTGTGGGTAGAATATATATCCCACGGGGGTAAAATTGAAAAAAGTTGAAAAAATTTTTTTTTGGGACTTAGTAATTTTTCCGGCGTTTATCAGACTTTCAGATAGGGGAAATGTCAGTGAGCATTCCGATTTCAGTTCCCGAGCGATTCGCCCAATGAGTCCTTGATATTTAGTCGTTTTCTGTCAATTTTCTGGATTTTTGAAAATTTCACTTTTTTGTGAAAATATCCACTAAATGAGGGAATAATATGTGTGAGGGTACCCCAGGAGAGTTCCAAATGTGTGTGGGTAGAATATATATCCCACGGGGGTAAAATTGAAAAAAGTTAAAAAAAAATTTTTTTTGGACTTAGTAATTTTTCCGGCGTTCATCAGACTTTCAGATAGGGGAAATGTCAGTGAGCATTCCGATTTCAGTTCCAGAGCAATTCGCCCAATGAGTCCTTGATATTTAGTCGTTTTCAGCCAATTTGCTGGATTTTTGAAAATTTCACTTTTTTGTGAAAATATCCACTAAATGAGGGAATAATATGTGTGAGGGTACCCCAGGAGAGTTCCAAATGTGTGTGGGTAGAATATAAATCCCACGGGGATAAAATTGAACAAAGTTTAAAAAAATTTTTTTTTGGACTTAGTAATTTTTCCGGCGTTCATCAGACTTTCAGATAGGGGAAATGTCAGTGAGCATTCCGATTTCAGTTCAAGAGTGATTCGCCCAATGAGTCCTTGATATTTAGTCGTTTTCTGCCAATTTTCTGGATTTTTGAAAATTTCACTTTTTTGTGAAAATATCCACTAAATGAGGGAATAATATGTGTGAGGGTACCCCAGGAGAGTTCCAAATGTGTGTGGGTAGAATATATATCCCACGGGGGTAAAATTGAAAAAAATTTTTTTTTGGACTTAGTCATTTTTCCGGCGTTTATCATTCTTTCAGATAGGGGAAATGTCAGTGAGCGTTCAGATTTCAGTTCCAGAGCGATTCGCCCAATGAGTCCTTGATATTTAGTCGTTTTCAGCCAATTTTCTGGATTTTTGAAAATTTCACTTTTTTGTGAAAATATTCACTAAATGAGGGAATAATATGAGTGAGGGTACCCCAGGATAGTTCCAAATGTGTGTGGGTAGAATATATATCCCACGGGGGTAAAATTGAAAAAAGTTGAAAATTTTTTTTGGGGGGAATTAGTCATTTTTCCGGCGTTTATCAGACTTTCAGATAAGGGAAATGTGAGTGATCGTTCCGATTTCAGTTCCAGAGCGATTCGCCCAATGAGTTCTTGATATTTAGTCGTTTTCAGCCAATTTTCTGGATTTTTGAAAATTTCACCTTTTTGTGAAAATATCCACTAAATGAGGGAAAAATATGTGTGAGGGTACCCCAGGAGAGTTCCAAATGTGTGTGGGTAGAATATATATCCCACGGGGATAAAATTGGAAAAAGTTGAAAAGATTTTTTTTTTGGACTTAGTAATTTTTACGGCGTTCATCATACTTTCAGATAGGGAAATGTCAGTGAGCATTCCGATTTCAGTTCCCGAGCGATTTGCCCAATGAGTCCTTGATATTTAGTCGTTTTCAGCCAATTTTCTGGATTTTTGAAAATTTCACTTTTTTGTGAAAATATTCACTAAATGAGGGAATAATATGAGTGAGGGTACCCCAGGATAGTGCCAAATGTGTGTGGGTAGAATATATATCCCACGGGGGTAAAATTGAAAAAAGTTGAAAATTTTTTTTTTTTTTGGACTTAGTCATTTTTTCTGCGTTTATCAGACTTTCAGATAGGGGATATGTCAGTGAGCGTTCCGATTTCAGTTCCAGAGCGACTCGCCCAATGAGTCCTTGATATTTAGTCGTTTTCAGCCAAATTTCTGGATTTTTGAAAATTTCACTTTTTTGTGAAAATATCCACTAAATGAGAGAATAATATGTGTGAAGGTACCCCAGGAGAGTTCCAAATGTGTGTGGGTAGAATATATATCCCACGGGGGTAAAATTGAAAAAAGTTGAAAAAATTTTTTTGGGGGACTTAGTCATTTTTCCGGCGTTTAGCAGACTTTCAGATAGGGGAAATGTCAGTGAGCGTTCAGATTTCAGTTCCAGAGCGATTCGCCCAATGAGTCCTTGATATTTAGTCGTTTTCAGCCAATTTTCTGGATTTTTGAAAATTTCACTTTTTTGTGAAAATATCCACTAAATGAGAGAATAATATGTGTGAAGGTACCCCAGGAGAGTTCCAAATGTGTGTGGGTAGAATATATATCCCACGGGGGTAAAATTGAAAAAATTTGGAAATAATTTTTTTTTGGATTTAGTCATTTTTCCGGCGTTTATCAGACTTTCAGATAGGGGAAATGTGAGTGAGCGTTCCGATTTCAGTTCCAGAGCGATTCGCCCAATGAGTCCTTGATATTTAGTAGTTTTCAGCCAATTTTCTAGATTTTTGAAAATTTCACTTTTTTGTGAAAATATCCACTAAATGAGGGAATAATATGTGTGAGGGTACCCCAGGAGAGTTCCAAATTTGTATGGGTAGAATATATATCCCACGGGGGTAAAATTGAAAAAAGTTGAAAAATTTTTTTTTTGGGAATTAGTCATTTTTCCGGCGTTTATCAGACTTTCAGATAAGGGAAATGTGAGTGATCGTTCCGATTTCAGTTCCAGAGCGATTCGCCCAATGAGTTCTTGATATTTAGTCGCTTTCAGCCAATTTTCTGGATTTTTGAAAATTTCACCTTTTTGTGAAAATATCCACTAAATGAGGGAATAATATGTGTGAGGGTACCCCAGCAGAGTTCCAAATGTGTGTGGGTAGAATATATATCCCACGGGGATAAAATTGGAAAAAGTTGAAAAGATTTTTTTTTTGGACTTAGTAATTTTTCCGGCGTTCATCATACTTTCAGATAGGGGAAATGTCAGTGAGCATTCCGATTTCAGTTCCCGAGCGATTTGCCCAATGAGTCCTTGATATTTAGTCGTTTTCAGCCAATTTTCTGGATTTTTGAAAATTTCACTTTTTTGTGAAAATATCCACTAAATGAGAGAATAATATGTGTGAAGGTACCCCAGGAGAGTTCCAAATGTGTGTGGGTAGAATATATATCCCACGGGGGTAAAATTGAAAAAAGTTGGAAATAATTTTTTTTGGGATTTAGTCATTTTTCCGGCGTTCATCAGACTTTCAGATAGGGGAAATGTGAGTGAGCGTTCCGATTTCAGTTCCAGAGCGATTCGACCAATGAGTCCTTGATATTTAGTCGTTTTCAGCCAATGTTCTGGATTTTTGAAAATTTAACTTTTTTCTGAAAATATCCACTAAATGAGGGCATAATATGTGTGAGGGTACCCCAGGAGAGTTCCAAATGTGTGTGGGTAGAATATAAATCCCACGGGGGTAAAATTGAAAAAAATTTTTTTTTGGACTTAGTAATTTTTCCGGCGTTCATCAGACTTTCAGATAGGGGAAATGTCAGTGAGCATTCCGATTTCAGTTCAAGAGTGATTCGCCCAATGAGTCCTTGATATTTAGTCGTTTTCTGCCAATTTTCTGGATTTTTGAAAATTTCACTTTTTTGTGAAAATATCCACTAAATGAGGGAATAATATGTGTGAGGGTACCCCAGGAGAGTTCCAAATGTGTGTGGGTAGAATATATATCCCACGGGGGTAAAATTGAAAAAAATTTTTTTTTGGACTTAGTAATTTTTCCGGCGTTTATCATTCTTTCAGATAGGGGAAATGTCAGTGAGTGTTCAGATTTCAGTTCCAGAGCGATTCGCCCAATGAGTCCTTGATATTTAGTCGTTTTCAGCCAATTTTCTGGATTTTTGAAAATTTCACTTTTTTGTGAAAATATTCACTAAATGAGGGAATAATATGAGTGAGGGTACCCCAGGATAGTTCCAAATGTGTGTGGGTAGAATATATATCCCACGGGGGTAAAATTGAAAAAAGTTGGAAATAATTTTTTTTTGGATTTAGTCATTTTTCCGGCGTTTATCAGACTTTCAGATAGGGGAAATGTGAGTGAGCGTTCCGATTTCAGTTCCAGAGCGATTCGCCCAATGAGTCCTTGATATTTAGTCGTTTTCAGCCAATTTTCTAGATTTTTGAAAATTTCACTTTTTTGTGAAAATATCCACTAAATGAGGGAATAATATGTGTGAGGGTACCCCAGGAGAGTTCCAAATTTGTGTGGGTAGAATATATATCTCACGGGGGTAAAATTGAAAAAAGTTGAAAAATTTTTTTTTTGGGAATTAGTCATTTTTCCGGCATTTATCAGACTTTCAGATAAGGGAAATGTGAGTGATCGTTCCGATTTCAGTTCCAGAGCGATTCGCCCAATGAGTTCTTGATATTTAGTCGCTTTCAGCCAATTTTCTGGATTTTTGAAAATTTCACCTTTTTGTGAAAATATCCACTAAATGAGGGAATAATATGTGTGAGGGTACCCCAGCAGAGTTCCAAATGTGTGTGGGTAGAATATATATCCCACGGGGATAAAATTGGAAAAAGTTGAAAAGATTTTTTTTTTGGACTTAGTAATTTTTCCGGCGTTCATCATACTTTCAGATAGGGGAAATGTCAGTGAGCATTCCGATTTCAGTTCCAGAGCGATTCGCCCAATGAGTCCTTGATATTTAGTCGTTTTCAGCCAATTTTCTGGATTTTTGAAAATTTCACTTTTTTGTGAAAATATCCACTAAATGAGGGAATAATATGTGTGAGGGTACCTCAGGAGAGTTCCAAATGTGTGTGGGTAGAATATATATCAGACGGGGATAAAATTGGAAAAAGTTTAAAAAATTTTTTTTTTGGACTTAGTAATTTTTCCGGCGTTCATCAGACTTTCAGATAGGGGTAATGTCAGTGAGCATTCCGATTTAAGTTCCAGAGCGATTCGCCCAATGAGTCCTTGATATTTAGTCGTTTTCAGACAATTTTCTGGATTTTTGAAAATTTCACTTTTTTGTGAAAATATCCACTAAATGAGGGAATAATATGTGTGAGGGTACCCCAGGAGAGTTCCAAATGTGTGTGGGTTAAATATATATCCCACGGGGGTAAAATTGAAAAAAGTTGAAAAAATTTTTTTTTTGGACTTAGTCATTTTTTCGGCGTTTATCAGACTTTCAGATAGGGGAAATGTGAGTGAGCGTTCAGATTTCAGTTCCAGAGCGATTCGCCCAATGAGTTCTTGATATTTAGTCGTTTTTAGCCAATTTTCTGGATTTTTGAAAATTTCACTGTTTTGTGAAAACATCCACTAAATGAGGGAATAATATGTGTGAGGGTACCCCAGCAGAGTTCCAAATGTGTGTGGGTAGAATATATATCCCACGGGGATAAAATTGGAAAAAGTTGAAAAGATTTTTTTTTTGGACTTACTAATTTTTCCGGCGTTCATCATACTTTCAGATAGGGGAAATGTCAGTGAGCATTCCGATTTCAGTTCCCGAGCGATTTGCCCAATGAGTCCTTGATATTTAGTCGTTTTCAGCCAATTTTCTGGATTTTTGAAAATTTCACTTTTTTGTGAAAATATCCACTAAATGAGGGAATAATATGTGTGAGGGTACCCCAGGAGAGTTCCAAATTTGTGTGGGTAGAATATTTATCCCACGGGGGTAAAATTGAAAAAAGTTGAAAAAATTTTTTCTTTGGACTTAGTCATTTTTCCGGCGTTTATCAGACTTTCAGATAGGGGAAATGTCAGTGAGCATTCAGATTTCAGTTCCAGAGCGATTCGCCCAATGAGTCCTTGATATTTAGTCGTTTTCAGCCAATTTTCTGGATTTTTGAAAATTTCACTTTTTTGTGAAAATATCCACTAAATGAGAGAATAATATGTGTGAAGGTACCCCAGGAGAGTTCCAAATGTGTGTGGGTAGAATATATATCCCACGGGGGTAAAATTGAAAAAAGTTGGAAATAATTTTTTTTTGGATTTAGTCATTTTTCCGGCGTTTATCAGACTTTCAGATAGGGGAAATGTGAGTGAGCATTCCGATTTCAGTTCCAGAGCGATTCGCCCAATGAGTCCTTGATATTTAGTCGTTTTCAGCCAATTTTCTAGATTTTTGAAAATTTCACTTTTTTGTGAAAATATCCACTAAATGAGGGAATAATATGTGTGAGGGTACCCCAGGAGAGTTCCAAATTTGTGTGGGTAGAATATATATCCCACGGGGGTAAAATTGAAAAAAGTTGAAAAATTTTTTTTTTATGAATTAGTCATTTTTCCGGCGTTTATCAGACTTTCAGATAAGGGAAATGTGAGTGATCGTTCCGATTTCAGTTCCAGAGCGATTCGCCCAATGAGTTCTTGATATTTAGTCGTTTTCAGCCAATTTTCTGGATTTTTGAAAATTTCACCTTTTTGTGAAAATATCCACTAAATGAGGGAATAATATGTGTGAGGGTACCCCAGCAGAGTTCCAAATGTGTGTGGGTAGAATATATATCCCACGGGGATAAAATTGGAAAAAGTTGAAAAGATATTTTTTTTGGACTTACTAATTTTTCCGGCGTTCATCATACTTTCAGATAGGGGAAATGTCAGTGAGCATTCCGATTTCAGTTCCCGAGCGATTTGCCCAATGAGTCCTTGATATTTAGTCGTTTTCAGCCAATTTTCTGGATTTTTGAAAATTTCACTTTTTTGTGAAAATATCCACTAAATGAGAGAATAATATGTGTGAAGGTACCCCAGGAGAGTTCCAAATGTGTGTGGGTAGAATATATATCCCACGGGGGTAAAATTGAAAAAAGTTGGAAATAATTTTTTTTTGGATTTAGTCATTTTTCCGGCGTTTATCAGACTTTCAGATAGGGGAAATGTGAGTGAGCATTCCGATTTAAGTTCCAGAGCGATTCGCCCAATGAGTCCTTGATATTTAGTCGTTTTCAGCCAATTTTCTGGATTTTTGAAAATTTCACTTTTTTGTGAAAATATCCACTAAATGAGGGAATAATATGTGTGAGGGTACCTCAGGAGAGTTCCAAATGTGTGTGGGTAGAATATATATCAGACGGGGATAAAATTGGAAAAAGTTTAAAAAATTTTTTTTTTTGGACTTAGTAATTTTTCCGGCGTTCATCAGACTTTCAGATAGGGGTAATGTCAGTGAGCATTCCGATTTAAGTTCCAGAGCGATTCGCCCAATGAGTCCTTGATATTTAGTCGTTTTCAGACAATTTTCTGGATTTTTGAAAATTTCACTTTTTTGTGAAAATATCCACTAAATGAGGGAATAATATGTGTGAGGGTACCCCAGGAGAGTTCCAAATGTGTGTGGGTTAAATATATATCCCACGGGGGTAAAATTGAAAAAAGTTGAAAAAATTTTTTTTTTGGACTTAGTCATTTTTTCGGCGTTTATCAGACTTTCAGATAGGGGAAATGTGAGTGAGCGTTCAGATTTCAGTTCCAGAGCGATTCGCCCAATGAGTTCTTGATATTTAGTCGTTTTCAGCCAATTTTCTGGATTTTTGAAAATTTCACTGTTTTGTGAAAACATCCACTAAATGAGGGAATAATATGTGTGAGGGTACCCCGGGAGAGTTCCAAATGTGTGTGGGTAGAATATATATCCCACGGGGGTAAAATTGAAAAAAGTTGAAAAAATTTTTTTTTTGGACTTAGTCATTTTTCCGGCGTTTATCAGACTTTCAGATAGGGGAAATGTCAGTGAGCATTCCGATTTCAGTTCCCGAGCGATTTGCCCAATGAGTCCTTGATATTTAGTCGTTTTCAGCCAATTTTCTGGATTTTTAAAAATTTCACTTTTTTGTGAAAATATCCACTAAATGAGGGAATAATATGTGTGAGGGTACCCCAGGAGAGTTCCAAATGTGTGTGGGTAGAATATATATCCCACGGGGGTAAAATTGAAAAAAGTTGGAAATAATTTTTTTTTGGATTTAGTCATTTTTCCAGCGTTTATCAGACTTTCAGATAGGGGAAATGTGAGTGAGCGTTCCGATTTCAGTTCCAGAGCGATTCGCCCAATGAGTCCTTGATATTTAGTCGTTTTCAGCCAATTTTCTGGATTTTTGAAAACTTCACTTTTTTGTGAAAATATCCACTAAACGAGGGAATAATATGTGTGAGGGTACCCCAGGAGAGTTCCAAATTTGTGTGGGTAGAATATATATCCCACGGGGGTAAAATTGAAAAAAGTTGAAAAAAATTTTTTTTGGGACTTAGTCATTTTTTCGGCGTTTATCAGACTTTCAGATAGGGGAAATGTCAGTGAGCGTTCAGATTTCAGTTCCAGAGCGATTCGCCCAATGAGTCCTTGATATTTAGTCGTTTTCAGCCAATTTTCTGGATTTTTGAAAATTTCACTTTTTTGTGAAAATATCCACTAAATGAGGGAATAATATGTGTGAGGGTACCCCAGGAGAGTTCCAAATTTGTGTGGGTAGAATATATATCCCACGGGGGTAAAATTGAAAAAAGTTGAAAAATTTTTTTTTTATGAATTAGTCATTTTTCCGGCGTTTATCAGACTTTCAGATAAGGGAAATGTGAGTGATCGTTCCGATTTCAGTTCCAGAGCGATTCGCCCAATGAGTTCTTGATATTTAGTCGTTTTCAGCCAATTTTCTGGATTTTTGAAAATTTCACCTTTTTGTGAAAATATCCACTAAATGAGGGAATAATATGTGTGAGGGTACCCCAGCAGAGTTCCAAATGTGTGTGGGTAGAATATATATCCCACGGGGATAAAATTGGAAAAAGTTGAAAAGATATTTTTTTTGGACTTACTAATTTTTCCGGCGTTCATCATACTTTCAGATAGGGGAAATGTCAGTGAGCATTCCGATTTCAGTTCCCGAGCGATTTGCCCAATGAGTCCTTGATATTTAGTCGTTTTCAGCCAATTTTCTGGATTTTTGAAAATTTCACTTTTTTGTGAAAATATCCACTAAATGAGAGAATAATATGTGTGAAGGTACCCCAGGAGAGTTCCAAATGTGTGTGGGTAGAATATATATCCCACGGGGGTAAAATTGAAAAAAGTTGGAAATAATTTTTTTTTGGATTTAGTCATTTTTCCGGCGTTTATCAGACTTTCAGATAGGGGAAATGTGAGTGAGCATTCCGATTTAAGTTCCAGAGCGATTCGCCCAATGAGTCCTTGATATTTAGTCGTTTTCAGCCAATTTTCTGGATTTTTGAAAATTTCACTTTTTTGTGAAAATATCCACTAAATGAGGGAATAATATGTGTGAGGGTACCTCAGGAGAGTTCCAAATGTGTGTGGGTAGAATATATATCAGACGGGGATAAAATTGGAAAAAGTTTAAAAAATTTTTTTTTTTGGACTTAGTAATTTTTCCGGCGTTCATCAGACTTTCAGATAGGGGTAATGTCAGTGAGCATTCCGATTTAAGTTCCAGAGCGATTCGCCCAATGAGTCCTTGATATTTAGTCGTTTTCAGACAATTTTCTGGATTTTTGAAAATTTCACTTTTTTGTGAAAATATCCACTAAATGAGGGAATAATATGTGTGAGGGTACCCCAGGAGAGTTCCAAATGTGTGTGGGTTAAATATATATCCCACGGGGGTAAAATTGAAAAAAGTTGAAAAAATTTTTTTTTTGGACTTAGTCATTTTTTCGGCGTTTATCAGACTTTCAGATAGGGGAAATGTGAGTGAGCGTTCAGATTTCAGTTCCAGAGCGATTCGCCCAATGAGTTCTTGATATTTAGTCGTTTTCAGCCAATTTTCTGGATTTTTGAAAATTTCACTGTTTTGTGAAAACATCCACTAAATGAGGGAATAATATGTGTGAGGGTACCCCGGGAGAGTTCCAAATGTGTGTGGGTAGAATATATATCCCACGGGGGTAAAATTGAAAAAAGTTGAAAAAATTTTTTTTTTGGACTTAGTCATTTTTCCGGCGTTTATCAGACTTTCAGATAGGGGAAATGTCAGTGAGCATTCCGATTTCAGTTCCCGAGCGATTTGCCCAATGAGTCCTTGATATTTAGTCGTTTTCAGCCAATTTTCTGGATTTTTAAAAATTTCACTTTTTTGTGAAAATATCCACTAAATGAGGGAATAATATGTGTGAGGGTACCCCAGGAGAGTTCCAAATGTGTGTGGGTAGAATATATATCCCACGGGGGTAAAATTGAAAAAAGTTGGAAATAATTTTTTTTTGGATTTAGTCATTTTTCCAGCGTTTATCAGACTTTCAGATAGGGGAAATGTGAGTGAGCGTTCCGATTTCAGTTCCAGAGCGATTCGCCCAATGAGTCCTTGATATTTAGTCGTTTTCAGCCAATTTTCTGGATTTTTGAAAACTTCACTTTTTTGTGAAAATATCCACTAAACGAGGGAATAATATGTGTGAGGGTACCCCAGGAGAGTTCCAAATTTGTGTGGGTAGAATATATATCCCACGGGGGTAAAATTGAAAAAAGTTGAAAAAAATTTTTTTTGGGACTTAGTCATTTTTTCGGCGTTTATCAGACTTTCAGATAGGGGAAATGTCAGTGAGCGTTCAGATTTCAGTTCCAGAGCGATTCGCCCAATGAGTCCTTGATATTTAGTCGTTTTCAGCCAATTTTCTGGATTTTTGAAAATTTCACTTTTTTGTGAAAATATCCACTAAATGAGGGAATAATATGTGTGAGGGTACCCCAGGAGAGTTCCAAATGTGTGTGGGTAGAATATATATCCCACGGGGGTAAAATTGAAAAAAGTTGGAAATAATTTTTTTTTGGATTTAGTCATTTTTCCAGCATTTATCAGACTTTCAGATAGGGGAAATGTGAGTGAGCGTTCCGATTTCAGTTCCAGAGCGATTCGCCCAATGAGTCCTTGATATTTAGTCATTTTCAGCCAATTTTCTGGATTTTTGAAAATTTCACTTTTTTGTGAAAATATCCACTAAATGAGGGAATAATATGTGTGAGGGTACCCCAGGAGAGTTCCAAATTTGTGTGGGTAGAATATATATCCCACGGGGGTAAAATTGAAAAAAGTTGAAAAAATTTTTTTTTGGGACTTAGTCATTTTTCCGGCGTTTATCAGACTTTCAGATAGGGGAAATGTGAGTGAGCGTTCCGATTTCAGTTCCAGAGCGATTCGCCCAATGAGTTCTTGATATTTAGTCGTTTTCAGCCAATTTTCTGGATTTTTGAAAATTTCACTTTTTTGTGAAAATATCCACTAAATGAGGGAATAATATGTGTGAGGGTACCCCAGGAGAGTTCCAAATGTGTGTGGGTAGAATATATATCCCACGGGGGTAAAATTGAAAAAAGTTGGAAATAATTTTTTTTTGGATTTAGTCATTTTCCAGCGTTTATCAGACTTTCAGATAGGGGAAATGTGAGTGAGCGTTCCGATTTCAGTTCCAGAGCGATTCGCCCAATGAGTCCTTGATATTTAGTCGTTTTCAGCCAATTTTCTGGATTTTTGAAAATTTCACTTTTTTGTGAAAATATCCACTAAACGAGGGAATAATATGTGTGAGGGTACCCCAGGAGAGTTCCAAATTTGTGTGGGTAGAATATATATCCCACGGGGTAAAATTGAAAAAAGTTGAAAAAATTTTTTTTTGGGACTTAGTCATTTTTTCGGCGTTTATCAGACTTTCAGATAGGGGAAATGTCAGTGAGCGTTCAGATTTCAGTTCCAGAGCGATTCGCCCAATGAGTTCTTGATATTTAGTCGTTTTCAGCCAATTTTCTGGATTTTTGAAAATTTCACTTTTTTGTGAAAATATCCACTAAATGAGGGAATAATATGTGTGAGGGTACCCCAGGAGAGTTCCAAATGTGTGTGGGTAGAATATATATCCCACGGGGGTAAAATTGAAAAAAGTTGAAAAAAATTTTTTTTTGGACTTAGTCATTTTTCCGGTGTTTATCAGACTTTCAGATAGGGGAAATGTCAGTGAGCGTTCAGATTTCAGTTCCAGAGCGATTCGCCCAATGAGTCCTTGATATTTGGTCGTTTTCAGCCAATTTTCTGGATTTTTGAAAATTTCACTTTTTTGTGAAAATATCCACTAAATGAGAGAATAATATGTGTGAAGGTACCCCAGGAGAGTTCCAAATGTGTGTGGGTAGAATATCTATCCCACGGGGGTAAAATTGAAAAAAGTTGGAAATAATTTTTTCTTGGATTTAGTCATTTTTTCGGCGTTTATCAGACTTTCAGATAGGGGAAATGTCAGTGAGCGTTCAGATTTCAGTTCCAGAGCGATTCGCCCAATGAGTCCTTGATATTTAGTCGTTTTCAGACAATTTTCTGGATTTTTGAAAATTTCACTTTTTTGTGAAAATATCCACTAAATGAGGGAATAATATGTGTGAGGGTACCCCAGGAGAGTTCCAAATGTGTGTGGGTAGAATATATATCCCACGGGGGTAAAATTGAAAAAAGTTGAAACAATTTTTTTTTGGACTTAGTCATTATTCCTAAGTTTATCAGAATTTCAGATTGGGGAAATGTCAGTGAGCATTCCGATTTCAGTTCCAGAGCGATTTGCCCAATGAGTACTTGATATTTAGTCGTTTTCAGCCAATTTTCTGGATTTTTGAAAATTTCACTTTTTTGTGAAAATATCCACTAAATGAGGGAATAATATGTGTGAGGGAATAATATGTGTGAGGGTACCCCAGGAGAGTTCCAAATTTGTGTGGGTAGAATATATATCCCACGGGGGTAAAATTGAAAAAAGTTGAAAAAAATTTTTTTTGGGACTTAGTCATTTTTCCGGCGTTTATCAGACTTTCAGATAGGGGAAATGTGAGTGAGCGTTCCGATTTCAGTTCAAGAGCGATTCGCCCAATGAGTCCTTGATATTTAGTCGTTTTCAGACAATTTTCTGGATTTTTGAAAATTTCACTTTTTTGTGAAAATATCCACTAAATGAGGGAATAATATGTGTGAGGGTACCCCAGGAGAGTTCCAAATTTGTGTGGGTAGATTATATATCCCACGGGGGTAAAATTGAAAAAAGTTGAAAAAAAATTTTTTTGGGACTTAGTCATTTTTCCGGCGTTTATCAGACTTTCAGATAGGGGAAATGTGAGTGAGCGTTCCGATTTCAGTTCCAGAGCGATTCGCCCAATGAGTTCTTGATATTTAGTCGTTTTCAGCCAATTTTCTGGATTTTTGAAAATTTCACTTTTTTGTGAAAATATCCACTAAATGAGGGAATAATATGTGTGAGGGTACCCCAGGAGAGTTCCAAATGTGTGTGGGTAGAATATATATCCCACGGGGGTAAAATTGAAAAAAGTTGGAAATAATTTTTTTTTGGATTTAGTCATTTTTCCAGCGTTTATCAGACTTTCAGATAGGGGAAATGTGAGTGAGCGTTCCGATTTCAGTTCCAGAGCGATTCGCCCAATGAGTCCTTGATATTTAGTAGTTTTCAGCCAATTTTCTAGATTTTTGAAAATTTCACTTTTTTGTGAAAATATCCACTAAATGAGGGAATAATATGTGTGAGGGTACCCCAGGAGAGTTCCAAATTTGTATGGGTAGAATATATATCCCACGGGGGTAAAATTGAAAAAAGTTGAAAAATTTTTTTTTTGGGAATTAGTCATTTTTCCGGCGTTTATCAGACTTTCAGATAAGGGAAATGTGAGTGATCGTTCCGATTTCAGTTCCAGAGCGATTCGCCCAATGAGTTCTTGATATTTAGTCGCTTTCAGCCAATTTTCTGGATTTTTGAAAATTTCACCTTTTTGTGAAAATATCCACTAAATGAGGGAATAATATGTGTGAGGGTACCCCAGCAGAGTTCCAAATGTGTGTGGGTAGAATATATATCCCACGGGGATAAAATTGGAAAAAGTTGAAAAGATTTTTTTTTTGGACTTAGTAATTTTTCCGGCGTTCATCATACTTTCAGATAGGGGAAATGTCAGTGAGCATTCCGATTTCAGTTCCCGAGCGATTTGCCCAATGAGTCCTTGATATTTAGTCGTTTTCAGCCAATTTTCTGGATTTTTGAAAATTTCACTTTTTTGTGAAAATATCCACTAAATGAGAGAATAATATGTGTGAAGGTACCCCAGGAGAGTTCCAAATGTGTGTGGGTAGAATATATATCCCACGGGGGTAAAATTGAAAAAAGTTGGAAATAATTTTTTTTGGGATTTAGTCATTTTTCCGGCGTTCATCAGACTTTCAGATAGGGGAAATGTGAGTGAGCGTTCCGATTTCAGTTCCAGAGCGATTCGACCAATGAGTCCTTGATATTTAGTCGTTTTCAGCCAATGTTCTGGATTTTTGAAAATTTAACTTTTTTCTGAAAATATCCACTAAATGAGGGCATAATATGTGTGAGGGTACCCCAGGAGAGTTCCAAATGTGTGTGGGTAGAATATAAATCCCACGGGGGTAAAATTGAAAAAAATTTTTTTTTGGACTTAGTAATTTTTCCGGCGTTCATCAGACTTTCAGATAGGGGAAATGTCAGTGAGCATTCCGATTTCAGTTCAAGAGTGATTCGCCCAATGAGTCCTTGATATTTAGTCGTTTTCTGCCAATTTTCTGGATTTTTGAAAATTTCACTTTTTTGTGAAAATATCCACTAAATGAGGGAATAATATGTGTGAGGGTACCCCAGGAGAGTTCCAAATGTGTGTGGGTAGAATATATATCCCACGGGGGTAAAATTGAAAAAAATTTTTTTTTGGACTTAGTAATTTTTCCGGCGTTTATCATTCTTTCAGATAGGGGAAATGTCAGTGAGTGTTCAGATTTCAGTTCCAGAGCGATTCGCCCAATGAGTCCTTGATATTTAGTCGTTTTCAGCCAATTTTCTGGATTTTTGAAAATTTCACTTTTTTGTGAAAATATTCACTAAATGAGGGAATAATATGAGTGAGGGTACCCCAGGATAGTTCCAAATGTGTGTGGGTAGAATATATATCCCACGGGGGTAAAATTGAAAAAAGTTGGAAATAATTTTTTTTTGGATTTAGTCATTTTTCCGGCGTTTATCAGACTTTCAGATAGGGGAAATGTGAGTGAGCGTTCCGATTTCAGTTCCAGAGCGATTCGCCCAATGAGTCCTTGATATTTAGTCGTTTTCAGCCAATTTTCTAGATTTTTGAAAATTTCACTTTTTTGTGAAAATATCCACTAAATGAGGGAATAATATGTGTGAGGGTACCCCAGGAGAGTTCCAAATTTGTGTGGGTAGAATATATATCTCACGGGGGTAAAATTGAAAAAAGTTGAAAAATTTTTTTTTTGGGAATTAGTCATTTTTCCGGCATTTATCAGACTTTCAGATAAGGGAAATGTGAGTGATCGTTCCGATTTCAGTTCCAGAGCGATTCGCCCAATGAGTTCTTGATATTTAGTCGCTTTCAGCCAATTTTCTGGATTTTTGAAAATTTCACCTTTTTGTGAAAATATCCACTAAATGAGGGAATAATATGTGTGAGGGTACCCCAGCAGAGTTCCAAATGTGTGTGGGTAGAATATATATCCCACGGGGATAAAATTGGAAAAAGTTGAAAAGATTTTTTTTTTGGACTTAGTAATTTTTCCGGCGTTCATCATACTTTCAGATAGGGGAAATGTCAGTGAGCATTCCGATTTCAGTTCCAGAGCGATTCGCCCAATGAGTCCTTGATATTTAGTCGTTTTCAGCCAATTTTCTGGATTTTTGAAAATTTCACTTTTTTGTGAAAATATCCACTAAATGAGGGAATAATATGTGTGAGGGTACCTCAGGAGAGTTCCAAATGTGTGTGGGTAGAATATATATCAGACGGGGATAAAATTGGAAAAAGTTTAAAAAATTTTTTTTTTGGACTTAGTAATTTTTCCGGCGTTCATCAGACTTTCAGATAGGGGTAATGTCAGTGAGCATTCCGATTTAAGTTCCAGAGCGATTCGCCCAATGAGTCCTTGATATTTAGTCGTTTTCAGACAATTTTCTGGATTTTTGAAAATTTCACTTTTTTGTGAAAATATCCACTAAATGAGGGAATAATATGTGTGAGGGTACCCCAGGAGAGTTCCAAATGTGTGTGGGTTAAATATATATCCCACGGGGGTAAAATTGAAAAAAGTTGAAAAAATTTTTTTTTTGGACTTAGTCATTTTTTCGGCGTTTATCAGACTTTCAGATAGGGGAAATGTGAGTGAGCGTTCAGATTTCAGTTCCAGAGCGATTCGCCCAATGAGTTCTTGATATTTAGTCGTTTTTAGCCAATTTTCTGGATTTTTGAAAATTTCACTGTTTTGTGAAAACATCCACTAAATGAGGGAATAATATGTGTGAGGGTACCCCAGCAGAGTTCCAAATGTGTGTGGGTAGAATATATATCCCACGGGGATAAAATTGGAAAAAGTTGAAAAGATTTTTTTTTTGGACTTACTAATTTTTCCGGCGTTCATCATACTTTCAGATAGGGGAAATGTCAGTGAGCATTCCGATTTCAGTTCCCGAGCGATTTGCCCAATGAGTCCTTGATATTTAGTCGTTTTCAGCCAATTTTCTGGATTTTTGAAAATTTCACTTTTTTGTGAAAATATCCACTAAATGAGGGAATAATATGTGTGAGGGTACCCCAGGAGAGTTCCAAATTTGTGTGGGTAGAATATTTATCCCACGGGGGTAAAATTGAAAAAAGTTGAAAAAATTTTTTCTTTGGACTTAGTCATTTTTCCGGCGTTTATCAGACTTTCAGATAGGGGAAATGTCAGTGAGCATTCAGATTTCAGTTCCAGAGCGATTCGCCCAATGAGTCCTTGATATTTAGTCGTTTTCAGCCAATTTTCTGGATTTTTGAAAATTTCACTTTTTTGTGAAAATATCCACTAAATGAGAGAATAATATGTGTGAAGGTACCCCAGGAGAGTTCCAAATGTGTGTGGGTAGAATATATATCCCACGGGGGTAAAATTGAAAAAAGTTGGAAATAATTTTTTTTTGGATTTAGTCATTTTTCCGGCGTTTATCAGACTTTCAGATAGGGGAAATGTGAGTGAGCATTCCGATTTCAGTTCCAGAGCGATTCGCCCAATGAGTCCTTGATATTTAGTCGTTTTCAGCCAATTTTCTAGATTTTTGAAAATTTCACTTTTTTGTGAAAATATCCACTAAATGAGGGAATAATATGTGTGAGGGTACCCCAGGAGAGTTCCAAATTTGTGTGGGTAGAATATATATCCCACGGGGGTAAAATTGAAAAAAGTTGAAAAATTTTTTTTTTATGAATTAGTCATTTTTCCGGCGTTTATCAGACTTTCAGATAAGGGAAATGTGAGTGATCGTTCCGATTTCAGTTCCAGAGCGATTCGCCCAATGAGTTCTTGATATTTAGTCGTTTTCAGCCAATTTTCTGGATTTTTGAAAATTTCACCTTTTTGTGAAAATATCCACTAAATGAGGGAATAATATGTGTGAGGGTACCCCAGCAGAGTTCCAAATGTGTGTGGGTAGAATATATATCCCACGGGGATAAAATTGGAAAAAGTTGAAAAGATATTTTTTTTGGACTTACTAATTTTTCCGGCGTTCATCATACTTTCAGATAGGGGAAATGTCAGTGAGCATTCCGATTTCAGTTCCCGAGCGATTTGCCCAATGAGTCCTTGATATTTAGTCGTTTTCAGCCAATTTTCTGGATTTTTGAAAATTTCACTTTTTTGTGAAAATATCCACTAAATGAGAGAATAATATGTGTGAAGGTACCCCAGGAGAGTTCCAAATGTGTGTGGGTAGAATATATATCCCACGGGGGTAAAATTGAAAAAAGTTGGAAATAATTTTTTTTTGGATTTAGTCATTTTTCCGGCGTTTATCAGACTTTCAGATAGGGGAAATGTGAGTGAGCATTCCGATTTAAGTTCCAGAGCGATTCGCCCAATGAGTCCTTGATATTTAGTCGTTTTCAGCCAATTTTCTGGATTTTTGAAAATTTCACTTTTTTGTGAAAATATCCACTAAATGAGGGAATAATATGTGTGAGGGTACCTCAGGAGAGTTCCAAATGTGTGTGGGTAGAATATATATCAGACGGGGATAAAATTGGAAAAAGTTTAAAAAATTTTTTTTTTTGGACTTAGTAATTTTTCCGGCGTTCATCAGACTTTCAGATAGGGGTAATGTCAGTGAGCATTCCGATTTAAGTTCCAGAGCGATTCGCCCAATGAGTCCTTGATATTTAGTCGTTTTCAGACAATTTTCTGGATTTTTGAAAATTTCACTTTTTTGTGAAAATATCCACTAAATGAGGGAATAATATGTGTGAGGGTACCCCAGGAGAGTTCCAAATGTGTGTGGGTTAAATATATATCCCACGGGGGTAAAATTGAAAAAAGTTGAAAAAATTTTTTTTTTGGACTTAGTCATTTTTTCGGCGTTTATCAGACTTTCAGATAGGGGAAATGTGAGTGAGCGTTCAGATTTCAGTTCCAGAGCGATTCGCCCAATGAGTTCTTGATATTTAGTCGTTTTCAGCCAATTTTCTGGATTTTTGAAAATTTCACTGTTTTGTGAAAACATCCACTAAATGAGGGAATAATATGTGTGAGGGTACCCCGGGAGAGTTCCAAATGTGTGTGGGTAGAATATATATCCCACGGGGGTAAAATTGAAAAAAGTTGAAAAAATTTTTTTTTTGGACTTAGTCATTTTTCCGGCGTTTATCAGACTTTCAGATAGGGGAAATGTCAGTGAGCATTCCGATTTCAGTTCCCGAGCGATTTGCCCAATGAGTCCTTGATATTTAGTCGTTTTCAGCCAATTTTCTGGATTTTTAAAAATTTCACTTTTTTGTGAAAATATCCACTAAATGAGGGAATAATATGTGTGAGGGTACCCCAGGAGAGTTCCAAATGTGTGTGGGTAGAATATATATCCCACGGGGGTAAAATTGAAAAAAGTTGGAAATAATTTTTTTTTGGATTTAGTCATTTTTCCAGCGTTTATCAGACTTTCAGATAGGGGAAATGTGAGTGAGCGTTCCGATTTCAGTTCCAGAGCGATTCGCCCAATGAGTCCTTGATATTTAGTCGTTTTCAGCCAATTTTCTGGATTTTTGAAAACTTCACTTTTTTGTGAAAATATCCACTAAACGAGGGAATAATATGTGTGAGGGTACCCCAGGAGAGTTCCAAATTTGTGTGGGTAGAATATATATCCCACGGGGGTAAAATTGAAAAAAGTTGAAAAAAATTTTTTTTGGGACTTAGTCATTTTTTCGGCGTTTATCAGACTTTCAGATAGGGGAAATGTCAGTGAGCGTTCAGATTTCAGTTCCAGAGCGATTCGCCCAATGAGTCCTTGATATTTAGTCGTTTTCAGCCAATTTTCTGGATTTTTGAAAATTTCACTTTTTTGTGAAAATATCCACTAAATGAGGGAATAATATGTGTGAGGGTACCCCAGGAGAGTTCCAAATTTGTGTGGGTAGAATATATATCCCACGGGGGTAAAATTGAAAAAAGTTGAAAAATTTTTTTTTTATGAATTAGTCATTTTTCCGGCGTTTATCAGACTTTCAGATAAGGGAAATGTGAGTGATCGTTCCGATTTCAGTTCCAGAGCGATTCGCCCAATGAGTTCTTGATATTTAGTCGTTTTCAGCCAATTTTCTGGATTTTTGAAAATTTCACCTTTTTGTGAAAATATCCACTAAATGAGGGAATAATATGTGTGAGGGTACCCCAGCAGAGTTCCAAATGTGTGTGGGTAGAATATATATCCCACGGGGATAAAATTGGAAAAAGTTGAAAAGATATTTTTTTTGGACTTACTAATTTTTCCGGCGTTCATCATACTTTCAGATAGGGGAAATGTCAGTGAGCATTCCGATTTCAGTTCCCGAGCGATTTGCCCAATGAGTCCTTGATATTTAGTCGTTTTCAGCCAATTTTCTGGATTTTTGAAAATTTCACTTTTTTGTGAAAATATCCACTAAATGAGAGAATAATATGTGTGAAGGTACCCCAGGAGAGTTCCAAATGTGTGTGGGTAGAATATATATCCCACGGGGGTAAAATTGAAAAAAGTTGGAAATAATTTTTTTTTGGATTTAGTCATTTTTCCGGCGTTTATCAGACTTTCAGATAGGGGAAATGTGAGTGAGCATTCCGATTTAAGTTCCAGAGCGATTCGCCCAATGAGTCCTTGATATTTAGTCGTTTTCAGCCAATTTTCTGGATTTTTGAAAATTTCACTTTTTTGTGAAAATATCCACTAAATGAGGGAATAATATGTGTGAGGGTACCTCAGGAGAGTTCCAAATGTGTGTGGGTAGAATATATATCAGACGGGGATAAAATTGGAAAAAGTTTAAAAAATTTTTTTTTTTGGACTTAGTAATTTTTCCGGCGTTCATCAGACTTTCAGATAGGGGTAATGTCAGTGAGCATTCCGATTTAAGTTCCAGAGCGATTCGCCCAATGAGTCCTTGATATTTAGTCGTTTTCAGACAATTTTCTGGATTTTTGAAAATTTCACTTTTTTGTGAAAATATCCACTAAATGAGGGAATAATATGTGTGAGGGTACCCCAGGAGAGTTCCAAATGTGTGTGGGTTAAATATATATCCCACGGGGGTAAAATTGAAAAAAGTTGAAAAAATTTTTTTTTTGGACTTAGTCATTTTTTCGGCGTTTATCAGACTTTCAGATAGGGGAAATGTGAGTGAGCGTTCAGATTTCAGTTCCAGAGCGATTCGCCCAATGAGTTCTTGATATTTAGTCGTTTTCAGCCAATTTTCTGGATTTTTGAAAATTTCACTGTTTTGTGAAAACATCCACTAAATGAGGGAATAATATGTGTGAGGGTACCCCGGGAGAGTTCCAAATGTGTGTGGGTAGAATATATATCCCACGGGGGTAAAATTGAAAAAAGTTGAAAAAATTTTTTTTTTGGACTTAGTCATTTTTCCGGCGTTTATCAGACTTTCAGATAGGGGAAATGTCAGTGAGCATTCCGATTTCAGTTCCCGAGCGATTTGCCCAATGAGTCCTTGATATTTAGTCGTTTTCAGCCAATTTTCTGGATTTTTAAAAATTTCACTTTTTTGTGAAAATATCCACTAAATGAGGGAATAATATGTGTGAGGGTACCCCAGGAGAGTTCCAAATGTGTGTGGGTAGAATATATATCCCACGGGGGTAAAATTGAAAAAAGTTGGAAATAATTTTTTTTTGGATTTAGTCATTTTTCCAGCGTTTATCAGACTTTCAGATAGGGGAAATGTGAGTGAGCGTTCCGATTTCAGTTCCAGAGCGATTCGCCCAATGAGTCCTTGATATTTAGTCGTTTTCAGCCAATTTTCTGGATTTTTGAAAACTTCACTTTTTTGTGAAAATATCCACTAAACGAGGGAATAATATGTGTGAGGGTACCCCAGGAGAGTTCCAAATTTGTGTGGGTAGAATATATATCCCACGGGGGTAAAATTGAAAAAAGTTGAAAAAAATTTTTTTTGGGACTTAGTCATTTTTTCGGCGTTTATCAGACTTTCAGATAGGGGAAATGTCAGTGAGCGTTCAGATTTCAGTTCCAGAGCGATTCGCCCAATGAGTCCTTGATATTTAGTCGTTTTCAGCCAATTTTCTGGATTTTTGAAAATTTCACTTTTTTGTGAAAATATCCACTAAATGAGGGAATAATATGTGTGAGGGTACCCCAGGAGAGTTCCAAATGTGTGTGGGTTAAATATATATCCCACGGGGGTAAAATTGAAAAAAGTTGAAAAAATTTTTTTTTTGGACTTAGTCATTTTTTCGGCGTTTATCAGACTTTCAGATAGGGGAAATGTGAGTGAGCGTTCAGATTTCAGTTCCAGAGCGATTCGCCCAATGAGTTCTTGATATTTAGTCGTTTTTAGCCAATTTTCTGGATTTTTGAAAATTTCACTGTTTTGTGAAAACATCCACTAAATGAGGGAATAATATGTGTGAGGGTACCCCAGCAGAGTTCCAAATGTGTGTGGGTAGAATATATATCCCACGGGGATAAAATTGGAAAAAGTTGAAAAGATTTTTTTTTTGGACTTACTAATTTTTCCGGCGTTCATCATACTTTCAGATAGGGGAAATGTCAGTGAGCATTCCGATTTCAGTTCCCGAGCGATTTGCCCAATGAGTCCTTGATATTTAGTCGTTTTCAGCCAATTTTCTGGATTTTTGAAAATTTCACTTTTTTGTGAAAATATCCACTAAATGAGGGAATAATATGTGTGAGGGTACCCCAGGAGAGTTCCAAATTTGTGTGGGTAGAATATTTATCCCACGGGGGTAAAATTGAAAAAAGTTGAAAAAATTTTTTCTTTGGACTTAGTCATTTTTCCGGCGTTTATCAGACTTTCAGATAGGGGAAATGTCAGTGAGCATTCAGATTTCAGTTCCAGAGCGATTCGCCCAATGAGTCCTTGATATTTAGTCGTTTTCAGCCAATTTTCTGGATTTTTGAAAATTTCACTTTTTTGTGAAAATATCCACTAAATGAGAGAATAATATGTGTGAAGGTACCCCAGGAGAGTTCCAAATGTGTGTGGGTAGAATATATATCCCACGGGGGTAAAATTGAAAAAAGTTGGAAATAATTTTTTTTTGGATTTAGTCATTTTTCCGGCGTTTATCAGACTTTCAGATAGGGGAAATGTGAGTGAGCATTCCGATTTCAGTTCCAGAGCGATTCGCCCAATGAGTCCTTGATATTTAGTCGTTTTCAGCCAATTTTCTAGATTTTTGAAAATTTCACTTTTTTGTGAAAATATCCACTAAATGAGGGAATAATATGTGTGAGGGTACCCCAGGAGAGTTCCAAATTTGTGTGGGTAGAATATATATCCCACGGGGGTAAAATTGAAAAAAGTTGAAAAATTTTTTTTTTATGAATTAGTCATTTTTCCGGCGTTTATCAGACTTTCAGATAAGGGAAATGTGAGTGATCGTTCCGATTTCAGTTCCAGAGCGATTCGCCCAATGAGTTCTTGATATTTAGTCGTTTTCAGCCAATTTTCTGGATTTTTGAAAATTTCACCTTTTTGTGAAAATATCCACTAAATGAGGGAATAATATGTGTGAGGGTACCCCAGCAGAGTTCCAAATGTGTGTGGGTAGAATATATATCCCACGGGGATAAAATTGGAAAAAGTTGAAAAGATATTTTTTTTGGACTTACTAATTTTTCCGGCGTTCATCATACTTTCAGATAGGGGAAATGTCAGTGAGCATTCCGATTTCAGTTCCCGAGCGATTTGCCCAATGAGTCCTTGATATTTAGTCGTTTTCAGCCAATTTTCTGGATTTTTGAAAATTTCACTTTTTTGTGAAAATATCCACTAAATGAGAGAATAATATGTGTGAAGGTACCCCAGGAGAGTTCCAAATGTGTGTGGGTAGAATATATATCCCACGGGGGTAAAATTGAAAAAAGTTGGAAATAATTTTTTTTTGGATTTAGTCATTTTTCCGGCGTTTATCAGACTTTCAGATAGGGGAAATGTGAGTGAGCATTCCGATTTAAGTTCCAGAGCGATTCGCCCAATGAGTCCTTGATATTTAGTCGTTTTCAGCCAATTTTCTGGATTTTTGAAAATTTCACTTTTTTGTGAAAATATCCACTAAATGAGGGAATAATATGTGTGAGGGTACCTCAGGAGAGTTCCAAATGTGTGTGGGTAGAATATATATCAGACGGGGATAAAATTGGAAAAAGTTTAAAAAATTTTTTTTTTTGGACTTAGTAATTTTTCCGGCGTTCATCAGACTTTCAGATAGGGGTAATGTCAGTGAGCATTCCGATTTAAGTTCCAGAGCGATTCGCCCAATGAGTCCTTGATATTTAGTCGTTTTCAGACAATTTTCTGGATTTTTGAAAATTTCACTTTTTTGTGAAAATATCCACTAAATGAGGGAATAATATGTGTGAGGGTACCCCAGGAGAGTTCCAAATGTGTGTGGGTTAAATATATATCCCACGGGGGTAAAATTGAAAAAAGTTGAAAAAATTTTTTTTTTGGACTTAGTCATTTTTTCGGCGTTTATCAGACTTTCAGATAGGGGAAATGTGAGTGAGCGTTCAGATTTCAGTTCCAGAGCGATTCGCCCAATGAGTTCTTGATATTTAGTCGTTTTCAGCCAATTTTCTGGATTTTTGAAAATTTCACTGTTTTGTGAAAACATCCACTAAATGAGGGAATAATATGTGTGAGGGTACCCCGGGAGAGTTCCAAATGTGTGTGGGTAGAATATATATCCCACGGGGGTAAAATTGAAAAAAGTTGAAAAAATTTTTTTTTTGGACTTAGTCATTTTTCCGGCGTTTATCAGACTTTCAGATAGGGGAAATGTCAGTGAGCATTCCGATTTCAGTTCCCGAGCGATTTGCCCAATGAGTCCTTGATATTTAGTCGTTTTCAGCCAATTTTCTGGATTTTTAAAAATTTCACTTTTTTGTGAAAATATCCACTAAATGAGGGAATAATATGTGTGAGGGTACCCCAGGAGAGTTCCAAATGTGTGTGGGTAGAATATATATCCCACGGGGGTAAAATTGAAAAAAGTTGGAAATAATTTTTTTTTGGATTTAGTCATTTTTCCAGCGTTTATCAGACTTTCAGATAGGGGAAATGTGAGTGAGCGTTCCGATTTCAGTTCCAGAGCGATTCGCCCAATGAGTCCTTGATATTTAGTCGTTTTCAGCCAATTTTCTGGATTTTTGAAAACTTCACTTTTTTGTGAAAATATCCACTAAACGAGGGAATAATATGTGTGAGGGTACCCCAGGAGAGTTCCAAATTTGTGTGGGTAGAATATATATCCCACGGGGGTAAAATTGAAAAAAGTTGAAAAAAATTTTTTTTGGGACTTAGTCATTTTTTCGGCGTTTATCAGACTTTCAGATAGGGGAAATGTCAGTGAGCGTTCAGATTTCAGTTCCAGAGCGATTCGCCCAATGAGTCCTTGATATTTAGTCGTTTTCAGCCAATTTTCTGGATTTTTGAAAATTTCACTTTTTTGTGAAAATATCCACTAAATGAGGGAATAATATGTGTGAGGGTACCCCAGGAGAGTTCCAAATTTGTGTGGGTAGAATATATATCCCACGGGGGTAAAATTGAAAAAAGTTGAAAAATTTTTTTTTTATGAATTAGTCATTTTTCCGGCGTTTATCAGACTTTCAGATAAGGGAAATGTGAGTGATCGTTCCGATTTCAGTTCCAGAGCGATTCGCCCAATGAGTTCTTGATATTTAGTCGTTTTCAGCCAATTTTCTGGATTTTTGAAAATTTCACCTTTTTGTGAAAATATCCACTAAATGAGGGAATAATATGTGTGAGGGTACCCCAGCAGAGTTCCAAATGTGTGTGGGTAGAATATATATCCCACGGGGATAAAATTGGAAAAAGTTGAAAAGATATTTTTTTTGGACTTACTAATTTTTCCGGCGTTCATCATACTTTCAGATAGGGGAAATGTCAGTGAGCATTCCGATTTCAGTTCCCGAGCGATTTGCCCAATGAGTCCTTGATATTTAGTCGTTTTCAGCCAATTTTCTGGATTTTTGAAAATTTCACTTTTTTGTGAAAATATCCACTAAATGAGAGAATAATATGTGTGAAGGTACCCCAGGAGAGTTCCAAATGTGTGTGGGTAGAATATATATCCCACGGGGGTAAAATTGAAAAAAGTTGGAAATAATTTTTTTTTGGATTTAGTCATTTTTCCGGCGTTTATCAGACTTTCAGATAGGGGAAATGTGAGTGAGCATTCCGATTTAAGTTCCAGAGCGATTCGCCCAATGAGTCCTTGATATTTAGTCGTTTTCAGCCAATTTTCTGGATTTTTGAAAATTTCACTTTTTTGTGAAAATATCCACTAAATGAGGGAATAATATGTGTGAGGGTACCTCAGGAGAGTTCCAAATGTGTGTGGGTAGAATATATATCAGACGGGGATAAAATTGGAAAAAGTTTAAAAAATTTTTTTTTTTGGACTTAGTAATTTTTCCGGCGTTCATCAGACTTTCAGATAGGGGTAATGTCAGTGAGCATTCCGATTTAAGTTCCAGAGCGATTCGCCCAATGAGTCCTTGATATTTAGTCGTTTTCAGACAATTTTCTGGATTTTTGAAAATTTCACTTTTTTGTGAAAATATCCACTAAATGAGGGAATAATATGTGTGAGGGTACCCCAGGAGAGTTCCAAATGTGTGTGGGTTAAATATATATCCCACGGGGGTAAAATTGAAAAAAGTTGAAAAAATTTTTTTTTTGGACTTAGTCATTTTTTCGGCGTTTATCAGACTTTCAGATAGGGGAAATGTGAGTGAGCGTTCAGATTTCAGTTCCAGAGCGATTCGCCCAATGAGTTCTTGATATTTAGTCGTTTTCAGCCAATTTTCTGGATTTTTGAAAATTTCACTGTTTTGTGAAAACATCCACTAAATGAGGGAATAATATGTGTGAGGGTACCCCGGGAGAGTTCCAAATGTGTGTGGGTAGAATATATATCCCACGGGGGTAAAATTGAAAAAAGTTGAAAAAATTTTTTTTTTGGACTTAGTCATTTTTCCGGCGTTTATCAGACTTTCAGATAGGGGAAATGTCAGTGAGCATTCCGATTTCAGTTCCCGAGCGATTTGCCCAATGAGTCCTTGATATTTAGTCGTTTTCAGCCAATTTTCTGGATTTTTAAAAATTTCACTTTTTTGTGAAAATATCCACTAAATGAGGGAATAATATGTGTGAGGGTACCCCAGGAGAGTTCCAAATGTGTGTGGGTAGAATATATATCCCACGGGGGTAAAATTGAAAAAAGTTGGAAATAATTTTTTTTTGGATTTAGTCATTTTTCCAGCGTTTATCAGACTTTCAGATAGGGGAAATGTGAGTGAGCGTTCCGATTTCAGTTCCAGAGCGATTCGCCCAATGAGTTCTTGATATTTAGTCGTTTTCAGCCAATTTTCTGGATTTTTGAAAATTTCACTGTTTTGTGAAAACATCCACTAAATGAGGGAATAATATGTGTGAGGGTACCCCAGGAGAGTTCCAAATGTGTGTGGGTAGAATATATATCCCACGGGGGTAAAATTGAAAAAAGTTGGAAATAATTTTTTTTTGGATTTAGTCATTTTTCCAGCGTTTATCAGACTTTCAGATAGGGGAAATGTGAGTGAGCGTTCAGATTTCAGTTCCAGAGCGATTCGCCCAATGAGTTCTTGATATTTAGTCGTTTTCAGCCAATTTTCTGGATTTTTGAAAATTTCACTGTTTTGTGAAAACATCCACTAAATGAGGGAATAATATGTGTGAGGGTACCCCGGGAGAGTTCCAAATGTGTGTGGGTAGAATATATATCCCACGGGGGTAAAATTGAAAAAAGTTGAAAAAATTTTTTTTTTGGACTTAGTCATTTTTCCGGCGTTTATCAGACTTTCAGATAGGGGAAATGTCAGTGAGCATTCCGATTTCAGTTCCCGAGCGATTTGCCCAATGAGTCCTTGATATTTAGTCGTTTTCAGCCAATTTTCTGGATTTTTAAAAATTTCACTTTTTTGTGAAAATATCCACTAAATGAGGGAATAATATGTGTGAGGGTACCCCAGGAGAGTTCCAAATTTGTGTGGGTAGAATATATATCCCACGGGGGTAAAATTGAAAAAAGTTGAAAAAATTTTTTTTTGGGACTTAGTCATTTTTCCGGCGTTTATCAGACTTTCAGATAGGGGAAATGTGAGTGAGCGTTCCGATTTCAGTTCCAGAGCGATTCGCCCAATGAGTTCTTGATATTTAGTCGTTTTCAGCCAATTTTCTGGATTTTTGAAAATTTCACTTTTTTGTGAAAATATCCACTAAATGAGGGAATAATATGTGTGAGGGTACCCCAGGAGAGTTCCAAATGTGTGTGGGTAGAATATATATCCCACGGGGGTAAAATTGAAAAAAGTTGGAAATAATTTTTTTTTGGATTTAGTCATTTTCCAGCGTTTATCAGACTTTCAGATAGGGGAAATGTGAGTGAGCGTTCCGATTTCAGTTCCAGAGCGATTCGCCCAATGAGTCCTTGATATTTAGTCGTTTTCAGCCAATTTTCTGGATTTTTGAAAATTTCACTTTTTTGTGAAAATATCCACTAAACGAGGGAATAATATGTGTGAGGGTACCCCAGGAGAGTTCCAAATTTGTGTGGGTAGAATATATATCCCACGGGGTAAAATTGAAAAAAGTTGAAAAAATTTTTTTTTGGGACTTAGTCATTTTTTCGGCGTTTATCAGACTTTCAGATAGGGGAAATGTCAGTGAGCGTTCAGATTTCAGTTCCAGAGCGATTCGCCCAATGAGTTCTTGATATTTAGTCGTTTTCAGCCAATTTTCTGGATTTTTGAAAATTTCACTTTTTTGTGAAAATATCCACTAAATGAGGGAATAATATGTGTGAGGGTACCCCAGGAGAGTTCCAAATGTGTGTGGGTAGAATATATATCCCACGGGGGTAAAATTGAAAAAAGTTGAAAAAAATTTTTTTTTGGACTTAGTCATTTTTCCGGTGTTTATCAGACTTTCAGATAGGGGAAATGTCAGTGAGCGTTCAGATTTCAGTTCCAGAGCGATTCGCCCAATGAGTCCTTGATATTTGGTCGTTTTCAGCCAATTTTCTGGATTTTTGAAAATTTCACTTTTTTGTGAAAATATCCACTAAATGAGAGAATAATATGTGTGAAGGTACCCCAGGAGAGTTCCAAATGTGTGTGGGTAGAATATCTATCCCACGGGGGTAAAATTGAAAAAAGTTGGAAATAATTTTTTCTTGGATTTAGTCATTTTTTCGGCGTTTATCAGACTTTCAGATAGGGGAAATGTCAGTGAGCGTTCAGATTTCAGTTCCAGAGCGATTCGCCCAATGAGTCCTTGATATTTAGTCGTTTTCAGACAATTTTCTGGATTTTTGAAAATTTCACTTTTTTGTGAAAATATCCACTAAATGAGGGAATAATATGTGTGAGGGTACCCCAGGAGAGTTCCAAATGTGTGTGGGTAGAATATATATCCCACGGGGGTAAAATTGAAAAAAGTTGAAACAATTTTTTTTTGGACTTAGTCATTATTCCTAAGTTTATCAGAATTTCAGATTGGGGAAATGTCAGTGAGCATTCCGATTTCAGTTCCAGAGCGATTTGCCCAATGAGTACTTGATATTTAGTCGTTTTCAGCCAATTTTCTGGATTTTTGAAAATTTCACTTTTTTGTGAAAATATCCACTAAATGAGGGAATAATATGTGTGAGGGAATAATATGTGTGAGGGTACCCCAGGAGAGTTCCAAATTTGTGTGGGTAGAATATATATCCCACGGGGGTAAAATTGAAAAAAGTTGAAAAAAATTTTTTTTGGGACTTAGTCATTTTTCCGGCGTTTATCAGACTTTCAGATAGGGGAAATGTGAGTGAGCGTTCCGATTTCAGTTCAAGAGCGATTCGCCCAATGAGTCCTTGATATTTAGTCGTTTTCAGACAATTTTCTGGATTTTTGAAAATTTCACTTTTTTGTGAAAATATCCACTAAATGAGGGAATAATATGTGTGAGGGTACCCCAGGAGAGTTCCAAATTTGTGTGGGTAGATTATATATCCCACGGGGGTAAAATTGAAAAAAGTTGAAAAAAAATTTTTTTGGGACTTAGTCATTTTTCCGGCGTTTATCAGACTTTCAGATAGGGGAAATGTGAGTGAGCGTTCCGATTTCAGTTCCAGAGCGATTCGCCCAATGAGTTCTTGATATTTAGTCGTTTTCAGCCAATTTTCTGGATTTTTGAAAATTTCACTTTTTTGTGAAAATATCCACTAAATGAGGGAATAATATGTGTGAGGGTACCCCAGGAGAGTTCCAAATGTGTGTGGGTAGAATATATATCCCACGGGGGTAAAATTGAAAAAAGTTGGAAATAATTTTTTTTTGGATTTAGTCATTTTTCCAGCGTTTATCAGACTTTCAGATAGGGGAAATGTGAGTGAGCGTTCCGAGTTCAGTTCCAGAGCGGTTCGCCCAATGAGTCCTTGATATTTAGTCGTTTTCAGCCAATTTTCTGGATTTTTGAAAATTTCACTTTTTTGTGAAAATATCCACTTAATGAGGGAATAACATGTGTGAGGGTACCCCAGGAGAGTTCCAAATTTGTGTGGGTAGAATATATATCCCACGGGGGTAAAATTGAAAAAAGTTGAAAAAAATTTTTTTTGGGACTTAGTTATTTTTTCGGCGTTTATCAGACTTTCAGATAGGGGAAATGTCAGTGAGCATTCAGATTTCAGTTCCAGAGCGATTCGCCCAATGAGTCCTTGATATTTAGTCGTTTTCAGCCAATTTTCTGGATTTTTGAAAATTTCACTTTTTTGTGAAAATATCCACTAAATGAGAGAATAATATGTGTGAAGGTACCCCAGGAGAGTTCCAAATGTGTGTGGGTAGAATATATATCCCACGGGGGTAAAATTGAAAAAAGTTGGAAATAATTTTTTTTTGGATTTAGTCATTTTTCCGGCGTTTATCAGACTTTCAGATAGGGGAAATGTGAGTGAGCGTTCCGATTTCAGTTCAAGAGCGATTCGCCCAATGAGTCCTTGATATTTAGTCGTTTTCAGACAATTTTCTGGATGTTTGAAAATTTCACTTTTTTGTGAAAATATCCACTAAATGAGGGAATAATATGTGTGAGGGTACCCCAGGAGAGTTCCAAATTTGTGTGGGTAGATTATATATCCCACGGGGGTAAAATTGAAAAAAGTTTAAAAAAAATTTTTTTGGGACTTAGTCATTTTTCCGGCGTTTATCAGATTTTCAGATAGGGGAAATGTGAGTGAGCGTTCCGATTTCAGTTCCAGAGCGATTCGCCCAATGAGTTCTTGATATTTAGTCGTTTTCAGCCAATTTTCTGGATTTTTGAAAATTTCACTTTTTTGTGAAAATATCCACTAAATGAGGGAATAATATGTGTGAGGGTACCCCAGGAGAGTTCCAAATGTGTGTGGGTAGAATATATATCCCACGGGGGTAAAATTGAAAAAAGTTGAAAAAAATTTTTTTTTGGACTTAGTCATTTTTCCGGTGTTTATCAGACTTTCAGATAGGGGAAATGTCAGTGAGCGTTCAGATTTCAGTTCCAGAGCGATTCGCCCAATGAGTCCTTGATATTTAGTCGTTTTCAGCCAATTTTCTGGATTTTTGAAAATTTCACTTTTTTGTGAAAATATCCACTAAATGAGAGAATAATATGTGTGAAGGTACCCCAGGAGAGTTCCAAATGTGTGTGGGTAGAATATATATCCCACGGGGGTAAAATTGAAAAAAGTTGGAAATAATTTTTTCTTGGATTTAGTCATTTTTTCGGCGTTTATCAGACTTTCAGATAGGGGAAATGTGAGTGAGCGTTCCGATTTCAGTTCCAGAGCGATTCGCCCAATGAGTCC
Source organism: Phyllobates terribilis (assembly GCF_046119375.1). Lineage (NCBI taxonomy): Eukaryota > Metazoa > Chordata > Amphibia > Anura > Dendrobatidae > Phyllobates > Phyllobates terribilis. The sequence goes on along the minus strand of NW_027362791.1, from coordinate 13,077,483 downwards.
TTGATATTTAGTCGTTTTCAGCCAATTTTCTGGATTTTTGAAAATTTCACTTTTTTCTGAAAATATCCACTAAATAAGGGAATAATATGTGTGAGGGTACCCCAGGAGAGTTCCAAATGTGTGTGGGTAGAATATATATCCCACGGGGGTAAAATTGAAAAAAGTTGGAAATAATTTTTTTTTGGATTTAGTCATTTTTCCAGCGTTTATCAGACTTTCAGATAGGGGAAATGTGAGTGAGCGTTCCGATTTCAGTTCCAGAGCGATTCGCCCAATGAGTCCTTGATATTTAGTCGTTTTCAGCCAATTTCCTGGATTTTTGAAAATTTCACTTTTTTGTGAAAATATCCACTAAATGAGGGAATAACATGTGTGAGGGTACCCCAGGAGAGTTCCAAATTTGTGTGGGTAGAATATATATCCCACGGGGGTAAAATTGAAAAAAGTTGAAAAAAATTTTTTTGGGGACTTAGTCATTTTTCCGGCGTTTATCAGACTTTCAGATAGGGGAAATGTGAGTGAGCGTTCCGATTTCAGTTCCAGAGCGATTCGCCCAATGAGTTCTTGATATTTAGTCGTTTTCAGCCAATTTTCTGGATTTTTGAAAATTTCACTTTTTTGTGAAAATATCCACTAAATGAGGGAATAATATGTGTGAGGGTACCCCAGGAGAGTTCCAAATGTGTGTGGGTAGAATATATATCCCACGGGGGTAAAATTGAAAAAAGTTGAAAAAAATTTTTTTTTGGACTTAGTCATTTTTCCGGTGTTTATCAGACTTTCAGATAGGGGAAATGTCAGTGAGCGTTCAGATTTCAGTTCCAGAGCGATTCGCCCAATGAGTTCTTGATATTTAGTCGTTTTCAGCCAATTTTCTGGATTTTTGAAAATTTCACTTTTTTGTGAAAATATCCACTAAATGAGGGAATAATATGTGTGAGGGTACACCAGGAGATTTCCAAATGTGTGTGGGTAGAATATATATCCCACGGGGGTAAAATTGAAAAAAGTTGGAAATAATTTTTTTTTGGATTTAGTCATTTTTCCAGCGTTTATCAGACTTTCAGATAGGGGAAATGTGAGTGAGCGTTCCGATTTCAGTTCCAGAGCGATTCGCCCAATGAGTCCTTGATATTTAGTCGTTTTCAGCCAATTTTCTGGATTTTTGAAAATTTCACTTTTTTGTGAAAATATCCACTAAATGAGGGAATAACATGTGTGAGGGTACCCCAGGAGAGTTCCAAATTTGTGTGGGTAGAATATATATCCCACGGGGGTAAAATTGAAAAAAGTTGAAAAAATTTTTTTTTGGGACTTAGTCATTTTTTCGGCGTTTATCAGACTTTCAGATAGGGGAAATGTCAGTGAGCATTCAGATTTCAGTTCCAGAGCGATTCGCCCAATGAGTCCTTGATATTTAGTCGTTTTCAGCCAATTTTCTGGATTTTTGAAAATTTCACTTTTTTGTGAAAATATCCACTAAATGAGAGAATAATATGTGTGAAGGTACCCCAGGAGAGTTCCAAATGTGTGTGGGTAGAATATATATCCCACGGGGGTAAAATTGAAAAAAGTTGGAAATAATTTTTTTTTGGATTTAGTCATTTTTCCGGCGTTTATCAGACTTTCAGATAGGGGAAATGTGAGTGAGCGTTCCGATTTCAGTTCAAGAGCGATTCGCCCAATGAGTCCTTGATATTTAGTCGTTTTCAGACAATTTTCTGGATTTTTGAAAATTTCACTTTTTTGTGAAAATATCCACTAAATGAGGGAATAATATGTGTGAGGGTACCCCAGGAGAGTTCCAAATTTGTGTGGGTAGATTATATATCCCACGGGGGTAAAATTGAAAAAAGTTGAAAAAAAATTTTTTGGGGACTTAGTCATTTTTCCGGCGTTTATCAGACTTTCAGATAGGGGAAATGTGAGTGAGCGTTCCGATTTCAGTTCCAGAGCGATTCGCCCAATGAGTTCTTGATATTTAGTCGTTTTCAGCCAATTTTCTGGATTTGTGAAAGTTTCACTTTTTTGTGAAAATATCCACTAAATGAGGGAATAATATGTGTGAGGGTACCCCAGGAGAGTTCCAAATGTGTGTGGGTAGAATATATATCCCACGGGGGTAAAATTGAAAAAAGTTGGAAATAATTTTTTCTTGGATTTAGTCATTTTTTCGGCGTTTATCAGACTTTCAGATAGGGGAAATGTGAGTGAGCGTTCCGATTTCAGTTCCAGAGCGATTCGCCCAATGAGTCCTTGATATTTAGTCGTTTTCAGCCAATTTTCTGGATTTTTGAAAATTTCACTTTTTTGTGAAAATATCCACTAAATAAGGGAATAATATGTGTGAGGGTACCCCAGGAGAGTTCCAAATTTGTGTGGGTAGAATATATATCCCACGGGGGTAAAATTGAAAAAAGTTGAAAAAATTTTTTTTTGGGACTTAGTCATTTTTTCGGCATTTATCAGACTTTCAGATAGGGGAAATGTCAGTGAGCGTTCAGATTTCAGTTCCAGAGTGATTCGCCCAATGAGTCCTTGATATTTAGTCATTTTCAGCCAATTTTCTGGATTTTTGAAAATTTCACTTTTTTGTGAAAATATCCACTAAATGAGGGAATAATATGTGTGAGGGTACCCCAGGAGAGTTCCAAATTTTTGTGGGTAGAATATATATCCCACGGGGGTAAAATTGAAAAAAGTTGAAAAAAAATTTTTTTGGGACTTAGTCATTTTTCCGGCGTTTATCAGACTTTCAGATAGGGGAAATGTGAGTGAGCGTTCCGATTTCAGTTCCAGAGCGATTCGCCCAATGAGTTCTTGATATTTAGTCGTTTTCAGCCAATTTTCTGGATTTTTGAAAATTTCACTTTTTTGTGAAAATATCCACTAAATGAGGGAATAATATGTGTGAGGGTACCCCAGGAGAGTTCCAAATGTGTGTGGGTAGAATATATATCCCACGGGGGTAAAATTGAAAAAAGTTGAAAAAAATTTTTTTTTGGACTTAGTCATTTTTCCGGTGTTTATCAGACTTTCAGATAGAGGAAATGTCAGTGAGCGTTCAGATTTCAGTTCCAGAGCGATTCGCCCAATGAGTCCTTGATATTTAGTCGTTTTCAGCCAATTTTCTGGATTTTTGAAAATTTCACTTTTTTGTGAAAATATCCACTAAATGAGAGAATAATATGTGTGAAGGTACCCCAGGAGAGTTCCAAATGTGTGTGGGTAGAATATATATCCCACGGGGGTAAAATTGAAAAAAGTTGGAAATAATTTTTTTTTGGATTTAGTCATTTTTCCAGCGTTTATCAGACTTTCAGATAGGGGAAATGTGAGTGAGCGTTCCGATTTCAGTTCCAGAGCGATTCGCCCAATGAGTCCTTGATATTTAGTCGTTTTCAGCCAATTTCCTGGATTTTTGAAAATTTCACTTTTTTGTGAAAATATCCACTAAATGAGGGAATAACATGTGTGAGGGTACCCCAGGAGAGTTCCAAATTTGTGTGGGTAGAATATATATCCCACGGGGGTAAAATTGAAAAAAGTTGAAAAAAATTTTTTTTGGGACTTAGTCATTTTTTCGGCGTTTATCAGACTTTCAGATAGGGGAAATGTCAGTGAGCATTCAGATTTCAGTTCCAGAGCGATTCGCCCAATGAGTCCTTGATATTCAGTCGTTTTCAGCCAATTTTCTGGATTTTTGAAAATTTCACTTTTTTGTGAAAATATCCACTAAATGAGAGAATAATATGTGTGAAGGTACCCCAGGAGAGTTCCAAATGTGTGTGGGTAGAATATATATCCCACGGGGGTAAAATTGAAAAAAGTTGGAAATAATTTTTTCTTGGATTTAGTCATTTTTTCGGCGTTTATCAGACTTTCAGATAGGGGAAATGTGAGTGAGCGTTCCGATTTCAGTTCCAGAGCGATTCGCCCAATGAGTCCTTGATATTTAGTCGTTTTCAGCCAATTTTCTGGATTTTTGAAAATTTCACTTTTTTGTGAAAATATCCACTAAATGAGGGAATAATATGTGTGAAGGTACCCCAGGAGAGTTCCAAATTTGTGTGGGTAGATTATATATCCCACGGGGGTAAAATTGAAAAAAGTTGAAAAAAAATTTTTTTGGGACTTAGTCATTTTTCCGGCGTTTATCAGACTTTCAGATAGGGGAAATGTGAGTGAGCGTTCCGATTTCAGTTCCAGAGCGATTCGCCCAATGAGTTCTTGATATTTAGTCGTTTTCAGCCAATTTTCTGGATTTTTGAAAATTTCACTTTTTTGTGAAAATATCCACTAAATGAGGGAATAATATGTGTGAGGGTACCCCAGGAGAGTTCCAAATGTGTGTGGGTAGAATATATATCCCACGGGGGTAAAATTGAAAAAAGTTGAAAAAAATTTTTTTTTGGACTTAGTCATTTTTCCGGTGTTTATCAGACTTTCAGATAGGGGAAATGTCAGTGAGCGTTCAGATTTCAGTTCCAGAGCGATTCGCCCAATGAGTCCTTGATATTTAGTCGTTTTCAGCCAATTTTCTGGATTTTTGGAAATTTCACTTTTTTGTGAAAATATCCACTAAATGAGAGAATAATATGTGTGAAGGTACCCCAGGAGAGTTCCAAATGTGTGTGGGTAGAATATATATCCCACGGGGGTAAAATTGAAAAAAGTTGGAAATAATTTTTTCTTGGATTTAGTCATTTTTTCGGCGTTTATCAGACTTTCAGATAGGGGAAATGTGAGTGAGCGTTCCGATTTCAGTTCCAGAGCGATTCGCCCAATGAGTCCTTGATATTTAGTCATTTTCAGCCAATTTTCTGGATTTTTGAAAATTTCACTTTTTTGTGAAAATATCCACTAAATGAGGGAATAATATGTGTGAGGGTACCCCAGGAGAGTTCCAAATTTGTGTGGGTAGATTATATATCCCACGGGGGTAAAATTGAAAAAAGTTGAAAAAAAATTTTTTTGGGACTTAGTCATTTTTCCGTCGTTTATCAGACTTTCAGATAGGGGAAATGTGAGTGAGCGTTCCGATTTCAGTTCCAGAGCGATTCGCCCAATGAGTTCTTGATATTTAGTCGTTTTCAGCCAATTTTCTGGATTTTTGAAAATTTCACTTTTTTGTGAAAATATCCACTAAATGAGGGAATAATATGTGTGAGGGTACACCAGGAGAGTTCCAAATGTGTGTGGGTAGAATATATATCCCACGGGGGTAAAATTGAAAAAAGTTGGAAATAATTTTTTTTTGGATTTAGTCATTTTTCCGGCGTTTATCAGACTTTCAGATAGGGGAAATGTGAGCGAGCGTTCCGATTTCAGTTCCAGAGCGATTCGCCCAATGAGTCCTTGATATTTAGTCGTTTTCAGCCAATTTTCTGGATTTTTGAAAATTTCACTTTTTTGTGAAAATATCCACTAAATGGAATAACATGTGTGAGGGTACCCCAGGAGAGTTCCAAATTTGTGTGGGTAGAATATATATCCCACGGGGGTAAAATTGAAAAAAGTTGAAAAATTTTTTTTTTGGGACTTAGTCATTTTTTCGGCGTTTATCAGACTTTCAGATAGGGGAAATGTCAGTGAGCATTCAGATTTCAGTTCCAGAGCGATTCGCCCAATGAGTCCTTGATATTTAGTCGTTTTCAGCCAATTTTCTGGATTTTTGAAAATTTCACTTTTTTGTGAAAATATCCACTAAATGAGAGAATAATATGTGTGAAGGTACCCCAGGAGAGTTCCAAATGTGTGTGGGTAGAATATATACCACGGGGGTAAAATTGAAAAAAGTTGGAAATAATTTTTTTTTGGATTTAGTCATTTTTCCGGCGTTTATCAGACTTTCAGATAGGGGAAATGTGAGTGAGCGTTCCGATTTCAGTTCCAGAGCGATTCGCCCAATGAGTCCTTGATATTTAGTCGTTTTCAGCCAATTTTCTGGATTTTTGAAAATTTCACTTTTTTGTGAAAATATCCACTAAATGAGGGAATAATATGTGTGAGGGTACCCCAGGAGAGTTCCAAATTTGTGTGGGTAGATTATATATCCCACGGGGGTAAAATTGAAAAAAGTTGAAAAAAAATTTTTTGGGGACTTAGTCATTTTTCCGGCGTTTATCAGACTTTCAGATAGGGGAAATGTGAGTGAGCGTTCCGATTTCAGTTCCAGAGCGATTCGCCCAATGAGTTCTTGATATTTAGTCGTTTTCAGCCAATTTTCTGGATTTGTGAAAGTTTCACTTTTTTGTGAAAATATCCACTAAATGAGGGAATAATATGTGTGAGGGTACCCCAGGAGAGTTCCAAATGTGTGTGGGTAGAATATATATCCCACGGGGGTAAAATTGAAAAAAGTTGGAAATAATTTTTTCTTGGATTTAGTCATTTTTTCGGCGTTTATCAGACTTTCAGATAGGGGAAATGTGAGTGAGCGTTCCGATTTCAGTTCCAGAGCGATTCGCCCAATGAGTCCTTGATATTTAGTCGTTTTCAGCCAATTTTCTGGATTTTTGAAAATTTCACTTTTTTGTGAAAATATCCACTAAATAAGGGAATAATATGTGTGAGGGTACCCCAGGAGAGTTCCAAATTTGTGTGGGTAGAATATATATCCCACGGGGGTAAAATTGAAAAAAGTTGAAAAAAAATTTTTTTGGGACTTAGTCATTTTTCCGGCGTTTATCAGACTTTCAGATAGGGGAAATGTGAGTGAGCGTTCCGATTTCAGTTCCAGAGCGATTCGCCCAATGAGTTCTTGATATTTAGTCGTTTTCAGCCAATTTTCTGGATTTTTGAAAATTTCACTTTTTTGTGAAAATATCCACTAAATGAGGGAATAATATGTGTGAGGGTACCCCAGGAGAGTTCCAAATGTGTGTGGGTAGAATATATATCCCACGGGGGTAAAATTGAAAAAAGTTGAAAAAAATTTTTTTTTGGACTTAGTCATTTTTCCGGTGTTTATCAGACTTTCAGATAGGGGAAATGTCAGTGAGCGTTCAGATTTCAGTTCCAGAGCGATTCGCCCAATGAGTCCTTGATATTTAGTCGTTTTCAGCCAATTTTCTGGATTTTTGGAAATTTCACTTTTTTGTGAAAATATCCACTAAATGAGAGAATAATATGTGTGAAGGTACCCCAGGAGAGTTCCAAATGTGTGTGGGTAGAATATATATCCCACGGGGGTAAAATTGAAAAAAGTTGGAAATAATTTTTTCTTGGATTTAGTCATTTTTTCGGCGTTTATCAGACTTTCAGATAGGGGAAATGTGAGTGAGCGTTCCGATTTCAGTTCCAGAGCGATTCGCCCAATGAGTCCTTGATATTTAGTCATTTTCAGCCAATTTTCTGGATTTTTGAAAATTTCACTTTTTTGTGAAAATATCCACTAAATGAGGGAATAATATGTGTGAGGGTACCCCAGGAGAGTTCCAAATTTGTGTGGGTAGATTATATATCCCACGGGGGTAAAATTGAAAAAAGTTGAAAAAAATTTTTTTGGGGATTTAGTCATTTTTCCAGCGTTTATCAGACTTTCAGATAGGGGAAATGTGAGTGAGCGTTCCGATTTCAGTTCCAGAGCGATTCGCCCAATGAGTCCTTGATATTTAGTCGTTTTCAGCCAATTTTCTGGATTTTTGAAAATTTCACTTTTTTGTGAAAATATCCACTAAATGGAATAACATGTGTGAGGGTACCCCAGGAGAGTTCCAAATTTGTGTGGGTAGAATATATATCCCACGGGGGTAAAATTGAAAAAAGTTGAAAAATTTTTTTTTTGGGACTTAGTCATTTTTTCGGCGTTTATCAGACTTTCAGATAGGGGAAATGTCAGTGAGCATTCAGATTTCAGTTCCAGAGCGATTCGCCCAATGAGTCCTTGATATTTAGTCGTTTTCAGCCAATTTTCTGGATTTTTGAAAATTTCACTTTTTTGTGAAAATATCCACTAAATGAGAGAATAATATGTGTGAAGGTACCCCAGGAGAGTTCCAAATGTGTGTGGGTAGAATATATACCACGGGGGTAAAATTGAAAAAAGTTGGAAATAATTTTTTTTTGGATTTAGTCATTTTTCCGGCGTTTATCAGACTTTCAGATAGGGGAAATGTGAGTGAGCGTTCCGATTTCAGTTCAAGAGCGATTCGCCCAATGAGTCCTTGATATTTAGTCGTTTTCAGACAATTTTCTGGATTTTTGAAAATTTCACTTTTTTGTGAAAATATCCACTAAATGAGGGAATAATATGTGTGAGGGTACCCCAGGAGAGTTCCAAATTTGTGTGGGTAGATTATATATCCCACGGGGGTAAAATTGAAAAAAGTTGAAAAAAAATTTTTTGGGGACTTAGTCATTTTTCCGGCGTTTATCAGACTTTCAGATAGGGGAAATGTGAGTGAGCGTTCCGATTTCAGTTCCAGAGCGATTCGCCCAATGAGTTCTTGATATTTAGTCGTTTTCAGCCAATTTTCTGGATTTGTGAAAGTTTCACTTTTTTGTGAAAATATCCACTAAATGAGGGAATAATATGTGTGAGGGTACCCCAGGAGAGTTCCAAATGTGTGTGGGTAGAATATATATCCCACGGGGGTAAAATTGAAAAAAGTTGGAAATAATTTTTTCTTGGATTTAGTCATTTTTTCGGCGTTTATCAGACTTTCAGATAGGGGAAATGTGAGTGAGCGTTCCGATTTCAGTTCCAGAGCGATTCGCCCAATGAGTCCTTGATATTTAGTCGTTTTCAGCCAATTTTCTGGATTTTTGAAAATTTCACTTTTTTGTGAAAATATCCACTAAATGAGGGAATAATATGTGTGAGGGTACACCAGGAGAGTTCCAAATGTGTGTGGGTAGAATATATATCCCACGGGGGTAAAATTGAAAAAAGTTGGAAATAATTTTTTTTTGGATTTAGTCATTTTTCCGGCGTTTATCAGACTTTCAGATAGGGGAAATGTGAGTGAGCGTTCCGATTTCAGTTCAAGAGCGATTCGCCCAATGAGTCCTTGATATTTAGTCGTTTTCAGACAATTTTCTGGATTTTTGAAAATTTCACTTTTTTGTGAAAATATCCACTAAATGAGGGAATAATATGTGTGAGGGTACCCCAGGAGAGTTCCAAATTTGTGTGGGTAGATTATATATCCCACGGGGGTAAAATTGAAAAAAGTTGAAAAAAAAATTTTTGGGGACTTAGTCATTTTTCCGGCGTTTATCAGACTTTCAGATAGGGGAAATGTGAGTGAGCGTTCCGATTTCAGTTCCAGAGCGATTCGCCCAATGAGTTCTTGATATTTAGTCGTTTTCAGCCAATTTTCTGGATTTGTGAAAGTTTCACTTTTTTGTGAAAATATCCACTAAATGAGGGAATAATATGTGTGAGGGTACCCCAGGAGAGTTCCAAATGTGTGTGGGTAGAATATATATCCCACGGGGGTAAAATTGAAAAAAGTTGGAAATAATTTTTTCTTGGATTTAGTCATTTTTTCGGCGTTTATCAGACTTTCAGATAGGGGAAATGTGAGTGAGCGTTCCGATTTCAGTTCCAGAGCGATTCGCCCAATGAGTCCTTGATATTTAGTCGTTTTCAGCCAATTTTCTGGATTTTTGAAAATTTCACTTTTTTGTGAAAATATCCACTAAATGAGGGAATAATATGTGTGAGGGTACACCAGGAGAGTTCCAAATGTGTGTGGGTAGAATATATATCCCACGGGGGTAAAATTGAAAAAAGTTGGAAATAATTTTTTTTTGGATTTAGTCATTTTTCCGGCGTTTATCAGACTTTCAGATAGGGGAAATGTGAGTGAGCATTCCGATTTCAGTTCCAGAGCGATTCGCCCAATGAGTCCTTGATATTTAGTCGTTTTCAGCCAATTTTCTGGATTTTTGAAAATTTCACTTTTTTGTGAAAATATCCACTAAATGGAATAACATGTGTGAGGGTACCCCAGGAGAGTTCCAAATTTGTGTGGGTAGAATATATATCCCACGGGGGTAAAATTGAAAAAAGTTGAAAAATTTTTTTTTTGGGACTTAGTCATTTTTTCGGCGTTTATCAGACTTTCAGATAGGGGAAATGTCAGTGAGCATTCAGATTTCAGTTCCAGAGCGATTCGCCCAATGAGTCCTTGATATTTAGTCGTTTTCAGCCAATTTTCTGGATTTTTGAAAATTTCACTTTTTTGTGAAAATATCCACTAAATGAGAGAATAATATGTGTGAAGGTACCCCAGGAGAGTTCCAAATGTGTGTGGGTAGAATATATACCACGGGGGTAAAATTGAAAAAAGTTGGAAATAATTTTTTTTTGGATTTAGTCATTTTTCCGGCGTTTATCAGACTTTCAGATAGGGGAAATGTGAGTGAGCGTTCCGATTTCAGTTCAAGAGCGATTCGCCCAATGAGTCCTTGATATTTAGTCGTTTTCAGACAATTTTCTGGATTTTTGAAAATTTCACTTTTTTGTGAAAATATCCACTAAATGAGGGAATAATATGTGTGAGGGTACCCCAGGAGAGTTCCAAATTTGTGTGGGTAGATTATATATCCCACGGGGGTAAAATTGAAAAAAGTTGAAAAAAAATTTTTTGGGGACTTAGTCATTTTTCCGGCGTTTATCAGACTTTCAGATAGGGGAAATGTGAGTGAGCGTTCCGATTTCAGTTCCAGAGCGATTCGCCCAATGAGTTCTTGATATTTAGTCGTTTTCAGCCAATTTTCTGGATTTGTGAAAGTTTCACTTTTTTGTGAAAATATCCACTAAATGAGGGAATAATATGTGTGAGGGTACCCCAGGAGAGTTCCAAATGTGTGTGGGTAGAATATATATCCCACGGGGGTAAAATTGAAAAAAGTTGGAAATAATTTTTTCTTGGATTTAGTCATTTTTTCGGCGTTTATCAGACTTTCAGATAGGGGAAATGTGAGTGAGCGTTCCGATTTCAGTTCCAGAGCGATTCGCCCAATGAGTCCTTGATATTTAGTCGTTTTCAGCCAATTTTCTGGATTTTTGAAAATTTCACTTTTTTGTGAAAATATCCACTAAATAAGGGAATAATATGTGTGAGGGTACCCCAGGAGAGTTCCAAATTTGTGTGGGTAGAATATATATCCCACGGGGGTAAAATTGAAAAAAGTTGAAAAAAAATTTTTTTGGGACTTAGTCATTTTTCCGGCGTTTATCAGACTTTCAGATAGGGGAAATGTGAGTGAGCGTTCCGATTTCAGTTCCAGAGCGATTCGCCCAATGAGTTCTTGATATTTAGTCGTTTTCAGCCAATTTTCTGGATTTTTGAAAATTTCACTTTTTTGTGAAAATATCCACTAAATGAGGGAATAATATGTGTGAGGGTACCCCAGGAGAGTTCCAAATGTGTGTGGGTAGAATATATATCCCACGGGGGTAAAATTGAAAAAAGTTGAAAAAAATTTTTTTTTGGACTTAGTCATTTTTCCGGTGTTTATCAGACTTTCAGATAGGGGAAATGTCAGTGAGCGTTCAGATTTCAGTTCCAGAGCGATTCGCCCAATGAGTCCTTGATATTTAGTCGTTTTCAGCCAATTTTCTGGATTTTTGGAAATTTCACTTTTTTGTGAAAATATCCACTAAATGAGAGAATAATATGTGTGAAGGTACCCCAGGAGAGTTCCAAATGTGTGTGGGTAGAATATATATCCCACGGGGGTAAAATTGAAAAAAGTTGGAAATAATTTTTTCTTGGATTTAGTCATTTTTTCGGCGTTTATCAGACTTTCAGATAGGGGAAATGTGAGTGAGCGTTCCGATTTCAGTTCCAGAGCGATTCGCCCAATGAGTCCTTGATATTTAGTCATTTTCAGCCAATTTTCTGGATTTTTGAAAATTTCACTTTTTTGTGAAAATATCCACTAAATGAGGGAATAATATGTGTGAGGGTACCCCAGGAGAGTTCCAAATTTGTGTGGGTAGATTATATATCCCACGGGGGTAAAATTGAAAAAAGTTGAAAAAAATTTTTTTTGGGATTTAGTCATTTTTCCAGCGTTTATCAGACTTTCAGATAGGGGAAATGTGAGTGAGCGTTCCGATTTCAGTTCCAGAGCGATTCGCCCAATGAGTCCTTGATATTTAGTCGTTTTCAGCCAATTTTCTGGATTTTTGAAAATTTCACTTTTTTGTGAAAATATCCACTAAATGGAATAACATGTGTGAGGGTACCCCAGGAGAGTTCCAAATTTGTGTGGGTAGAATATATATCCCACGGGGGTAAAATTGAAAAAAGTTGAAAAATTTTTTTTTTGGGACTTAGTCATTTTTTCGGCGTTTATCAGACTTTCAGATAGGGGAAATGTCAGTGAGCATTCAGATTTCAGTTCCAGAGCGATTCGCCCAATGAGTCCTTGATATTTAGTCGTTTTCAGCCAATTTTCTGGATTTTTGAAAATTTCACTTTTTTGTGAAAATATCCACTAAATGAGAGAATAATATGTGTGAAGGTACCCCAGGAGAGTTCCAAATGTGTGTGGGTAGAATATATACCACGGGGGTAAAATTGAAAAAAGTTGGAAATAATTTTTTTTTGGATTTAGTCATTTTTCCGGCGTTTATCAGACTTTCAGATAGGGGAAATGTGAGTGAGCGTTCCGATTTCAGTTCAAGAGCGATTCGCCCAATGAGTCCTTGATATTTAGTCGTTTTCAGACAATTTTCTGGATTTTTGAAAATTTCACTTTTTTGTGAAAATATCCACTAAATGAGGGAATAATATGTGTGAGGGTACCCCAGGAGAGTTCCAAATGTGTGTGGGTAGAATATATATCCCACGGGGATAAAATTGGAAAAAGTTTAAAAAATTTTTTTTTTGGACTTAGTAATTTTTCCGGCGTTCATCAGACTTTCAGATAGGGGAAATGTCAGTGAGCATTCCGATTTAAGTTCCAGAGCGATTCGCCCAATGAGTCCTTGATATTTAGTCGTTTTCAGACAATTTTCTGGATTTTTGAAAATTTCACTTTTTTGTGAAAATATCCACTAAATGAGGGAATAGTATGTGTGAGGGTACCCCAGGAGAGTTCCAAATTTGTGTGGGTAGAATATATATCCCACGGGGGTAAAATTGAAAAAAGTTGAAAAAAATTTTTTTTGGACTTAGTCATTTTTCCGGCGTTTATCAGACTTTCAGATAGGGGAAATGTGAGTGAGCGTTCCGATTTCAGTTCCAGAGCGATTCGCCCAATGAGTTCTTGATATTTAGTCGTTTTCAGCCAATTTTCTGGATTTTTGAAAATTTCACTTTTTTGTGAAAATATCCACTAAATGAGGGAATAATATGTGTGAGGGTACCCCAGGAGAGTTCCAAATGTGTGTGGGTAGAATATATATCCCACGGGGGTAAAATTGAAAAAAGTTGGAAATAATTTTTTTTTGGATTTAGTCATTTTTCCAGCGTTTATCAGACTTTCAGATAGGGGAAATGTGAGTGAGCGTTCCGATTTCAGTTCCAGAGCGATTCGCCCAATGAGTCCTTGATATTTAGTCGTTTTCAGCCAATTTTCTGGATTTTTGAAAATTTCACTTTTTTGTGAAAATATCCACTAAATGAGGGAATAACATGTGTGAGGGTACCCCAGGAGAGTTCCAAATTTGTGTGGGTAGAATATATATCCCACGGGGGTAAAATTGAAAAAAGTTGAAAAAAATTTTTTTTGGGACTTAGTCATTTTTTCGGCGTTTATCAGACTTTCAGATAGGGGAAATGTCAGTGAGCATTCAGATTTCAGTTCCAGAGCGATTCGCCCAATGAGTCCTTGATATTTAGTCGTTTTCAGCCAATTTTCTGGATTTTTGAAAATTTCACTTTTTTGTGAAAATATCCACTAAATGAGAGAATAATATGTGTGAAGGTACCCCAGGAGAGTTCCAAATGTGTGTGGGTAGAATATATATCCCACGGGGGTAAAATTGAAAAAAGTTGGAAATAATTTTTTTTTGGATTTAGTCATTTTTCCGGCGTTTATCAGACTTTCAGATAGGGGAAATGTGAGTGAGCGTTCCGATTTCAGTTCAAGAGCGATTCGCCCAATGAGTCCTTGATATTTAGTCGTTTTCAGACAATTTTCTGGATTTTTGAAAATTTCACTTTTTTGTGAAAATATCCACTAAATGAGGGAATAATATGTGTGAGGGTACCCCAGGAGAGTTCCAAATTTGTGTGGGTAGATTATATATCCCACGGGGGTAAAATTGAAAAAAGTTGAAAAAAAATTTTTTTGGGACTTAGTCATTTTTCCGGCGTTTATCAGACTTTCAGATAGGGGAAATGTGAGTGAGCGTTCCGATTTCAGTTCCAGAGCGATTCGCCCAATGAGTTCTTGATATTTAGTCGTTTTCAGCCAATTTTCTGGATTTTTGAAAATTTCTCTTTTTTGTGAAAATATCCACTAAATGAGGGAATAATATGTGTGAGGGTACACCAGGAGAGTTCCAAATGTGTGTGGGTAGAATATATATCCCACGGGGGTAAAATTGAAAAAAGTTGGAAATAATTTTTTTTTGGATTTAGTCATTTTTCCGGCGTTTATCAGACTTTCAGATAGGGGAAATGTGAGTGAGCGTTCCGATTTCAGTTCAAGAGCGATTCGCCCAATGAGTCCTTGATATTTAGTCGTTTTCAGACAATTTTCTGGATTTTTGAAAATTTCACTTTTTTGTGAAAATATCCACTAAATGAGGGAATAATATGTGTGAGGGTACCCCAGGAGAGTTCCAAATTTGTGTGGGTAGATTATATATCCCACGGGGGAAAAATTGAAAAAATTTGAAAAAAATTTTTTTTGGGACTTAGTCATTTTTCCGGCGTTTATCAGACTTTGAGATAGGGGAAATGTGAGTGAGCGTTCCAATTTCAGTTCCAGAGCGATTCGCCCAATGAGTTCTTGATATTTAGTCGTTTTCAGACAATTTTCTGGATTTTTGAAAATTTCACTTTTTTGTGAAAATATCCACTAAATGAGGGAATAATATGTGTGAGGGTACCCCAGGAGAGTTCCAAATGTGTGTGGGTAGAATATATATCCCACGGGGGTAAAATTGAAAAAAGTTGGAAATAATTTTTTCTTGGATTTAGTCATTTTTTCGGCGTTTATCAGACTTTCAGATAGGGGAAATGTGAGTGAGCGTTCCGATTTCAGTTCCAGAGCGATTCGCCCAATGAGTCCTTGATATTTAGTCGTTTTCAGCCAATTTTCTGGATTTTTGAAAATTTCACTTTTTTGTGAAAATATCCACTAAATAAGGGAATAATATGTGTGAGGGTACCCCAGGAGAGTTCCAAATTTGTGTGGGTAGAATATATATCCCACGGGGGTAAAATTGAAAAAAGTTGAAAAAAATTTTTTTTGGGACTTAGTCATTTTTTCGGCGTTTATCAGACTTTCAGATAGGGGAAATGTCAGTGAGTGTTCAGATTTCAGTTCCAGAGCGATTCGCCCAATGAGTCCTTGATATTTAGTCATTTTCAGCCAATTTTCTGGATTTTTGAAAATTTCACTTTTTTGTGAAAATATCCACTAAATGAGGGAATAATATGTGTGAGGGTACCCCAGGAGACTTCCAAATGTGTGTGGGTAGAATATATATCCCACGGGGGTAAAATTGAAAAAAGTTGGAAATAATTTTTTTTTGGATTTAGTCATTTTTCCAGCGTTTATCAGACTTTCAGATAGGGGAAATGTGAGTGAGCGTTCCGATTTCAGTTCCAGAGCGATTCGCCCAATGAGTCCTTGATATTTAGTCATTTTCAGCCAATTTTCTGGATTTTTGAAAATTTCACTTTTTTGTGAAAATATCCACTAAATGAGGGAATAATATGTGTGAGGGTACCCCAGGAGAGTTCCAAATTTGTGTGGGTAGAATATATATCCCACGGGGGTAAAATTGAAAAAAGTTGAAAAAAATTTTTTTTGGGACTTAGTCATTTTTCCGGCGTTTATCAGACTTTCAGATAGGGGAAATGTGAGTGAGCGTTCCGATTTCAGTTCAAGAGCGATTCGCCCAATGAGTCCTTGATATTTAGTCGTTTTCAGACAATTTTCTGGATTTTTGAAAATTTCACTTTTTTGTGAAAATATCCACTAAATGAGGGAATAATATGTGTGAGGGTACCCCAGGAGAGTTCCAAATTTGTGTGGGTAGATTATATATCCCACGGGGGTAAAATTGAAAAAAGTTGAAAAAAAATTTTTTTTGGGACTTAGTCATTTTTCCGGCGTTTATCAGACTTTCAGATAGGGGAAATGTGAGTGAGCGTTCCGATTTCAGTTCCAGAGCGATTCGCCCAATGAGTTCTTGATATTTAGTCGTTTTCAGCCAATTTTCTGGATTTTTGAAAATTTCACTTTTTTGTGAAAATATCCACTAAATGAGGGAATAATATGTGTGAGGGTACCCCAGGAGAGTTCCAAATGTGTGTGGGTAGAATATATATCCCACGGGGGTAAAATTGAAAAAAGTTGAAAAAAATTTTTTTTTGGACTTAGTCATTTTTCCGGCGTTTATCAGACTTTCAGATAGGGGAAATGTCAGTGAGCGTTCAGATTTCAGTTCCAGAGCGATTCGCCCAATGAGTCCTTGATATTTAGTCGTTTTCAGCCAATTTTCTGAATTTTTGAAAATTTCACTTTTTTGTGAAAATATCCACTAAATGAGAGAATAATATGTGTGAGGGTACTTCAGGAGAGTTCCAAATGTGTGTGGGTAGAATATATATCCCACGGGGATAAAATTGGAAAAAGTTTAAAAAATTTTTTTTTTGGACTTAGTAATTTTTCCGGCGTTCATCAGACTTTCAGATAGGGGAAATGTCAGTGAGCATTCCGATTTAAGTTCCAGAGCGATTCGCCCAATGAGTCCTTGATATTTAGTCGTTTTCAGACAATTTTCTGGATTTTTGAAAATTTCACTTTTTTGTGAAAATATCCACTAAATGAGGGAATAATATGTGTGAGGGTACCCCAGGAGAGTTCCAAATGTGTGTGGGTAGAATATATATCCCACGGGGGTAAAATTGAAAAAAGTTGAAAAAATTTTTTTTTTGGACTTAGTCATTTTTTCGGCATTTATCAGACTTTCAGATAGGGGAAATGTCAGTGAGCGTTCAGATTTCAGTTCCAGAGTGATTCGCCCAATGAGTCCTTGATATTTAGTCGTTTTCAGCCAATTTTCTGGATTTTTGAAAATTTCACTTTTTTGTGAAAATATCCACAAAATGAGAGAATAATATGTGTGAAAGTACCCCAGGAGAGTTCCAAATGTGTGTGGGTAGAATATATATCCCACGGGGGTAAAATTGAAAAAAGTTGGAAATAATTTTTTTTTGGATTTACTCATTTTTCCAGCGTTTATCAGACTTTCAGATAGGGGAAATGTGAGTGAGCGTTCCGATTTCAGTTCAAGAGCGATTCGCCCAATGAGTCCTTGATATTTAGTCATTTTCAGCCAATTTTCTGGATTTTTGAAAATTTCACTTTTTTGTGAAAATATCCACTAAATGAGGGAATAATATGTGTGAGGGAATAATATGTGTGAGGGTACCCCAGGAGAGTTCCAAATTTGTGTGGGTAGAATATATATCCCACGGGGGTAAAATTGAAAAAAGTTGAAAAAATTTTTTTTTGGGACTTAGTCATTTTTCTGGCGTTTATCAGACTTTCAGATAGGGGAAATGTGAGTGAGCGTTCCGATTTCAGTTCAAGAGCGATTCGCCCAATGAGTCCTTGATATTTAGTCGTTTTCAGACAATTTTCTGGATTTTTGAAAATTTCACTTTTTTGTGAAAATATCCACTAAATGAGGGAATAATATGTGTGAGGGTACCCCAGGAGAGTTCCAAATTTGTGTGGGTAGATTATATATCCCACGGGGGTAAAATTGAAAAAAGTTGAAAAAAAATTTTTTTGGGACTTAGTCATTTTTCCGGCGTTTATCAGACTTTCAGATAGGGGAAATGTGAGTGAGCGTTCCGATTTCAGTTCCAGAGCGATTCGCCCAATGAGTTCTTGATATTTAGTCGTTTTCAGCCAATTTTCTGGATTTTTGAAAATTTCACTTTTTTGTGAAAATATCCACTAAATGAGGGAATAATATGTGTGAGGGTACCCCAGGAGAGTTCCAAATGTGTGTGGGTAGAATATATATCCCACGGGGGTAAAATAGAAAAAAGTTGAAAAAAATTTTTTTTTGGACTTAGTCATTTTTCCGGTGTTTATCAGACTTTCAGATAGGGGAAATGTCAGTGAGCGTTCAGATTTCAGTTCCAGAGCGATTCGCCCAATGAGTCCTTGATATTTAGTCGTTTTCAGACAATTTTCTGGATTTTTGAAAATTTCACTTTTTTGTGAAAATATCCACTAAATGAGGGAATAATATGTGTGAGGGTACCCCAGGAGAGTTCCAAATGTGTGTGGGTAGAATATATATCCCACGGGGGTAAAATTGAAAAAAGTTGAAAAAATTTTTTTTTTGGACTTAGTCATTTTTTCGGCATTTATCAGACTTTCAGATAGGGGAAATGTCAGTGAGCGTTCAGATTGCAGTTCCAGAGTGATTCGCCCAATGAGTCCTTGATATTTAGTCGTTTTCAGCCAATTTTCTGGATTTTTGAAAATTTCACTTTTTTGTGAAAATATCCACAAAATGAGAGAATAATATGTGTGAAAGTACCCCAGGAGAGTTCCAAATGTGTGTGGGTAGAATATATATCCCACGGGGGTAAAATTGAAAAAAGTTGGAAATAATTTTTTTTTGGATTTACTCATTTTTCCAGCGTTTATCAGACTTTCAGATAGGGGAAATGTGAGTGAGCGTTCCGATTTCAGTTCAAGAGCGATTCGCCCCATGAGTCCTTGATATTTAGTCATTTTCAGCCAATTTTCTGGATTTTTGAAAATTTCACTTTTTTGTGAAAATATCCACTAAATGAGGGAATAATATGTGTGAGGGTACCCCAGGAGAGTTCCAAATTTGTGTGGGTAGATTATATATCCCACGGGGGTAAAATTGAAAAAAGTTGAAAAAAAATTTTTTTGGGACTTAGTCATTTTTCCGGCGTTTATCAGACTTTCAGATAGGGGAAATGTGAGTGAGCGTTCCGATTTCAGTTCCAGAGCGATTCGCCCAATGAGTTCTTGATATTTAGTCGTTTTCAGCCAATTTTCTGGATTTTTGAAAATTTCTCTTTTTTGTGAAAATATCCACTAAATGAGGGAATAATATGTGTGAGGGTACACCAGGAGAGTTCCAAATGTGTGTGGGTAGAATATATATCCCACGGGGGTAAAATTGAAAAAAGTTGGAAATAATTTTTTTTTGGATTTAGTCATTTTTCCGGCGTTTATCAGACTTTCAGATAGGGGAAATGTGAGTGAGCGTTCCGATTTCAGTTCAAGAGTGATTCGCCCAATGAGTCCTTGATATTTAGTCGTTTTCAGACAATTTTCTGGATTTTTGAAAATTTCACTTTTTTGTGAAAATATCCACTAAATGAGGGAATAATATGTGTGAGGGTACCCCAGGAGAGTTCCAAATTTGTGTGGGTAGATTATATATCCCACGGGGGAAAAATTGAAAAAATTTGAAAAAAATTTTTTTTGGGACTTAGTCATTTTTCCGGCGTTTATCAGACTTTGAGATAGGGGAAATGTGAGTGAGCGTTCCAATTTCAGTTCCAGAGCGATTCGCCCAATGAGTTCTTGATATTTAGTCGTTTTCAGACAATTTTCTGGATTTTTGAAAATTTCACTTTTTTGTGAAAATATCCACTAAATGAGGGAATAATATGTGTGAGGGTACCCCAGGAGAGTTCCAAATGTGTGTGGGTAGAATATATATCCCACGGGGGTAAAATTGAAAAAAGTTGGAAATAATTTTTTCTTGGATTTAGTCATTTTTTCGGCGTTTATCAGACTTTCAGATAGGGGAAATGTGAGTGAGCGTTCCGATTTCAGTTCCAGAGCGATTCGCCCAATGAGTCCTTGATATTTAGTCGTTTTCAGCCAATTTTCTGGATTTTTGAAAATTTCACTTTTTTGTGAAAATATCCACTAAATAAGGGAATAATATGTGTGAGGGTACCCCAGGAGAGTTCCAAATTTGTGTGGGTAGAATATATATCCCACGGGGGTAAAATTGAAAAAAGTTGAAAAAAATTTTTTTTGGGACTTAGTCATTTTTTCGGCGTTTATCAGACTTTCAGATAGGGGAAATGTCAGTGAGTGTTCAGATTTCAGTTCCAGAGCGATTCGCCCAATGAGTCCTTGATATTTAGTCATTTTCAGCCAATTTTCTGGATTTTTGAAAATTTCACTTTTTTGTGAAAATATCCACTAAATGAGGGAATAATATGTGTGAGGGTACCCCAGGAGACTTCCAAATGTGTGTGGGTAGAATATATATCCCACGGGGGTAAAATTGAAAAAAGTTGGAAATAATTTTTTTTTGGATTTAGTCATTTTTCCAGCGTTTATCAGACTTTCAGATAGGGGAAATGTGAGTGAGCGTTCCGATTTCAGTTCCAGAGCGATTCGCCCAATGAGTCCTTGATATTTAGTCATTTTCAGCCAATTTTCTGGATTTTTGAAAATTTCACTTTTTTGTGAAAATATCCACTAAATGAGGGAATAATATGTGTGAGGGTACCCCAGGAGAGTTCCAAATTTGTGTGGGTAGAATATATATCCCACGGGGGTAAAATTGAAAAAAGTTGAAAAAAATTTTTTTTGGGACTTAGTCATTTTTCCGGCGTTTATCAGACTTTCAGATAGGGGAAATGTGAGTGAGCGTTCCGATTTCAGTTCAAGAGCGATTCGCCCAATGAGTCCTTGATATTTAGTCGTTTTCAGACAATTTTCTGGATTTTTGAAAATTTCACTTTTTTGTGAAAATATCCACTAAATGAGGGAATAATATGTGTGAGGGTACCCCAGGAGAGTTCCAAATTTGTGTGGGTAGATTATATATCCCACGGGGGTAAAATTGAAAAAAGTTGAAAAAAAATTTTTTTTGGGACTTAGTCATTTTTCCGGCGTTTATCAGACTTTCAGATAGGGGAAATGTGAGTGAGCGTTCCGATTTCAGTTCCAGAGCGATTCGCCCAATGAGTTCTTGATATTTAGTCATTTTCAGCCAATTTTCTGGATTTTTGAAAATTTCACTTTTTTGTGAAAATATCCACTAAATGAGGGAATAATATGTGTGAGGGTACCCCAGGAGAGTTCCAAATGTGTGTGGGTAGAATATATATCCCACGGGGGTAAAATTGAAAAAAGTTGAAAAAAATTTTTTTTTGGACTTAGTCATTTTTCCGGCGTTTATCAGACTTTCAGATAGGGGAAATGTCAGTGAGCGTTCAGATTTCAGTTCCAGAGCGATTCGCCCAATGAGTCCTTGATATTTAGTCGTTTTCAGCCAATTTTCTGAATTTTTGAAAATTTCACTTTTTTGTGAAAATATCCACTAAATGAGAGAATAATATGTGTGAGGGTACTTCAGGAGAGTTCCAAATGTGTGTGGGTAGAATATATATCCCACGGGGATAAAATTGGAAAAAGTTTAAAAAATTTTTTTTTTGGACTTAGTAATTTTTCCGGCGTTCATCAGACTTTCAGATAGGGGAAATGTCAGTGAGCATTCCGATTTAAGTTCCAGAGCGATTCGCCCAATGAGTCCTTGATATTTAGTCGTTTTCAGACAATTTTCTGGATTTTTGAAAATTTCACTTTTTTGTGAAAATATCCACTAAATGAGGGAATAATATGTGTGAGGGTACCCCAGGAGAGTTCCAAATGTGTGTGGGTAGAATATATATCCCACGGGGGTAAAATTGAAAAAAGTTGAAAAAATTTTTTTTTTGGACTTAGTCATTTTTTCGGCATTTATCAGACTTTCAGATAGGGGAAATGTCAGTGAGCGTTCAGATTTCAGTTCCAGAGTGATTCGCCCAATGAGTCCTTGATATTTAGTCGTTTTCAGCCAATTTTCTGGATTTTTGAAAATTTCACTTTTTTGTGAAAATATCCACAAAATGAGAGAATAATATGTGTGAAAGTACCCCAGGAGAGTTCCAAATGTGTGTGGGTAGAATATATATCCCACGGGGGTAAAATTGAAAAAAGTTGGAAATAATTTTTTTTTGGATTTACTCATTTTTCCAGCGTTTATCAGACTTTCAGATAGGGGAAATGTGAGTGAGCGTTCCGATTTCAGTTCAAGAGCGATTCGCCCAATGAGTCCTTGATATTTAGTCATTTTCAGCCAATTTTCTGGATTTTTGAAAATTTCACTTTTTTGTGAAAATATCCACTAAATGAGGGAATAATATGTGTGAGGGAATAATATGTGTGAGGGTACCCCAGGAGAGTTCCAAATTTGTGTGGGTAGAATATATATCCCACGGGGGTAAAATTGAAAAAAGTTGAAAAAATTTTTTTTTGGGACTTAGTCATTTTTCTGGCGTTTATCAGACTTTCAGATAGGGGAAATGTGAGTGAGCGTTCCGATTTCAGTTCAAGAGCGATTCGCCCAATGAGTCCTTGATATTTAGTCGTTTTCAGACAATTTTCTGGATTTTTGAAAATTTCACTTTTTTGTGAAAATATCCACTAAATGAGGGAATAATATGTGTGAGGGTACCCCAGGAGAGTTCCAAATTTGTGTGGGTAGATTATATATCCCACGGGGGTAAAATTGAAAAAAGTTGAAAAAAAATTTTTTTGGGACTTAGTCATTTTTCCGGCGTTTATCAGACTTTCAGATAGGGGAAATGTGAGTGAGCGTTCCGATTTCAGTTCCAGAGCGATTCGCCCAATGAGTTCTTGATATTTAGTCGTTTTCAGCCAATTTTCTGGATTTTTGAAAATTTCACTTTTTTGTGAAAATATCCACTAAATGAGGGAATAATATGTGTGAGGGTACCCCAGGAGAGTTCCAAATGTGTGTGGGTAGAATATATATCCCACGGGGGTAAAATAGAAAAAAGTTGAAAAAAATTTTTTTTTGGACTTAGTCATTTTTCCGGTGTTTATCAGACTTTCAGATAGGGGAAATGTCAGTGAGCGTTCAGATTTCAGTTCCAGAGCGATTCGCCCAATGAGTCCTTGATATTTAGTCGTTTTCAGACAATTTTCTGGATTTTTGAAAATTTCACTTTTTTGTGAAAATATCCACTAAATGAGGGAATAATATGTGTGAGGGTACCCCAGGAGAGTTCCAAATGTGTGTGGGTAGAATATATATCCCACGGGGGTAAAATTGAAAAAAGTTGAAAAAATTTTTTTTTTGGACTTAGTCATTTTTTCGGCATTTATCAGACTTTCAGATAGGGGAAATGTCAGTGAGCGTTCAGATTTCAGTTCCAGAGTGATTCGCCCAATGAGTCCTTGATATTTAGTCGTTTTCAGCCAATTTTCTGGATTTTTGAAAATTTCACTTTTTTGTGAAAATATCCACAAAATGAGAGAATAATATGTGTGAAAGTACCCCAGGAGAGTTCCAAATGTGTGTGGGTAGAATATATATCCCACGGGGGTAAAATTGAAAAAAGTTGGAAATAATTTTTTTTTGGATTTACTCATTTTTCCAGCGTTTATCAGACTTTCAGATAGGGGAAATGTGAGTGAGCGTTCCGATTTCAGTTCAAGAGCGATTCGCCCCATGAGTCCTTGATATTTAGTCATTTTCAGCCAATTTTCTGGATTTTTGAAAATTTCACTTTTTTGTGAAAATATCCACTAAATGAGGGAATAATATGTGTGAGGGTACCCCAGGAGAGTTCCAAATTTGTGTGGGTAGATTATATATCCCACGGGGGTAAAATTGAAAAAAGTTGAAAAAAAATTTTTTTGGGACTTAGTCATTTTTCCGGCGTTTATCAGACTTTCAGATAGGGGAAATGTGAGTGAGCGTTCCGATTTCAGTTCCAGAGCGATTCGCCCAATGAGTTCTTGATATTTAGTCGTTTTCAGCCAATTTTCTGGATTTTTGAAAATTTCACTTTTTTGTGAAAATATCCACTAAATGAGGGAATAATATGTGTGAGGGTACCCCAGGGAAGTTCCAAATTTGTGTGGGTAGATTATATATCCCACGGGAGTAAAATTGAAAAAAGTTGAAAAAAAATTTTTTTGGGACTTAGTCATTTTTCCGGTGTTTATCAGACTTTCAGATAGGGGAAATGTGAGTGAGCGTTCCGATTTCAGTTCCAGAGCGATTCGCCCAATGAGTCCTTGATATTTAGTCGTTTTCAGCCAATTTTCTGGATTTTTGAAAATTTCATTTTTTTATGAAAATATCCACTAAATGAGGGAATAACATGTGTGAGGGTACCCCAGGAGAGTTCCAAATTTGTGTGGGTAGAATATATATCCCACGGGGGTAAAATTGAAAAAAGTTGAAAAAAATTTTTTTTGGGACTTAGTCATTTTTTCGGCGTTTATCAGACTTTCAGATAGGGGAAATGTCAGTGAGCATTCAGATTTCAGTTCCAGAGCGATTCGCCCAATGAGTCCTTGATATTTAGTCGTTTTCAGCCAATTTTCTGGATTTTTGAAAATTTCACTTTTTTGTGAAAATATCCACTAAATGAGAGAATAATATGTGTGAAGGTACCCCAGGAGAGTTCCAAATGTGTGTGGGTAGAATATATATCCCACGGGGGTAAAATTGAAAAAAGTTGGAAATAATTTTTTTTTGGATTTAGTCATTTTTTCGGCGTTTATCAGACTTTCAGATAGGGGAAATGTCAGTGAGTGTTCAGATTTCAGTTCCAGAGCGATTCGCCCAATGAGTCCTTGATATTTAGTCATTTTCAGCCAATTTTCTGGATTTTTGAAAATTTCACTTTTTTGTGAAAATATCCACTAAATGAGGGAATAATATGTGTGAGGGTACCCCAGGAGAGTTCCAAATTTGTGTGGGTAGAATATATATCCCACGGGGGTAAAATTGAAAAAAGTTGAAAAAAATTTTTTTTGGGACTTAGTCATTTTTCCGGCGTTTATCAGACTTTCAGATAGGGGAAATGTGAGTGAGCGTTCCGATTTCAGTTCAAGAGCGATTCGCCCAATGAGTCCTTGATATTTAGTCGTTTTCAGACAATTTTCTGGATTTTTGAAAATTTCACTTTTTTGTGAAAATATCCACTAAATGAGGGAATAATATGTGTGAGGGTACCCCAGGAGAGTTCCAAATGTGTGTGGGTAGAATATATATCCCACGGGGGTAAAATTGAAAAAAGTTGAAAAAAATTTTTTTTTGGACTTAGTCATTTTTCCAGCGTTTATCAGACTTTCAGATAGGGGAAATGTCAGTGAGCGTTCAGATTTCAGTTCCAGAGCGATTCGCCCAATGAGTCCTTGATATTTAGTCGTTTTCAGCCAATTTTCTGAATTTTTGAAAATTTCACTTTTTTGTGAAAATATCCACTAAATGAGAGAATAATATGTGTGAGGGTACTTCAGGAGAGTTCCAAATGTGTGTGGGTAGAATATATATCCCACGGGGATAAAATTGGAAAAAGTTTAAAAAATTTTTTTTTTGGACTTAGTAATTTTTCCGGCGTTCATCAGACTTTCAGATAGGGGAAATGTCAGTGAGCATTCCGATTTAAGTTCCAGAGCGATTCGCCCAATGAGTCCTTGATATTTAGTCGTTTTCAGACAATTTTCTGGATTTTTGAAAATTTCACTTTTTTGTGAAAATATCCACTAAATGAGGGAATAATATGTGTGAGGGTACCCCAGGAGAGTTCCAAATGTGTGTGGGTAGAATATATATCCCACGGGGGTAAAATTGAAAAAAGTTGGAAATAATTTTTTCTTGGATTTAGTCATTTTTTCGGTGTTTATCAGACTTTCAGATAGGGGAAATGTGAGTGAGCGTTCCGATTTCAGTTCCAGAGCGATTCGCCCAATGAGTCCTTGATATTTAGTCGTTTTCAGCCAATTTTCTGGATTTTTGAAAATTTCACTTTTTTGTGAAAATATCCACTAAATAAGGGAATAATATGTGTGAGGGTACCCCAGGAGAGTTCCAAATGTGTGTGGGTAGAATATATATCCCACGGGGGTAAAATTGAAAAAAGTTGAAAAAAATTTTTTTTTGGACTTAGTCATTTTTCCGGCGTTTATCAGACTTTCAGATAGGGGAAATGTCAGTGAGCGTTCAGATTTCAGTTCCAGAGCGATTCGCCCAATGAGTCCTTGATATTTAGTCGTTTTCAGCCAATTTTCTGGATTTTTGAAAATTTCACTTTTTTGTGAAAATATCCACTAAATGAGAGAATAATATGTGTGAAGGTACCCCAGGAGAGTTCCAAATGTGTGTGGGTAGAATATATATCCCACGGGGGTAAAATTGAAAAAAGTTGGAAATAATTTTTTTTTGGATTTAGTCATTTTTCCGGCGTTTATCAGACTTTCAGATAGGGGAAATGTGAGTGAGCGTTCCGATTTCAGTTCCAGAGCGATTCGCCCAATGAGTCCTTGATATTTAGTCGTTTTCAGCCAATTTTCTGGATTTTTGTAAATTTCACTTTTTTGTGAAAATATCCACTAAATAAGGGAATAATATGTGTGAGGGTACCCCAGGAGAGTTCCAAATGTGTGTCGGTAGAATATATATCCCACGGGGGTAAAATTGAAAAAAGTTGAAAAAAATTTTTTTTTGGACTTAGTCATTTTTCTGGCCTTTATCAGACTTTCAGATAGGGGAAATGTCAGTGAGCGTTCAGATTTCAGTTCCAGAGCAATTCGCCCAATGAGTCCTTGATATTTAGTCGTTTTCAGCCAATTTTCTGGATTTTTGAAAATTTCACTTTTTTGTGAAAATATCCACTAAATGAGAGAATAATATGTGTGAAGGTACCCCAGGAGAGTTCCAAATGTGTGTGGGTAGAATATATATCCCACGGGGGTAAAATTGAAAAAAGTTGGAAATAATTTTTTCTTGGATTTAGTCATTTTTTCGGCGTTTATCAGACTTTCAGATAGGGGAAATGTGAGTGAGCGTTCCGATTTCAGTTCCAGAGCGATTCGCCCAATGAGTCCTTGATATTTAGTCGTTTTCAGCCAATTTTCTGGATTTTTGAAAATTTCACTTTTTTGTGAAAATATCCACTAAATGAGGGAATAATATGTGTGAGGGTACCCCAGGGAAGTTCCAAATTTGTGTGGGTAGATTATATATCCCACGGGAGTAAAATTGAAAACAGTTGAAAAAAAATTTTTTTGGGACTTAGTCATTTTTCCGGCGTTTATCAGACTTTCAGATAGGGGAAATGTGAGTGAGCGTTCCGATTTCAGTTCCAGAGCGATTCGCCCAATGAGTCCTTGATATTTAGTCGTTTTCAGCCAATTTTCTGGATTTTTGAAAATTTCATTTTTTTATGAAAATATCCACTAAATGAGGGAATAACATGTGTGAGGGTACCCCAGGAGAGTTCCAAATTTGTGTGGGTAGAATATATATCCCACGGGGGTAAAATTGAAAAAAGTTGAAAAAAATTTTTTTTGGGACTTAGTCATTTTTTCGGCGTTTATCAGACTTTCAGATAGGGGAAATGTCAGTGAGCATTCAGATTTCAGTTCCAGAGCGATTCGCCCAATGAGTCCTTGATATTTAGTCGTTTTCAGCCAATTTTCTGGATTTTTGAAAATTTCACTTTTTTGTGAAAATATCCACTAAATGAGAGAATAATATGTGTGAAGGTACCCCAGGAGAGTTCCAAATGTGTGTGGGTAGAATATATATCCCACGGGGGTAAAATTGAAAAAAGTTGGAAATAATTTTTTTTTGGATTTAGTCATTTTTCCGGCGTTTATCAGACTTTCAGATAGGGGAAATGTGAGTGAGCGTTCCGATTTCAGTTCCAGAGCGATTCGCCCAATGAGTCCTTGATATTTAGTCATTTTCAGCCAATTTTCTGGATTTTTGAAAATCTCACTTTTTTGTGAAAATATCCACTAAATGAGGGAATAATATGTGTGAGGGTACCCCAGGAGAGTTCCAAATTTGTGTGGGTAGAATATATATCCCACGGGGGTAAAATTGAAAAAAGTTGAAAAAAATTTTTTTTGGGACTTAGTCA
Organism: Phyllobates terribilis; assembly: GCF_046119375.1. Classification (NCBI taxonomy): domain Eukaryota; kingdom Metazoa; phylum Chordata; class Amphibia; order Anura; family Dendrobatidae; genus Phyllobates; species Phyllobates terribilis. The sequence continues at coordinate 13,049,356 of NW_027362791.1, read as the reverse complement.
TTTTTCCGGCATTTATCAGACTTTCAGATAGGGGAAATGTGAGTGAGCATTCCGATTTCAGTTCAAGAGCGATTCGCCCAATGAGTCCTTGATATTTAGTCGTTTTCAGACAATTTTCTGGATTTTTGAAAATTTCACTTTTTTGTGAAAATATCCACTAAATAAGGGAATAATATGTGTGAGGGTACCCCAGGAGAGTTCCAAATTTGTGTGGGTAGAATATATATCCCACGGGGGTAAAATTGAAAAAAGTTGAAAAAATTTTTTTTTGGGACTTAGTCATTTTTTCGGCGTTTATCAGACTTTCAGATAGGGGAAATGTCAGTGAGTGTTCAGATTTCAGTTCCAGAGCGATTCGCCCAATGAGTCCTTGATATTTAGTCATTTTCAGCCAATTTTCTGGATTTTTGAAAATTTCACTTTTTTGTGAAAATATCCACTAAATGAGGGAATAATATGTGTGAGGGTACCCCAGGAGAGTTCCAAATTTGTGTGGGTAGAATATATATCCCACGGGGGTAAAATTGAAAAAAGTTGAAAAAAATTTTTTTTGGGACTTAGTCATTTTTCCGGCGTTTATCAGACTTTCAGATAGGGGAAATGTGAGTGAGCGTTCCGATTTCAGTTCAAGAGCGATTCGCCCAATGAGTCCTTGATATTTAGTCGTTTTCAGACAATTTTCTGGATTTTTGAAAATTTCACTTTTTTGTGAAAATATCCACTAAATGAGGGAATAATATGTGTGAGGGTACCCCAGGAGAGTTCCAAATGTGTGTGGGTAGAATATATATCCCACGGGGGTAAAATTGAAAAAAGTTGAAAAAAATTTTTTTTTGGACTTAGTCATTTTTCCAGCGTTTATCAGACTTTCAGATAGGGGAAATGTCAGTGAGCGTTCAGATTTCAGTTCCAGAGCGATTCGCCCAATGAGTCCTTGATATTTAGTCGTTTTCAGCCAATTTTCTGAATTTTTGAAAATTTCACTTTTTTGTGAAAATATCCACTAAATGAGAGAATAATATGTGTGAGGGTACTTCAGGAGAGTTCCAAATGTGTGTGGGTAGAATATATATCCCACGGGGATAAAATTGGAAAAAGTTTAAAAAATTTTTTTTTTGGACTTAGTAATTTTTCCGGCGTTCATCAGACTTTCAGATAGGGGAAATGTCAGTGAGCATTCCGATTTAAGTTCCAGAGCGATTCGCCCAATGAGTCCTTGATATTTAGTCGTTTTCAGACAATTTTCTGGATTTTTGAAAATTTCACTTTTTTGTGAAAATATCCACTAAATGAGGGAATAATATGTGTGAGGGTACCCCAGGAGAGTTCCAAATGTGTGTGGGTAGAATATATATCCCACGGGGGTAAAATTGAAAAAAGTTGAAAAAAATTTTTTTTTGGACTTAGTCATTTTTTCGGCGTTTATCAGACTTTCAGATAGGGGAAATGTCAGTGAGCGTTCAGATTTCAGTTCCAGAGTGATTCGCCCAATGAGTCCTTGATATTTAGTCGTTTTCAGCCAATTTTCTGGATTTTTGAAAATTTCACTTTTTTGTGAAAATATCCACAAAATGAGAGAATAATATGTGTGAAAGTACCCCAGGAGAGTTCCAAATGTGTGTGGGTAGAATATATATCCCACGGGGGTAAAATTGAAAAAAGTTGGAAATAATTTTTTTTTGGATTTACTCATTTTTCCAGCGTTTATCAGACTTTCAGATAGGGGAAATGTGAGTGAGCGTTCCGATTTCAGTTCCAGAGCGATTCGCCCAATGAGTCCTTGATATTTAGTCATTTTCAGCCAATTTTCTGGATTTTTGAAAATTTCACTTTTTTGTGAAAATATCCACTAAATGAGGGAATAATATGTGTGAGGGAATAATATGTGTGAGGGTACCCCAGGAGAGTTCCAAATTTGTGTGGGTAGAATATATATCCCACGGGGGTAAAATTGAAAAAAGTTGAAAAAAATTTTTTTTGGGACTTAGTCATTTTTCTGGCGTTTATCAGACTTTCAGATAGGGGAAATGTGAGTGAGCGTTCCGATTTCAGTTCAAGAGCGATTCGCCCAATGAGTCCTTGATATTTAGTCGTTTTCAGACAATTTTCTGGATTTTTGAAAATTTCACTTTTTTGTGAAAATATCCACTAAATGAGGGAATAATATGTGTGAGGGTACCCGAGGAGAGTTCCAAATGTGTGTGGGTAGAATATATATCCCACGGGGGTAAAATTGAAAAAAGTTGGAAATAATTTTTTTTTGGATTTAGTCATTTTTCCAGCGTTTATCAGACTTTCAGATAGGGGAAATGTGAGTGAGCGTTCCGATTTCAGTTCCAGAGCGATTCGCCCAATGAGTCCTTGATATTTAGTCGTTTTCAGCCAATTTTCTGGATTTTTGAAAATTTCACTTTTTTGTGAAAATATCCACTAAATGAGAGAATAATATGTGTGAAGGTACCCCAGGAGAGTTCCAAATGTGTGTGGGTAGAATATATATCCCACGGGGGTAAAATTGAAAAAAGTTGGAAATAATTTTTTTTTGGATTTAGTCATTTTTCCGGCGTTTATCAGACTTTCAGATAGGGGAAATGTGAGTGAGCGTTCCGATTTCAGTTCAAGAGCGATTCGCCCAATGAGTCCTTGATATTTAGTCGTTTTCAGACAATTTTCTGGTTTTTTGAAAATTTCACTTTTTTGTGAAAATATCCACTAAATGAGGGAATAATATGTGTGAGGGTACCCCAGGAGAGTTCCAAATGTGTGTGGGTAGAATATATATCCCACGGGGGTAAAATAGAAAAAAGTTGAAAAAAAATTTTTTTTGGACTTAGTCATTTTTCCGGTGTTTATCAGACTTTCAGATAGGGGAAATGTCAGTGAGCGTTCAGATTTCAGTTCCAGAGCGATTCGCCCAATGAGTCCTTGATATTTAGTCGTTTTCAGCCAATTTTCTGGATTTTTGAAAATTTCACTTTTTTGTGAAAATATCCACTAAATGAGAGAATAATATGTGTGAAGGTACCCCAGGAGAGTTCCAAATGTGTGTGGGTAGAATATATATCCCACGGGGGTAAAATTGAAAAAAATTGGAAATAATTTTTTCTTGGATTTAGTCATTTTTTCGGCGTTTATCAGACTTTCAGATAGGGGAAATGTGAGTGAGCGTTCCGATTTCAGTTCCAGAGCGATTCGCCCAATGAGTCCTTGATATTTAGTCGTTTTCAGCCAATTTTCTGGATTTTTGAAAATTTCACTTTTTTGTGAAAATATCCACTAAATGAGGGAATAATATGTGTGAGGGTACCCCAGGGAAGTTCCAAATTTGTGTGGGTAGATTATATATCCCACGGGAGTAAAATTGAAAAAAGTTGAAAAAAATTTTTTTTGGGACTTAGTCATTTTTCCGGCGTTTATCAGACTTTCAGATAGGGGAAATGTGAGTGAGCGTTCCGATTTCAGTTCCAGAGCGATTCGCCCAATGAGTTCTTGATATTTAGTCGTTTTCAGCCAATTTTCTGGATTTTTGAAAATTTCACTTTTTTGCGAAAATATCCACTAAATGAGGGAATAATATGTGTGAGGGTACCCCAGGAGAGTTCCAAATGTGTGTGGGTAGAATATATATCCCACGGGGGTAAAATTGAAAAAAGTTGGAAATAATTTTTTTTTGGATTTACTCATTTTTCCAGAGTTTATCAGACTTTCAGATAGGGGAAATGTGAGTGAGCGTTCCGATTTCAGTTCCAGAGCGATTCGCCCAATGAGTCCTTGATATTTAGTCATATTCAGCCAATTTTCTGGATTTTTGAAAATTTCACTTTTTTGTGAAAATATCCACTAAATGAGGGAATAATATGTGTGAGGGTACCCCAGGAGAGTTCCAAATTTGTGTGGGTAGATTATATATCCCACGGGGGTAAAATTGAAAAAAGTTGAAAAAATTTTTTTTTTGGACTTAGTCATTTTTCCGGCGTTTATCAGACTTTCAGATAGGGGAAATGTCAGTGAGCGTTCAGATTTCAGTTCCAGAGCGATTCGCCCAATGAGTCCTTGATATTTAGTCGTTTTCAGCCAATTTTCTGGATTTTTGAAAATTTCACTTTTTTTTGAAAATATCCACTAAATGAGAGAATAATATGTGTGAAGGTACCCCAGGAGAGTTCCAAATGTGTGTGGGTAGAATATATATCCCACGGGGGTAAAATTGAAAAAAGTTGGAAATAATTTTTTTTTTGGATTTAGTCATTTTTTCGGCGTTTATCAGACTTTCAGATAGGGGAAATGTGAGTGAGCGTTCCGATTTCAGTTCCAGAGTGATTCGCCCAATGAGTCCTTGATATTTAGTCGTTTTCAGCCAATTTTCTGGATTTTTGAAAATTTCACTTTTTTGTGAAAATATCCACTAAATGAGAGAATAATATGTGTGAGGGTACCTCAGGAGAGTTCCAAATGTGTGTGGGTAGAATATATATCCCACGGGGATAAAATTGGAAAAAGTTTAAAAAATTTTTTTTTTGGACTTAGTAATTTTTCCGGCGTTCATCAGACTTTCAGATAGGGGAAATGTCAGTGAGCATTCCGATTTAAGTTCCAGAGCGATTCGCCCAATGAGTCCTTGATATTTAGTCGTTTTCAGACAATTTTCTGGATTTTTGAAAATTTCACTTTTTTGTGAAAATATCCACTAAATGAGGGAATAATATGTGTGAGGGTACCCCAGGAGAGTTCCAAATTTGTGTGGGTAGAATATATATCCCACGGGAGTAAAATTGAAAAAAGTTGAAAAAAATTTTTTTTTGGACTTAGTCATTTTTCCGGCGTTTATCAGACTTTCAGATAGGGGAAATGTCAGTGAGCGTTCCGATTTCAGTTCCAGAGCGATTCGCCTAATGAGTCCTTGATATTTAGTCGTTTTCAGCCAATTTTCTGGATTTTTGAAAATTTCACTTTTTTGTGAAAATATCCACTAAATGAGGGAATAATATGTGTGAGGGTACCCCAGGGAAGTTCCAAATTTGTGTGGGTAGATTATATATCCCACGGGAGTAAAATTGAAAAAAGTTGAAAAAAAATTTTTTTGGGACTTAGTCATTTTTCCGGCGTTTATCAGACTTTCAGATAGGGGAAATGTGAGTGAGCGTTCCGATTTCAGTTCCAGAGCGATTCGCCCAATGAGTTCTTGATATTTAGTCGTTTTCAGCCAATTTTCTGGATTTTTGAAAATTTCACTTTTTTGTGAAAATATCCACTAAATGAGGGAATAATATGTGTGAAGGTACCCCAGGAGAGTTCCAAATTTGTGTGGGTAGAATATATATCCCACGGGGGTAAAATTGAAAAAAGTTGAAAAAAATTTTATTTGGGACTTAGTCATTTTTCCGGCGTTTATCAGACTTTCAGATAGGGGAAATGTCAGTGAGCGTTCCGATTTCAGTTCCAGAGCGATTCGCCTAATGAGTCCTTGATATTTAGTCGTTTTCAGCCAATTTTCTGGATTTTTGAAAATTTCACTTTTTTGTGAAAATATCCACTAAATGAGGGAATAATATGTGTGAGGGTACCCCAGGAGAGTTCCAAATGTGTGTGGGTAGAATATATATCCCACGGGGGTAAAATTGAAAAAAGTTGGAAATAATTTTTTTTTGGATTTACTCATTTTTCCAGCGTTTATCAGACTTTCAGTTAGGGGAAATGTGAGTGAGCGTTCCGATTTCAGTTCCAGAGCGATTCGCCCAATGAGTCCTTGATATTTAGTCATATTCAGCCAATTTTCTGGATTTTTGAAAATTTCACTTTTTTGTGAAAATATCCACTAAATGAGGGAATAATATGTGTGAAGGTACCCCAGGAGAGTTCCAAATTTGTGTGGGTAGAATATATATCCCACGGGGGTAAAATTGAAAAAAGTTGAAAAAATTTTTATTTGGGACTTAGTCATTTTTCCGGCGTTTATCAGACTTTCAGATAGGGGAAATGTGAGTCAGCGTTCCGATTTCAGTTCAAGAGCGATTCGCCCAATGAGTCCTTGATATTTAGTCGTTTTCAGACAATTTTCTGGATTTTTGAAAATTTCACTTTTTTGTGAAAATATCCACTAAATGAGGGAATAATATGTGTGAGGGTACCCCAGGAGAGTTCCAAATGTGTGTGGGTAGAATATATATCCCACGGGGGTAAAATTGAAAAAAGTTGAAAAAAATTTTTTTTTGGACTTAGTCATTTTTCCGGCGTTTATCAGACTTTCAGATAGGGGAAATGTCAGTGAGCGTTCAGATTTCAGTTCCAGAGCGATTCGCCCAATGAGTCCTTGATAGTTAGTCGTTTTCAGCCAATTTTCTGGATTTTTGAAAATTTCACTTTTTTTTGAAAATATCCACTAAATGAGAGAATAATATGTGTGAAGGTACCCCAGGAGAGTTCCAAATGTGTGTGGGTAGAATATATATCCCACGGGGGTAAAATTGAAAAAAGTTGGAAATAATTTTTTTTTGGATTTAGTCATTTTTTCGGCGTTTATCAGACTTTCAGATAGGGGAAATGTGAGTGAGCGTTCCGATTTCAGTTCCAGAGCGATTCGCCCAATGAGTCCTTGATATTTAGTCGTTTTCAGCCAATTTTCTGGATTTTTGAAAATTTCACTTTTTTGTGAAAATATCCACTAAATGAGAGAATAATATGTGTGAGGGTACCTCAGGAGAGTTCCAAATGTGTGTGGGTAGAATATATATCCCACGGGGATAAAATTGGAAAAAGTTTAAAAAATTTTTTTTTTGGACTTAGTAATTTTTCCGGCGTTCATCAGACTTTCAGATAGGGGAAATGTCAGTGAGCATTCCGATTTAAGTTCCAGAGCGATTCGCCCAATGAGTCCGTGATATTTAGTCGTTTTCAGACAATTTTCTGGATTTTTGAAAATTTCACTTTTTTGTGAAAATATCCACTAAATGAGGGAATAAAATGTGTGAGGGTACCCCAGGAGAGTTCCAAATGTGTGTGGGTAGAATATATATCCCACGGGGGTAAAATTGAAAAAAGTTGGAAATAATTTTTTCTTGGATTTAGTCATTTTTCCGGCGTTTATCAGACTTTCAGATAGGGGAAATGTGAGTGAGCGTTCCGATTTCAGTTCCAGAGCGATTCGCCCAATGAGTTCTTGATATTTAGTCGTTTTCAGCCAATTTTCTGGATTTTTGAAAATTTCACTTTTTTGCGAAAATATCCACTAAATGAGGGAATAATATGTGTGAGGGTACCCCAGGAGAGTTCCAAATGTGTGTGGGTAGAATATATATCCCACGGGGGTAAAATTGAAAAAAGTTGAAAAAAATTTTTTTTTGGACTTAGTCATTTTTCCAGTGTTTATCAGACTTTCAGATAGGGGAAATGTCAGTGAGCGTTCAGATTTCAGTTCCAGAGCGATTCGCCCAATGAGTCCTTGATATTTAGTCGTTTTCAGCCAATTTTCTGGATTTTTGAAAATTTCACTTTTTTGTGAAAATATCCACTAAATGAGAGAATAATATGTGTGAAGGTACCCCAGGAGAGTTCCAAATGTGTGTGGGTAGAATATATATCCCACGGGGGTAAAATTGAAAAAAGTTGGAAATAATTTTTTCTTGGATTTAGTCATTTTTTCGGCGTTTATCAGACTTTCAGATAGGGGAAATGTGAGTGAGCGTTCCGATTTCAGTTCCAGAGCGATTCGCCCAATGAGTCCTTGATATTTAGTCGTTTTCAGCCAATTTTCTGGATTTTTGAAAATTTCACTTTTTTGTGAAAATATCCACTAAATAAAGGAATAATATGTGTGAGGGTACCCCAGGAGAGTTCCAAATGTGTGTGGGTAGAATATATATCCCACGGGGGTAAAATTGAAAAAAGTTGAAAAAATTTTTTTTTTGGACTTAGTCATTTTTCCGTCCTTTATCAGACTTTCAGATAGGGGAAATGTCAGTGAGCGTTCAGATTTCAGTTCCAGAGCAATTCGCCCAATGAGTCCTTGATATTTAGTCGTTTTCAGCCAATTTTCTGGATTTTTGAAAATTTCACTTTTTTGTGAAAATATCCACTAAATGAGAGAATAATATGTGTGAAGGTACCCCAGGAGAGTTCCAAATGTGTGTGGGTAGAATATATATCCCACGGGGGTAAAATTGAAAAAAGTTGGAAATAATTTTTTCTTGGATTTAGTCATTTTTTCGGCGTTTATCAGACTTTCAGATAGGGGAAATGTGAGTGAGCGTTCCGATTTCAGTTCCAGAGCGATTCGCCCAATGAGTCCTTGATATTTAGTCGTTTTCAGCCAATTTTCTGGATTTTTGAAAATTTCACTTTTTTGTGAAAATATTCACTAAATGAGGGAATAATATGTGTGAGGGTACCCCAGGGAAGTTCCAAATTTGTGTGGGTAGATTATATATCCCACGGGAGTAAAATTGAAAAAAGTTGAAAAAAAATTTTTTTGGGACTTAGTCATTTTTCCGGCGTTTATCAGACTTTCAGACAGGGGAAATGTGAGTGAGCGTTCCGATTTCAGTTCCAGAGCGATTCGCCCAATGAGTCCTTGATATTTAGTCATATTCAGCCAATTTTCTGGATTTTTGAAAACTTCACTTTTTTGTGAAAATATCCACTAAATGAGGGAATAATATGTGTGAAGGTACCCCAGGAGAGTTCCAAATTTGTGTGGGTAGAATATATATCCCACGGGGGTAAAATTGAAAAAAGTTGAAAAAAATTTTATTTGGGACTTAGTCATTTTTCCGGCGTTTATCAGACTTTCAGATAGGGGAAATGTCAGTGAGCGTTCAGATTTCAGTTCCAGAGCGATTCGCCCAATGAGTCCTTGATAGTTAGTCGTTTTCAGCCAATTTTCTGGATTTTTGAAAATTTCACTTTTTTTTGAAAATATCCACTAAATGAGAGAATAATATGTGTGAAGGTACCCCAGGAGAGTTCCAAATGTGTGTGGGTAGAATATATATCCCACGGGGATAAAATTGGAAAAAGTTTAAAAAATTTTTTTTTTGGACTTAGTAATTTTTCCGGCGTTCATCAGACTTTCAGATAGGGGAAATGTCAGTGAGCATTCCGATTTAAGTTCCAGAGCGATTCGCCCAATGAGTCCTTGATATTTGGTCGTTTTCAGACAATTTTCTGGATTTTTGAAAATTTCACTTTTTTGTGAAAATATCCACTAAATGAGGGAATAATATGTGTGAAGGTACCCCAGGAGAGTTCCAAATGTGTGTGGGTAGAATATATATCCCACGGGGGTAAAATTGAAAAAAGTTGGAAATAATTTTTTTTTGGATTTACTCATTTTTCCAGCGTTTATCAGACTTTCAGATAGGGGAATTGTGAGTGAGCGTTCCGATTTCAGTTCCAGAGCGATTCGCCCAATGAGTCCTTGATATTTAGTCGTTTTCAGCCAATTTTCTGGATTTTTGAAAATTTCACTTTTTTGTGAAAATATCCACTAAATGAGAGAATAATATGTGTGAAGGTACCCCAGGAGAGTTCCAAATTTGTGTGGGTAGATTATATATCCCACGGGGGTAAAATTGAAAAAAGTTGAAAAAAAATTTTTTTGGGACTTAGTCATTTTTCCGGCGTTTATCAGACTTTCAGATAGGGGAAATGTGAGTGAGCGTTCCGATTTCAGTTCCAGAGCGATTCGCCCAATGAGTTCTTGATATTTAGTCGTTTTCAGCCAATTTTCTGGATTTTTGAAAATTTCACTTTTTTGTGAAAATATCCACTAAATGAGGGAATAAAATGTGTGAGGGTACCCCAGGAGAGTTCCAAATGTGTGTGGGTAGAATATATATCCCACGGGGGTAAAATTGAAAAAAGTTGAAAAAAATTTTTTTTTGGACTTAGTCATTTTTCCGGCGTTTATCAGACTTTCAGATAGGGGAAATGTCAGTGAGCGTTCAGATTTCAGTTCCAGAGCGATTCGCCCAATGAGTCCTTGATATTTAGTCGTTTTCAGCCAATTTTCTGGATTTTTGAAAATTTCACTTTTTTGTGAAAATATCCACTAAATGAGAGAATAATATGTGTGAAGGTACCCCGGGAGAGTTCCAAATGTGTGTGGGTAGAATATATATCCCACGGGGGTAAAATTGAAAAAAGTTGAAATAATTTTTTTTTGGATTTAGTCATTTTTCCGGCGTTTATCAGACTTTCAGATAGGGGAAATGTGAGTGAGTGTTCCGATTTCAGTTCCAGAGCGATTCGCCCAATGAGTTCTTGATATTTAGTCGTTTTCAGCCAATTTTCTGGATTTTTGAAAATTTCACTTTTTTGTGAAAATATCCACTAAATGAGGGAATAATATGTGTGAGGGTACCCCAGGAGAGTTCCAAATGTGTGTGGGTAGAATATATATCCCACGGGGGTAAAATTGAAAAAAGTTGAAAAAAATTTTTTTTTGGACTTAGTCATTTTTCCGGCGTTTATCAGACTTTCAGATAGGGGAAATGTCAGTGAGCGTTCAGATTTCAGTTCCAGAGCGATTCGCCCAATGAGTCCTTGATATTTAGTCGTTTTCAGCCAATTTTCTGGATTTTTGAAAATTTCACTTTTTTGTGAAAATATCCACTAAATGAGAGAATAATATGTGTGAAGGTACCCCAGGAGAGTTTCAAATGTGTGTGGGTAGAATATATATCCCACGGGGGTAAAATTGAAAAAAGTTGGAAATAATTTTTTTTTGGATTTAGTCATTTTTCCAGCGTTTATCAGACTTTCAGATAGGGGAAATGTGAGTGAGCGTTCCGATTTCAGTTCCAGAGCGATTCGCCCAATGAGTCCTTGATATTTAGTCGTTTTCAGACAATTTTCTGGATTTTTGAAAGTTTCACTTTTTTGTGAAAATATCCACTAAATAAGGGAATAATATGTGTGAGGGTACCCCAGGAGAGTTCCAAATGTGTGTGGGTAGAATATATATCCCACGGGGGTAAAATTGAAAAAAGTTGGAAATAATTTTTTTTTGGATTTAGTCATTTTTCCAGCGTTTATCAGACTTTCAGATAGGGGAAATGTGAGTGAGCGTTCCGATTTCAGTTCCAGAGCGATTCGCCCAATGAGTCCTTGATATTTAGTCGTTTTCAGCCAATTTTCTGGATTTTTGAAAATTTCACTTTTTTGTGAAAATATCCACTAAATAAGGGAATAATATGTGTGAGGGTACCCCAGGAGAGTTCCAAATGTGTGTGGGTAGAATATATATCCCACGGGGGTAAAATTGAAAAAAGTTGAAAAAATTTTTTTTTTGGACTTAGTCATTTTTCCGTCCTTTATCAGACTTTCAGATAGGGGAAATGTCAGTGAGCGTTCAGATTTCAGTTCCAGAGCAATTCGCCCAATGAGTCCTTGATATTTAGTCGTTTTCAGCCAATTTTCTGGATTTTTGAAAATTTCACTTTTTTGTGAAAATATCCACTAAATGAGAGAATAATATGTGTGAAGGTACCCCAGGAGAGTTCCAAATGTGTGTGGGTAGAATATATATCCCACGGGGGTAAAATTGAAAAAAGTTGGAAATAATTTTTTCTTGGATTTAGTCATTTTTTCGGCGTTTATCAGACTTTCAGATAGGGGAAATGTGAGTGAGTGTTCCGATTTCAGTTCCAGAGCGATTCGCCCAATGAGTCCTTGATATTTAGTCGTTTTCAGCCAATTTTCTGGATTTTTGAAAATTTCACTTTTTTGTGAAAATATTCACTAAATGAGGGAATAATATGTGTGAGGGTACCCCAGGGAAGTTCCAAATTTGTGTGGGTAGATTATATATCCCACGGGAGTAAAATTGAAAAAAGTTGAAAAAAAATTTTTTTGGGACTTAGTCATTTTTCCGGCGTTTATCAGACTTTCAGATAGGGGAAATGTGAGTGAGTGTTCCGATTTCAGTTCCAGAGCGATTCGCCCAATGAGTTCTTGATATTTAGTCGTTTTCAGCCAATTTTCTGGATTTTTGAAAATTTCACTTTTTTGCGAAAATATCCACTAAATGAGGGAATAATATGTGTGAGGGTACCCCAGGAGAGTTCCAAATGTGTGTGGGTAGAATATATATCCCACGGGGGTAAAATTGAAAAAAGTTGGAAATAATTTTTTTTTGGATTTACTCATTTTTCCAGAGTTTATCAGACTTTCAGATAGGGGAAATGTGAGTGAGCGTTCCGATTTCAGTTCCAGAGCGATTCGCCCAATGAGTCCTTGATATTTAGTCATATTCAGCCAATTTTCTGGATTTTTGAAAACTTCACTTTTTTGTGAAAATATCCACTAAATGAGGGAATAATATGTGTGAAGGTACCCCAGGAGAGTTCCAAATTTGTGTGGGTAGAATATATATCCCACGGGGGTAAAATTGAAAAAAGTTGAAAAAAATTTTATTTGGGACTTAGTCATTTTTCCGGCGTTTATCAGACTTTCAGATAGGGGAAATGTCAGTGAGCGTTCAGATTTCAGTTCCAGAGCGATTCGCCCAATGAGTCCTTGATAGTTAGTCGTTTTCAGCCAATTTTCTGGATTTTTGAAAATTTCACTTTTTTTTGAAAATATCCACTAAATGAGAGAATAATATGTGTGAAGGTACCCCAGGAGAGTTCCAAATGTGTGTGGGTAGAATATATATCCCACGGGGGTAAAATTGAAAAAAGTTGGACATAATTTTTTTTTGGATTTAGTCATTTTTTCGGCGTTTATCAGACTTTCAGATAGGGGAAATGTGAGTGAGCGTTCCGATTTCAGTTCCAGAGCGATTCGCCCAATGAGTCCTTGATATTTAGTCGTTTTCAGCCAATTTTCTGGATTTTTGAAAATTTCACTTTTTTGTGAAAATATCCACTAAATGAGAGAATAATATGTGTGAGGGTACCTCAGGAGAGTTCCAAATGTGTGTGGGTAGAATATATATCCCACGGGGATAAAATTGGAAAAAGTTTAAAAAATTTTTTTTTTGGACTTAGTAATTTTTCCGGCGTTCATCAGACTTTCAGATAGGGGAAATGTCAGTGAGCATTCCGATTTAAGTTCCAGAGCGATTCGCCCAATGAGTCCTTGATATTTGGTCGTTTTCAGACAATTTTCTGGATTTTTGAAAATTTCACTTTTTTGTGAAAATATCCACTAAATGAGAGAATAATATGTGTGAAGGTACCCCAGGAGAGTTCCAAATTTGTGTGGGTAGATTATATATCCCACGGGGGTAAAATTGAAAAAAGTTGAAAAAAAATTTTTTTGGGACTTAGTCATTTTTCCGGCGTTTATCAGACTTTCAGATAGGGGAAATGTGAGTGAGCGTTCCGATTTCAGTTCCAGAGCGATTCGCCCAATGAGTTCTTGATATTTAGTCGTTTTCAGCCAATTTTCTGGATTTTTGAAAATTTCACTTTTTTGTGAAAATATCCACTAAATGAGGGAATAATATGTGTGAGGGTACCCCAGGAGAGTTCCAAATGTGTGTGGGTAGAATATATATCCCACGGGGGTAAAATTGAAAAAAGTTGAAAAAAATTTTTTTTTGGACTTAGTCATTTTTCCGGCGTTTATCAGACTTTCAGATAGGGGAAATGTCAGTGAGCGTTCAGATTTCAGTTCCAGAGCGATTCGCCCAATGAGTCCTTGATATTTAGTCGTTTTCAGCCAATTTTCTGGATTTTTGAAAATTTCACTTTTTTGTGAAAATATCCACTAAATGAGAGAATAATATGTGTGAAGGTACCCCGGGAGAGTTCCATATGTGTGTGGGTAGAATATATATCCCACGGGGGTAAAATTGAAAAAAGTTGGAAATAATTTTTTTTTGGATTCACTCATTTTTCCAGCGTTTATCAGACTTTCAGATAGGGGAAATGTGAGTGAGCATTCCGATTTCAGTTCCAGAGCGATTCGCCCAATGAGTCCTTGATATTTAGTCGTTTTCAGACAATTTTCTGGATTTTTGAAAATTTCACTTTTTTGTGAAAATATCCACTAAATGAGGGAATAATATGTGTGAGGGTACCCCAGGAGAGTTCCAAATTTGTGTGGGTAGATTATATATCCCACGGGGGTAAAATTGAAAAAAGTTGAAAAAAAATTTTTTTGGGACTTAGTCATTTTTCCGGCGTTTATCAGACTTTCAGATAGGGGAAATGTGAGTGAGCGTTCCGATTTCAGTTCCAGAGCGATTCGCCCAATGAGTTCTTGATATTTAGTCGTTTTCAGCCAATTTTCTGGATTTTTGAAAATTTCACTTTTTTGTGAAAATATCCACTAAATGAGGGAATAATATGTGTGAGGGTACCCCAGGAGAGTTCCAAATGTGTGTGGGTAGAATATATATCCCACGGGGGTAAAATTGAAAAAAGTTGGAAATAATTTTTTTTTGGATTTAGTCATTTTTCCAGCGTTTATCAGACTTTCAGATAGGGGAAATGTGAGTGAGCGTTCCGATTTCAGTTCCAGAGCAATTCGCCCAATGAGTCCTTGATATTTAGTCGTTTTCAGCCAATTTTCTGGATTTTTGAAAATTTCACTTTTTTGTGAAAATATCCACTAAATGAGGGAATAATATGTGTGAGGGTACCCCAGGAGAGTTCCAAATTTGTGTGGGTAGAATATATATCCCACGGGGGTAAAATTGAAAAAAGTTGAAAAATTTTTCTTTTGGGACTTAGTCATTTTTTCAGCGTTTATCAGACTTTCAGATAGGGGAAATGTCAGTGAGCATTCAGATTTCAGTTCCAGAGCGATTCACCCAATGAGTCCTTGATATTTAGTCGTTTTCAGCCAATTTTCTGGATTTTTGAAAATTTCACTTTTTTGTGAAAATATCCACTAAATGAGAGAATAATATGTGTGAAGGTACCCCAGGAGAGTTCCAAATGTGTGTGGGTAGAATATATATCCCACGGGGGTAAAATTGAAAAAAGTTGGAAATAATTTTTTTTTGGATTTAGTCATTTTTCCGGCGTTTATCAGACTTTCAGATAGGGGAAATGTGAGTGAGTGTTCCGATTTCAGTTCCAGAGCGATTCGCCCAATGAGTTCTTGATATTTAGTCGTTTTCAGCCAATTTTCTGGATTTTTGAAAATTTCACTTTTTTGTGAAAATATCCACTAAATGAGGGAATAATATGTGTGAGGGTACCCCAGGAGAGTTCCAAATGTGTGTGGGTAGAATATATATCCCACGGGGGTAAAATTGAAAAAAGTTGAAAAAAATTTTTTTTTGGACTTAGTCATTTTTCCGGCGTTTATCAGACTTTCAGATAGGGGAAATGTCAGTGAGCGTTCAGATTTCAGTTCAAGAGCGATTCGCCCAATGAGTCCTTGATATTTAGTCGTTTTCAGCCAATTTTCTGGATTTTTGAAAATTTCACTTTTTTGTGAAAATATCCACTAAATGAGAGAATAATATGTGTGAAGGTACCCCAGGAGAGTTTCAAATGTGTGTGGGTAGAATATATATCCCACGGGGGTAAAATTGAAAAAAGTTGGAAATAATTTTTTTTTGGATTTAGTCATTTTTCCAGCGTTTATCAGACTTTCAGATAGGGGAAATGTGAGTGAGCGTTCCGATTTCAGTTCCAGAGCGATTCGCCCAATGAGTCCTTGATATTTAGTCGTTTTCAGACAATTTTCTGGATTTTTGAAAGTTTCACTTTTTTGTGAAAATATCCACTAAATGAGGGAATAATATGTGTGAGGGTACCCCAGGAGAGTTCCAAATTTGTGTGGGTAGATTACATATCCCACGGGGGTAAAATTGAAAAAAGTTGAAAAAAAATTTTTTTGGGACTTAGTCATTTTTCCGGCGTTTATCAGACTTTCAGATAGGGGAAATGTGAGTGAGCATTCCGATTTCAGTTCCAGAGCGATTCGCCCAATGAGTTCTTGATATTTAGTCGTTTTCAGCCAATTTTCTGGATTTTTGAAAATTTCACTTTTTTGTGAAAATATCCACTAAATGAGGGAATAATATGTGTGAGGGTACCCCAGGAGAGTTCCAAATGTGTGTGGGTAGAATATATATCCCACGGGGGTAAAATTGAAAAAAGTTGAAAAAATTTTTTTTTTGGACTTAGTCATTTTTCCGGCGTTTATCAGACTTTCAGATAGGGGAAATGTCAGTGAGCATTCCGATTTAAGTTCCAGAGCGATTCGCCCAATGAGTCCTTGATATTTAGTCGTTTTCAGCCAATTTTCTGGATTTTTGAAAATTTCACTTTTTTGTGAAAATATCCACTAAATGAGAGAATAATATGTGTGAAGGTACCCCAGGAGAGTTCCAAATGTGTGTGGGTAGAATATATATCCCACGGGGTAAAATTGAAAAATGTTGGAAATAATTTTTTTTGGGATTTAGTCATTTTTCCAGCGTTTATCAGACTTTCAGATAGGGGAAATGTGAGTGAGCATTCCGATTTCAGTTCAAGAGCGATTCGTCCAATGAGTCCTTGATATTTAGTCGTTTTCAGACAATTTTCTGGATTTTTGAAGATTTCACTTTTTTGTGAAAATATCCACTAAATGAGGGAATAATATGTGTGAGGGTACCCCAGGAGAGTTCCAAATTTGTGTGGGTAGATTATATATCCCACGGGGGTAAAATTGAAAAAAGTTGAAAAAAAATTTTTTGGGGACTTAGTCATTTTTCCGGCGTTTATCAGACTTTCAGATAGGAGAAATGTGAGTGAGCGTTCCGATTTCAGTTCCAGAGCGATTCGCCCAATGAGTTCTTGATATTTAGTCGTTTTCAGCCAATTTTCTGGATTTTTGAAAATTTCACTTTTTTGTGAAAATATCCACTAAATGAGGGAATAATATGTGTGAGGGTACCCCAGGAGAGTTCCAAATGTGTGTGGGTAGAATATATATCCCACGGGGATAAAATTGGAAAAAGTTTAAAAAATTTTTTTTTTGGACTTAGTAATTTTTCCGGCGTTCATCAGACTTTCAGATAGGGGAAATGTCAGTGAGCATTCCGATTTAAGTTCCAGAGCGATTCGCCCAATGAGTCCTTGATATTTAGTCGTTTTCAGCCAATTTTCTGGATTTTTGAAAATTTCACTTTTTTGTGAAAATATCCACTAAATGAGAGAATAATATGTGTGAAGGTACCCCAGGAGAGTTCCAAATGAGTGTGGGTAGAATATATATCCCACGGGGTAAAATTGAAAAATGTTGGAAATAATTTTTTTTTGGATTTAGTCATTTTTCCAGCGTTTATCAGACTTTCAGATAGGGGAAATGTGAGTGAGCATTCCGATTTCAGTTCAAGAGCGATTCGTCCAATGAGTCCTTGATATTTAGTCGTTTTCAGCCAATTTTCTGGATTTTTGAAAATTTCACTTTTTTGTGAAAATATCCACTAAATGAGAGAATAATATGTGTGAAGGTACCCCAGGAGAGTTTCAAATGTGTGTGGGTAGAATATATATCCCACGGGGGTAAAATTGAAAAAAGTTGGAAATAATTTTTTTTTGGATTTAGTCATTTTTCCAGCGTTTATCAGACTTTCAGATAGGGGAAATGTGAGTGAGCGTTCCGATTTCAGTTCCAGAGCGATTCGCCCAATGAGTCCTTGATATTTAGTCGTTTTCAGACAATTTTCTGGATTTTTGAAAGTTTCACTTTTTTGTGAAAATATCCACTAAATGAGGGAATAATATGTGTGAGGGTACCCCAGGAGAGTTCCAAATTTGTGTGGGTAGATTACATATCCCACGGGGGTAAAATTGAAAAAAGTTGAAAAAAAATTTTTTTGGGACTTAGTCATTTTTCCGGCGTTTATCAGACTTTCAGATAGGGGAAATGTGAGTGAGCATTCCGATTTCAGTTCCAGAGCGATTCGCCCAATGAGTTCTTGATATTTAGTCGTTTTCAGCCAATTTTCTGGATTTTTGAAAATTTCACTTTTTTGTGAAAATATCCACTAAATGAGGGAATAATATGTGTGAGGGTACCCCAGGAGAGTTCCAAATGTGTGTGGGTAGAATATATATCCCACGGGGGTAAAATTGAAAAAAGTTGAAAAAATTTTTTTTTTGGACTTAGTCATTTTTCCGGCGTTTATCAGACTTTCAGATAGGGGAAATGTCAGTGAGCATTCCAATTTAAGTTCCATAGCGATTCGCCCAATGAGTCCTTGATATTTAGTCGTTTTCAGCCAATTTTCTGGATTTTTGAAAATTTCACTTTTTTGTGAAAATATCCACTAAATGAGAGAATAATATGTGTGAAGGTACCCCAGGAGAGTTCCAAATGTGTGTGGGTAGAATATATATCCCACGGGGTAAAATTGAAAAATGTTGGAAATAATTTTTTTTGGGATTTAGTCATTTTTCCAGCGTTTATCAGACTTTCAGATAGGGGAAATGTGAGTGAGCATTCCGATTTCAGTTCAAGAGCGATTCGTCCAATGAGTCCTTGATATTTAGTCGTTTTCAGACAATTTTCTGGATTTTTGAAGATTTCACTTTTTTGTGAAAATATCCACTAAATGAGGGAATAATATGTGTGAGGGTACCCCAGGAGAGTTCCAAATTTGTGTGGGTAGATTATATATCCCACGGGGGTAAAATTGAAAAAAGTTGAAAAAAAATTTTTTGGGGACTTAGTCATTTTTCCGGCGTTTATCAGACTTTCAGATAGGAGAAATGTGAGTGAGCGTTCCGATTTCAGTACCAGAGCGATTCGCCCAATGAGTTCTTGATATTTAGTCGTTTTCAGCCAATTTTCTGGATTTTTGAAAATTTCACTTTTTTGTGCAAATATCCACTAAATGAGGGAATAATATGTGTGAGGGTACCCCAGGAGAGTTCCAAATGTGTGTGGGTAGAATATATATCCCACGGGGATAAAATTGGAAAAAGTTTAAAAAATTTTTTTTTTGGACTTAGTAATTTTTCCGGCGTTCATCAGACTTTCAGATAGGGGAAATGTCAGTGAGCATTCCGATTTAAGTTCCAGAGCGATTCGCCCAATGAGTCCTTGATATTTAGTCGTTTTCAGCCAATTTTCTGGATTTTTGAAAATTTCACTTTTTTGTGAAAATATCCACTAAATGAGAGAATAATATGTGTGAAGGTACCCCAGGAGAGTTCCAAATGAGTGTGGGTAGAATATATATCCCACGGGGTAAAATTGAAAAATGTTGGAAATAATTTTTTTTTGGATTTAGTCATTTTTCCAGCGTTTATCAGACTTTCAGATAGGGGAAATGTGAGTGAGCATTCCGATTTCAGTTCAAGAGCGATTCGTCCAATGAGTCCTTGATATTTAGTCGTTTTCAGACAATTTTCTGGATTTTTGAAGATTTCACTTTTTTGTGAAAATATCCACTAAATGAGGGAATAATATGTGTGAGGGTACCCCAGGAGAGTTCCAAATTTGTGTGGGTAGATTATATATCCCACGGGGGTAAAATTGAAAAAAGTTGAAAAAAAATTTTTTGGGGACTTAGTCATTTTTCCGGCGTTTATCAGACTTTCAGATAGGAGAAATGTGAGTGAGCGTTCCGATTTCAGTTCCAGAGCGATTCGCCCAATGAGTTCTTGATATTTAGTCGTTTTCAGCCAATTTTCTGGATTTTTGAAAATTTCACTTTTTTGTGAAAATATCCACTAAATGAGGGAATAATATGTGTGAGGGTACCCCAGGAGAGTTCCAAATGTGTGTGGGTAGAATATATATCCCACGGGGATAAAATTGGAAAAAGTTTAAAAAATTTTTTTTTTGGACTTAGTAATTTTTCCGGCGTTCATCAGACTTTCAGATAGGGGAAATGTCAGTGAGCATTCCGATTTAAGTTCCAGAGCGATTCGCCCAATGAGTCCTTGATATTTAGTCGTTTTCAGCCAATTTTCTGGATTTTTGAAAATTTCACTTTTTTGTGAAAATATCCACTAAATGAGAGAATAATATGTGTGAAGGTACCCCAGGAGAGTTCCAAATGAGTGTGGGTAGAATATATATCCCACGGGGTAAAATTGAAAAATGTTGGAAATAATTTTTTTTTGGATTTAGTCATTTTTCCAGCGTTTATCAGACTTTCAGATAGGGGAAATGTGAGTGAGCATTCCGATTTCAGTTCAAGAGCGATTCGTCCAATGAGTCCTTGATATTTAGTCGTTTTCAGCCAATTTTCTGGATTTTTGAAAATTTCACTTTTTTGTGAAAATATCCACTAAATGAGAGAATAATATGTGTGAAGGTACCCCAGGAGAGTTTCAAATGTGTGTGGGTAGAATATATATCCCACGGGGGTAAAATTGAAAAAAGTTGGAAATAATTTTTTTTTGGATTTAGTCATTTTTCCAGCGTTTATCAGACTTTCAGATAGGGGAAATGTGAGTGAGCGTTCCGATTTCAGTTCCAGAGCGATTCGCCCAATGAGTCCTTGATATTTAGTCGTTTTCAGACAATTTTCTGGATTTTTGAAAGTTTCACTTTTTTGTGAAAATATCCACTAAATGAGGGAATAATATGTGTGAGGGTACCCCAGGAGAGTTCCAAATTTGTGTGGGTAGATTACATATCCCACGGGGGTAAAATTGAAAAAAGTTGAAAAAAAATTTTTTTGGGACTTAGTCATTTTTCCGGCGTTTATCAGACTTTCAGATAGGGGAAATGTGAGTGAGCATTCCGATTTCAGTTCCAGAGCGATTCGCCCAATGAGTTCTTGATATTTAGTCGTTTTCAGCCAATTTTCTGGATTTTTGAAAATTTCACTTTTTTGTGAAAATATCCACTAAATGAGGGAATAATATGTGTGAGGGTACCCCAGGAGAGTTCCAAATGTGTGTGGGTAGAATATATATCCCACGGGGGTAAAATTGAAAAAAGTTGAAAAAATTTTTTTTTTGGACTTAGTCATTTTTCCGGCGTTTATCAGACTTTCAGATAGGGGAAATGTCAGTGAGCATTCCAATTTAAGTTCCATAGCGATTCGCCCAATGAGTCCTTGATATTTAGTCGTTTTCAGCCAATTTTCTGGATTTTTGAAAATTTCACTTTTTTGTGAAAATATCCACTAAATGAGAGAATAATATGTGTGAAGGTACCCCAGGAGAGTTCCAAATGTGTGTGGGTAGAATATATATCCCACGGGGTAAAATTGAAAAATGTTGGAAATAATTTTTTTTGGGATTTAGTCATTTTTCCAGCGTTTATCAGACTTTCAGATAGGGGAAATGTGAGTGAGCATTCCGATTTCAGTTCAAGAGCGATTCGTCCAATGAGTCCTTGATATTTAGTCGTTTTCAGACAATTTTCTGGATTTTTGAAGATTTCACTTTTTTGTGAAAATATCCACTAAATGAGGGAATAATATGTGTGAGGGTACCCCAGGAGAGTTCCAAATTTGTGTGGGTAGATTATATATCCCACGGGGGTAAAATTGAAAAAAGTTGAAAAAAAATTTTTTGGGGACTTAGTCATTTTTCCGGCGTTTATCAGACTTTCAGATAGGAGAAATGTGAGTGAGCGTTCCGATTTCAGTACCAGAGCGATTCGCCCAATGAGTTCTTGATATTTAGTCGTTTTCAGCCAATTTTCTGGATTTTTGAAAATTTCACTTTTTTGTGCAAATATCCACTAAATGAGGGAATAATATGTGTGAGGGTACCCCAGGAGAGTTCCAAATGTGTGTGGGTAGAATATATATCCCACGGGGATAAAATTGGAAAAAGTTTAAAAAATTTTTTTTTTGGACTTAGTAATTTTTCCGGCGTTCATCAGACTTTCAGATAGGGGAAATGTCAGTGAGCATTCCGATTTAAGTTCCAGAGCGATTCGCCCAATGAGTCCTTGATATTTAGTCGTTTTCAGCCAATTTTCTGGATTTTTGAAAATTTCACTTTTTTGTGAAAATATCCACTAAATGAGAGAATAATATGTGTGAAGGTACCCCAGGAGAGTTCCAAATGAGTGTGGGTAGAATATATATCCCACGGGGTAAAATTGAAAAATGTTGGAAATAATTTTTTTTTGGATTTAGTCATTTTTCCAGCGTTTATCAGACTTTCAGATAGGGGAAATGTGAGTGAGCATTCCGATTTCAGTTCAAGAGCGATTCGTCCAATGAGTCCTTGATATTTAGTCGTTTTCAGACAATTTTCTGGATTTTTGAAGATTTCACTTTTTTGTGAAAATATCCACTAAATGAGGGAATAATATGTGTGAGGGTACCCCAGGAGAGTTCCAAATTTGTGTGGGTAGATTATATATCCCACGGGGGTAAAATTGAAAAAAGTTGAAAAAAAATTTTTTTGGGACTTAGTCATTTTTCCGGCGTTTATCAGACTTTCAGATAGGAGAAATGTGAGTGAGCGTTCCTATTTCAGTTCCAGAGCGATTCGCCCAATGAGTTCTTGATATTTAGTCGTTTTCAGCCAATTTTCTGGATTTTTGAAAATTTCACTTTTTTGTGAAAATATCCACTAAATGAGGGAATAATATGTGTGAGGGTACCCCAGGAGAGTTCCAAATTTGTGTGGGTAGAATATATATCCCACGGGGGTAAAATTGAAAAAAGTTGAAAAAAATTTTTTTTGGGACTTAGTCATTTTTCCGGCGTTTATCAGACTTTCAGATACGGGAAATGTGAGTGAACATTCCGATTTCAGTTCAAGAGCGATTCGTCCAATGAGTCCTTGATATTTAGTCGTTTTCAGACAATTTTCTGGATTTTTGAAAATTTCACTTTTTTGTGAAAATATCCACTAAATGAGGGAATAATATGTGTGAGGGTACCCCAGGAGAGTTCCAAATTTGTGTGGGTAGATTATATATCCCACGGGGGTAAAATTGAAAAAAGTTGAAAAAAAATTTTTTTGGGACTTAGTCATTTTTCCGGCGTTTATCAGACTTTCAGATAGGAGAAATGTGAGTGAGCGTTCCGATTTCAGTTCCAGAGCGATTCGCCCAATGAGTTCTTGATATTTAGTCGTTTTCAGCCAATTTTCTGGATTTTTGAAAATTTCACTTTTTTGTGAAAATATCCACTAAATGAGGGAATAATATGTGTGAGGGTACCCCAGGAGAGTTCCAAATGTGTGTGGGTAGAATACATATCCCACGGGGGTAAAATTGAAAAAAGTTGAAAAAATTTTTTTTTTGGACTTAGTCATTTTTCCGGCGTTTATCAGACTTTCAGATAGGGGAAATGTCAGTGAGCGTTCAGATTTCAGTTCCAGAGCGATTCGCCCAATGAGTCCTTGATATTTAGTCGTTTTCAGCCAATTTTCTGGATTTTTGAAAATTTTACTTTTTTGTGAAAATATCCACTAAATGAGAGAATAATATGTGTGAAGGTACCCCAGGAGAGTTCCAAATGTGTGTGGGTAGAATATATATCCCACGGGGGTAAAATTGAAAAAAGTTGGAAATAATTTTTTTTTGGATTTAGTCATTTTTCCAGCGTTTATCAGACTTTCAGATAGGGGAAATGTGAGTGAGCGTTCTGATTTCAGTTCCAGAGCGATTCGCCCAATGAGTCCTTGATATTTAGTCGTTTTCAGCCAATTTTCTGGATTTTTGAAAGTTTCACTTTTTTGTGAAAATATCCACTTAATGAGGGAATAATATGTGTGAGGGTACCCCAGGAGAGTTCCAAATTTGTGTGGGTAGATTACATATCCCACGAGGGTAAAATTGAAAAAAGTTGAAAAAAAATTTTTTTGGGACTTAGTCATTTTTCCGGCGTTTATCAGACTTTCAGATAGGGGAAATGTGAGTGAGCGTTCCGATTTCAGTTCCAGAGCGATTCGCCCAATGAGTTCTTGATATTTAGTCGTTTTCAGCCAATTTTCTGGATTTTTGAAAATTTCACTTTTTTGTGAAAATATCCACTAAATGAGGGAATAATATGTGTGAGGGTACCCCAGGAGAGTTCCAAATGTGTGTGGGTAGAATATATATCCCACGGGGGTAAAATTGAAAAAAGTTGAAAAAATTTTTTTTTTGGACTTAGTCATTTTTCCGGCGTTTATCAGACTTTCAGATAGGGGAAATGTCAGTGAGCGTTCAGATTTCAGTTCCAGAGCGATTCGCCCAATGAGTCCTTGATATTTAGTCGTTTTCAGCCAATTTTCTGGATTTTTGAAAATTTCACTTTTTTGTGAAAATATCCACTAAATGAGAGAATAATATGTGTGAAGGTACCCCAGGAGAGTTCCAAATGTGTGTGGGTAGAATATATATCCCACGGGGTAAAATTGAAAAAAGTTGGAAATAATTTTTTTTTGGATTTAGTCATTTTTCCGGCGTTTATCAGACTTTCAGATAGGGGAAATGTGAGTGAGCATTCCGATTTCAGTTCCAGAGCGATTCGCCCAATGAGTCCTTGATATTTAGTCGTTTTCAGCCAATTTTCTGGATTTTTTTAAAATTTCACTTTTTTGTGAAAATATCCACTAAATGAGAGAATAATATGTGTGAGGGTACCTCAGGAGAGTTCCAAATGTGTGTGGGTAGAATATATATCCCACGGGGTAAAATTGAAAAATGTTGGAAATAATTTTTTTTTGGATTTAGTCATTTTTCCAGCGTTTATCAGACTTTCAGATAGGGGAAATGTGAGTGAGCATTCCGATTTCAGTTCAAGAGCGATTCGTCCAATGAGTCCTTGATATTTAGTCGTTTTCAGACAATTTTCTGGATTTTTGAAGATTTCACTTTTTTGTGAAAATATCCACTAAATGAGGGAATAATATGTGTGAGGGTACCCCAGGAGAGTTCCAAATTTGTGTGGGTAGATTATATATCCCACGGGGGTAAAATTGAAAAAAGTTGAAAAAAAATTTTTTTGGGACTTAGTCATTTTTCCGGCGTTTATCAGACTTTCAGATAGGAGAAATGTGAGTGAGCGTTCCGATTTCAGTTCCAGAGCGATTCGCCCAATGAGTTCTTGATATTTAGTCGTTTTCAGCCAATTTTCTGGATTTTTGAAAATTTCACTTTTTTGTGAAAATATCCACTAAATGAGGGAATAATATGTGTGAGGGTACCCCAGGAGAGTTCCAAATTTGTGTGGGTAGAATATATATCCCACGGGGGTAAAATTGAAAAAAGTTGAAAAAAATTTTTTTTGGGACTTAGTCATTTTTCCGGCGTTTATCAGACTTTCAGATACGGGAAATGTGAGTGAACATTCCGATTTCAGTTCAAGAGCGATTCGTCCAATGAGTCCTTGATATTTAGTCGTTTTCAGACAATTTTCTGGATTTTTGAAAATTTCACTTTTTTGTGAAAATATCCACTAAATGAGGGAATAATATGTGTGAGGGTACCCCAGGAGAGTTCCAAATTTGTGTGGGTAGATTATATATCCCACGGTGGTAAAATTGAAAAAAGTTGAAAAAAATTTTTTTTGGGACTTAGTCATTTTTCCGGCGTTTATCAGACTTTCAGATAGGAGAAATGTGAGTGAGCGTTCCGATTTCAGTTCCAGAGCGATTCGCCCAATGAGTTCTTGATATTTAGTCGTTTTCAGCCAATTTTCTGGATTTTTGAAAATTTCACTTTTTTGTGAAAATATCCACTAAATGAGGGAATAATATGTGTGAGGGTACCCCAGGAGAGTTCCAAATGTGTGTGGGTAGAATATATATCCCACGGGGGTAAAATTGAAAAAAGTTGAAAAAATTTTTTTTTTGGACTTAGTCATTTTTCCGGCGTTTATCAGACTTTCAGATAGGGGAAATGTCAGTGAGCGTTCAGATTTCAGTTCCAGAGCGATTCGCCCAATGAGTCCTTGATATTTAGTCGTTTTCAGCCAATTTTCTGGATTTTTGAAAATTTCACTTTTTTGTGAAAATATCCACTAAATGAGAGAATAATATGTGTGAAGGTACCCCAGGAGAGTTCCAAATGTGTGTGGGTAGAATATATATCCCACGGGGTAAAATTGAAAAATGTTGGAAATAATTTTTTTTTGGATTTAGTCATTTTTCCAGCGTTTATCAGACTTTCAGATAGGGGAAATGTGAGTGAGCGTTCCGATTTCAGTTCCAGAGCGATTCGCCCAATGAGTCCTTGATATTAAGTCGTTTTCAGCCAATTTTCTGGATTTTTGAAAATTTCACTTTTTTGTGAAAATATCCACTAAATGAGGGAATAATATGTGTGAGGGTACCCCAGGAGAGTTCCAAATTTGTGTGGGTAGAATATATATCCCACGGGGGTAAAATTGAAAAAAGTTGAAAAATTTTTTTTTTGGGACTTAGTCATTTTTCCGGCATTTATCAGACTTTCAGATAGGGGAAATGTGAGTGAGCGTTGCGATTTCAGTTCCAGAGCGATTCGCCCAATGAGTCCTTGATATTTAGTCGTTTTCAGCCAATTTTCTGGATTTTTTTAAAATTTCACTTTTTTGTGAAAATATCCACTAAATGAGAGAATAATATGTGTGAGGGTACCTCAGGAGAGTTCCAAATGTGTGTGGGTAGAATATATATCCCACGGGGATAAAATTGGAAAAAGTTTAAAAAATTTTTTTTTTGGACTTAGTAATTTTTCCGGCGTTCATCAGACTTTCAGATAGGGGAAATGTCAGTGAGCATTCCGATTTAAGTTCCAGAGCGATTCGCCCAATGAGTTCTTGATATTTAGTCGTTTTCAGCCAATTTTCTGGATTTTTGAAAATTTCACTTTTTTGTGAAAATATCCACTAAATGAGGGAATAATATGTGTGAGGGTACCCCAGGAGAGTTCCAAATTTGTGTGGGTAGAATATATATCCCACGGGGGTAAAATTGAAAAAAGTTGAAAAAAATTTTTTTTGGGACTTAGTCATTTTTCCGGCGTTTATCAGACTTTCAGATACGGGAAATGTGAGTGAACATTCCGATTTCAGTTCAAGAGCGATTCGTCCAATGAGTCCTTGATATTTAGTCGTTTTCAGACAATTTTCTGGATTTTTGAAAATTTCACTTTTTTGTGAAAATATCCACTAAATGAGGGAATAATATGTGTGAGGGTACCCCAGGAGAGTTCCAAATTTGTGTGGGTAGATTATATATCCCACGGGGGTAAAATTGAAAAAAGTTGAAAAAAAATTTTTTTGGGACTTAGTCATTTTTCCGGCGTTTATCAGACTTTCAGATAGGAGAAATGTGAGTGAGCGTTCCGATTTCAGTTCCAGAGCGATTCGCCCAATGAGTTCTTGATATTTAGTCGTTTTCAGCCAATTTTCTGGATTTTTGAAAATTTCACTTTTTTGTGAAAATATCCACTAAATGAGGGAATAATATGTGTGAGGGTACCCCAGGAGAGTTCCAAATGTGTGTGGGTAGAATATATATCCCACGGGGGTAAAATTGAAAAAAGTTGAAAAAAATTTTTTTTTGGACTTAGTCATTTTTCCGGCGTTTATCAGACTTTCAGATAGGGGAAATGTCAGTGAGCGTTCAGATTTCAGTTCCAGAGCGATTCGCCCAATGAGTCCTTGATATTTAGTCGTTTTCAGCCAATTTTCTGGATTTTTGAAAATTTCACTTTTTTGTGAAAATATCCACTAAATGAGAGAATAATATGTGTGAAGGTACCCCAGGAGAGTTCCAAATGTGTGTGGGTAGAATATATATCCCATGGGGGTAAAATTGAAAAAAGTTGGAAATAATTTTTTTTTGGATTTAGTCATTTTTCCAGCGTTTATCAGACTTTCAGATAGGGGAAATGTGAGTGATCGTTCCGATTTCAGTTCCAGAGCGATTCGCCCAATGAGTCCTTGATAGTTAGTCGTTTTCAGCCAATTTTCTGGATTTTTGAAAATTTCACTTTTTTGTGAAAATATCCACTAAATGAGAGAATAATATGTGTGAAGGTACCCCAGGAGAGTTCCAAATGTGTGTGGGTAGAATATATATCCCACGGGGGTAAAATTGAAAAAAGTTGGAAATTTTTTTTTTTGGGATTTAGTCATTTTTCCCGCGTTTAGCAGACTTTCAGATAGGGGAAATTTGAGTGAGCATTCCGATTTCAGATCCAGAGCTATTCGCCCAATGAGTCCTTGATATTTTGTCGTTTTCAGCCAATTTTCTGGATTTTTGAAAATTTCACTTTTTTGTGAAAATATCCACTAAATGAGGGAATAATATGTGTGAGGGTACCCCAGGAGAGTTCCAAATTTGTGTGGGTAGAATATATATCCCACGGGGGTAAAATTGAAAAAAGTTGGAAATAATTTTTTTGGGGACTTAGTCATTTTTCCCGCACTTATCAGACTTTCAGATAGGGGAAATGTGAGTGAGCGTTCCGATTTCAGTTCCAGAGCGATTCGCCCAATGAGTCCTTGATATTTAGTCGTTTTCAGCCAATTTTCTGGATTTTTAAAAATTTCACTTTTTGTGAAAATATCCACTAAATGAGGGAATAATATGTGTGAGGGTACCCCAGGAGAGTTCCAAATTTGTGTGGGTAGATTACATATCCCACGGAGGTAAAATTGAAAAAAGTTGAAAAAAAACTTTTTTGGGACTTAGTCATTTTTCCGGCGTTTATCAGACTTTCAGATAGGGGAAATGTGAGTGAGCGTTCCGATTTCAGTTCCAGAGCGATTCGCCCAATGAGTTCTTGATATTTAGTCGTTTTCAGCCAATTTTCTGGATTTTTGAAAATTTCACTTTTTTGTGAAAATATCCACTAAATGAGAGAATAATATGTGTGAAGGTACCCCAGGAGAGTTCCAAATGTGTGTGGGTAGAATATATATCCCACGGGGGTAAAATTGAAAAAAGTTGGAAATAATTTTTTTTTGGATTTAGTCATTTTTACGGCGTTTATCAGACTTTCAGATAGGGGAAATGTGAGTGAGCATTCCGATTTCAGTTCCAGAGCGATTCGCCCAATGAGTCCTTGATATTTAGTCGTTTTCAGCCAATTTTCTGGATTTTTTTAAAATGTCACTTTTTTGTGAAAATATCCACTAAATGAGAGAATAATATGTGTGAGGATACCTCAGGAGAGTTCCAAATGTGTGTGGGTAGAATATATATCCCACGGGGGTAAAATTGAAAAAAGTTGAAAAAAAATTTTTTTGGGACTTAGTCATTTTTCCGGCGTTTATCAGACTTTCAGATAGGGGAAATGTGAGTGAGCGTTCCGATTTCAGTTCCAGAGCGATTCGCCCAATGAGTTCTTGATATTTAGTCGTTTTCAGCCAATTTTCTGGATTTTTGAAAATTTCACTTTTTTGTGAAAATATCCACTAAATGAGAGAATAATATGTGTGAAGGTACCCCAGGAGAGTTCCAAATGTGTGTGGGTAGAATATATATCCCACGGGGGTAAAATTGAAAAAAGTTGGAAATAATTTTTTTTTGGATTTAGTCATTTTTCCAGCGTTTATCAGAGTTTCAGATAGGGGAAATGTGAGTGAGCGTTCCGATTTCAGTTCCAGAGCGATTCGCCCAATGAGTCCTTGATATTTAGTCGTTTTCAGCCAATTTTCTGGATTTTTGAAAATTTCACTTTTTTGTGAAAATATCCACTAAATGAGGGAATAATATAAGTGAGGGTACCCCAGGATAGTTCCAAATGTGTGTGGGTAAAATATATATCCCACGGGGGTAAAATTGAAAAAAGTTGAAAAATTATTTTTTTTTGGATTTAGTCATTTTTCCGGCGTTTATCAGACTTTCAGATAGGGGAAATGTGAGTGAGCGTTCCGATTTCAGTTCCCGAGCGATTCTCCCAATGAGTCCTTGATATTTAGTAGTTTTCAGCCAATTTTCTGGATTTTTGAAAATTTCACTTTTTTGTGAAAATATCCACTAAATGAGGGAATAATATAAGTGAGGGTACCCCAGGATAGTTCCAAATGTGTGTGGGTAAAATATATATCCCACGGGGGTAAAATTGAAAAAAGTTGAAAAATTTTTTTTTTGGGATTTAGTCATTTTTCCGGCGTTTAGCAGACTTTCAGATAGGGGAAATGTGAGTGAGCATTCCGATTTCAGATCCAGAGCTATTCGCCCAATGAGTCCTTGATATTTAGTCGTTTTCAGCCAATTTTCTGGATTTTTGAAAATTTCACTTTTTTGTGAAAATATCCACTAAATGAGGGAATAATATGTGTGAGGGTACCCCAGGAGAGTTCCAAATTTGTGTGGGTAGAATATATATCCCACGGGGGTAAAATTGAAAAAAGTTGAAAAAAATTTTTTTGGGAACTTAGTCATTTTTCCCGCACTTATCAGACTTTCAGATAGGGGAAATGTGAGTGAGCGTTCCGATTTCAGTTCCAGAGCGATTCGCCCAATGAGTCCTTGATATTTAGTCGTTTTCAGCCAATTTTCTGGATTTTTAAAAATTTCACTTTTTTGTGAAAATATCCACTAAATGAGGGAATAATATGTGTGAGGGTACCCCAGGAGAGTTCCAAATGTGTGTGGGTAGAATATATATCCCACGGGGGTAAAATTGAAAAAAGTTGAAAAAAAATTTTTTTGGGACTTAGTCATTTTTCCGGCGTTTATCAGACTTTCAGATAGGGGAAATGTGAGTGAGCGTTGCGATTTCAGTTCCAGAGCGATTTGCCCAATGAGTTCTTGATATTTAGTCGTTTTCAGCAAATTTTCTGGATTTTTGAAAATTTCACTTTTTTGTGAAAATATCCACTAAATGAGGGAATAATATGTGTGAGGGTACCCCAGGAGAGTTCCAAATGTGTGTGGGTAGAATATATATCCCACGGGAGTAAAATTGAAAACAGTTGAAAAAAAATTTTTTTGGGACTTAGTCATTTTTCCGGCGTTTATCAGACTTTCAGATAGGGGAAATGTGAGTGAGCGTTCCGATTTCAGTTCCAGAGCGATTCGCCCAATGAGTCCTTGATAGTTAGTCGTTTTCGGCCAATTTTCTGGATTTTTGAAAATTTCACTTTTTTGTGAAAATATCCACTAAATGAGAGAATAATATGTGTGAAGGTACCCCAGGAGAGTTCCAAATTTGTGTGGGTAGAATATATATCCCACGGGGGTAAAATTGAAAAAAGTTGAAAAAATTTTTTTTGGGGACTTAGTCATTTTTCCCGCACTTATCAGACTTTCAGATAGGGGAAATGTGAGTGAGCGTTCCGATTTCAGTTCCAGAGCGATTCGCCCAATGAGTCCTTGATATTTAGTCGTTTTCAGCCAATTTTCTGGATTTTTGAAAATTTCACTTTTTTGTGAAAATATCCACTAAATGAGAGAATAATATGTATGAGGGTACCCCAGGAGAGTTCCAAATGTGTGTGGGTAGAATATATATCCCACGGGGATAAAATTGGAAAAAGTTGAAAAAATTTTTTTTTTGGACTCAGTAATTTTTCCTGCGTTCATCAGACTTTCAGATAGGGGAAATGTCAGTGAGCATTCCGATTTCAGTTCCAGAGCGATTCGCCCAATGAGTCCTTGATATTTAGTCGTTTTCAGCCAATTTTCTGGATTTTTGAAAATTTCACTTTTTTGTGAAATTATCCACTAAATGAGGGAATAATATGTGTGAGGGTACCCCAGGAGAGTTCCAAATTTGTGTGGGTAGAATATATATCCCACGGGGGTAAAATTGAAAAAAGTTGAAAAAATTTTTTTTTGGGACTTAGTCATATTTCCGGCATTTATCAGACTTTCAGATAGGGGAAATGTGAGTGAGCGTTCCGATTTCAGTTCCAGAGCGATTCGCCCAATGAGTCCTTGATGTTTAGTCGTTTTCAGCCAATTTTCTGGATTTTTGAAAATTTCACTTTTTTGTGAAATTATCCACTAAATGAGGGAATAATATGTGTGAGGGTACCCCAGGAGAGTTCCAAATGGTTGTGGGTAGAATATATATCCCATGGGGGTAAAATTGAAAAAAGTTGAAAAAAAATTTTTTTGGGACTTAGTCATTTTTCCGGCGTTATCAGACTTTCAGATAGGGGAAATGTGAGTGAGCGTTCCGATTTCAGTTCCAGAGCGATTCGCCCAATGAGTCCTTGATATTTAGTCGTTTTCAGCCAATTTTCTGAATTTTTGAAAATTTCACTTTTTTGTGAAAATATCCACTAAATGAGGGAATAATATGTGTGAGGGTACCCCAGGAGAGTTCCAAATGGTTGTGGGTAGAATATATATCCCATGGGGTTAAAATTGAAAAAAGTTGGAAATAATTTTTTTTTGGATTTAGTCATTTTTCCAGCGTTTATCAGAGTTTCAGATAGGAGAAATGTGAGTGAGCGTTCCGATTTCAGTTCCAGAGCGATTCGCCCAATGAGTTCTTGATATTTAGTCGTTTTCAGCCAATTTTCTGGATTTTTGAAAATTTCACTTTTTTGTGAAAATATCCACTAAATGAGGGAATAATATGTGTGAGGGTACCCCAGGAGAGTTCCAAATTTGTGTGGGTAGAATATATATCCCACGGGGGTAAAATTGAAAAAAGTTGAAAAAAATTTTTTTTGGGACTTAGTCATTTTTCCGGCGTTTATCAGACTTTCAGATACGGGAAATGTGAGTGAACATTCCGATTTCAGTTCAAGAGCGATTCGTCCAATGAGTCCTTGATATTTAGTCGTTTTCAGACAATTTTCTGGATTTTTGAAAATTTCACTTTTTTGTGAAAATATCCACTAAATGAGGGAATAATATGTGTGAGGGTACCCCAGGAGAGTTCCAAATTTGTGTGGGTAGATTATATATCCCACGGGGGTAAAATTGAAAAAAGTTGAAAAAAAATTTTTTTGGGACTTAGTCATTTTTCCGGCGTTTATCAGACTTTCAGATAGGAGAAATGTGAGTGAGCGTTCCGATTTCAGTTCCAGAGCGATTCGCCCAATGAGTTCTTGATATTTAGTCGTTTTCAGCCAATTTTCTGGATTTTTGAAAATTTCACTTTTTTGTGAAAATATCCACTAAATGAGGGAATAATATGTGTGAGGGTACCCCAGGAGAGTTCCAAATGTGTGTGGGTAGAATATATATCCCACGGGGGTAAAATTGAAAAAAGTTGAAAAAAATTTTTTTTTGGACTTAGTCATTTTTCCGGCGTTTATCAGACTTTCAGATAGGGGAAATGTCAGTGAGCGTTCAGATTTCAGTTCCAGAGCGATTCGCCCAATGAGTCCTTGATATTTAGTCGTTTTCAGCCAATTTTCTGGATTTTTGAAAATTTCACTTTTTTGTGAAAATATCCACTAAATGAGAGAATAATATGTGTGAAGGTACCCCAGGAGAGTTCCAAATGTGTGTGGGTAGAATATATATCCCATGGGGGTAAAATTGAAAAAAGTTGGAAATAATTTTTTTTTGGATTTAGTCATTTTTCCAGCGTTTATCAGACTTTCAGATAGGGGAAATGTGAGTGAGCGTTCCGATTTCAGTTCCAGAGCGATTCGCCCAATGAGTCCTTGATAGTTAGTCGTTTTCAGCCAATTTTCTGGATTTTTGAAAATTTCACTTTTTTGTGAAAATATCCACTAAATGAGAGAATAATATGTGTGAAGGTACCCCAGGAGAGTTCCAAATGTGTGTGGGTAGAATATATATCCCACGGGGGTAAAATTGAAAAAAGTTGGAAATTTTTTTTTTTGGGATTTAGTCATTTTTCCCGCGTTTAGCAGACTTTCAGATAGGGGAAATTTGAGTGAGCATTCCGATTTCAGATCCAGAGCTATTCGCCCAATGAGTCCTTGATATTTTGTCGTTTTCAGCCAATTTTCTGGATTTTTGAAAATTTCACTTTTTTGTGAAAATATCCACTAAATGAGGGAATAATATGTGTGAGGGTACCCCAGGAGAGTTCCAAATTTGTGTGGGTAGAATATATATCCCACGGGGGTAAAATTGAAAAAAGTTGGAAATAATTTTTTTGGGGACTTAGTCATTTTTCCCGCACTTATCAGACTTTCAGATAGGGGAAATGTGAGTGAGCGTTCCGATTTCAGTTCCAGAGCGATTCGCCCAATGAGTCCTTGATATTTAGTCGTTTTCAGCCAATTTTCTGGATTTTTAAAAATTTCACTTTTTGTGAAAATATCCACTAAATGAGGGAATAATATGTGTGAGGGTACCCCAGGAGAGTTCCAAATTTGTGTGGGTAGATTACATATCCCACGGAGGTAAAATTGAAAAAAGTTGAAAAAAAACTTTTTTGGGACTTAGTCATTTTTCCGGCGTTTATCAGACTTTCAGATAGGGGAAATGTGAGTGAGCGTTCCGATTTCAGTTCCAGAGCGATTCGCCCAATGAGTTCTTGATATTTAGTCGTTTTCAGCCAATTTTCTGGATTTTTGAAAATTTCACTTTTTTGTGAAAATATCCACTAAATGAGAGAATAATATGTGTGAAGGTACCCCAGGAGAGTTCCAAATGTGTGTGGGTAGAATATATATCCCACGGGGGTAAAATTGAAAAAAGTTGGAAATAATTTTTTTTTGGATTTAGTCATTTTTACGGCGTTTATCAGACTTTCAGATAGGGGAAATGTGAGTGAGCATTCCGATTTCAGTTCCAGAGCGATTCGCCCAATGAGTCCTTGATATTTAGTCGTTTTCAGCCAATTTTCTGGATTTTTTTAAAATGTCACTTTTTTGTGAAAATATCCACTAAATGAGAGAATAATATGTGTGAGGGTACCTCAGGAGAGTTCCAAATGTGTGTGGGTAGAATATATATCCCACGGGGGTAAAATTGAAAAAAGTTGAAAAAAAATTTTTTTGGGACTTAGTCATTTTTCCGGCGTTTATCAGACTTTCAGATAGGGGAAATGTGAGTGAGCGTTCCGATTTCAGTTCCAGAGCGATTCGCCCAATGAGTTCTTGATATTTAGTCGTTTTCAGCCAATTTTCTGGATTTTTGAAAATTTCACTTTTTTGTGAAAATATCCACTAAATGAGAGAATAATATGTGTGAAGGTACCCCAGGAGAGTTCCAAATGTGTGTGGGTAGAATATATATCCCACGGGGGTAAAATTGAAAAAAGTTGGAAATAATTTTTTTTTGGATTTAGTCATTTTTCCAGCGTTTATCAGAGTTTCAGATAGGGGAAATGTGAGTGAGCGTTCCGATTTCAGTTCCAGAGCGATTCGCCCAATGAGTCCTTGATATTTAGTCGTTTTCAGCCAATTTTCTGGATTTTTGAAAATTTCACTTTTTTGTGAAAATATCCACTAAATGAGGGAATAATATAAGTGAGGGTACCCCAGGATAGTTCCAAATGTGTGTGGGTAAAATATATATCCCACGGGGGTAAAATTGAAAAAAGTTGAAAAATTATTTTTTTTTGGATTTAGTCATTTTTCCGGCGTTTATCAGACTTTCAGATAGGGGAAATGTGAGTGAGCGTTCCGATTTCAGTTCCCGAGCGATTCTCCCAATGAGTCCTTGATATTTAGTAGTTTTCAGCCAATTTTCTGGATTTTTGAAAATTTCACTTTTTTGTGAAAATATCCACTAAATGAGGGAATAATATAAGTGAGGGTACCCCAGGATAGTTCCAAATGTGTGTGGGTAAAATATATATCCCACGGGGGTAAAATTGAAAAAAGTTGAAAAATTTTTTTTTTGGGATTTAGTCATTTTTCCGGCGTTTAGCAGACTTTCAGATAGGGGAAATGTGAGTGAGCATTCCGATTTCAGATCCAGAGCTATTCGCCCAATGAGTCCTTGATATTTAGTCGTTTTCAGCCAATTTTCTGGATTTTTGAAAATTTCACTTTTTTGTGAAAATATCCACTAAATGAGGGAATAATATGTGTGAGGGTACCCCAGGAGAGTTCCAAATTTGTGTGGGTAGAATATATATCCCACGGGGGTAAAATTGAAAAAAGTTGAAAAAAATTTTTTTGGGAACTTAGTCATTTTTCCCGCACTTATCAGACTTTCAGATAGGGGAAATGTGAGTGAGCGTTCCGATTTCAGTTCCAGAGCGATTCGCCCAATGAGTCCTTGATATTTAGTCGTTTTCAGCCAATTTTCTGGATTTTTAAAAATTTCACTTTTTTGTGAAAATATCCACTAAATGAGGGAATAATATGTGTGAGGGTACCCCAGGAGAGTTCCAAATGTGTGTGGGTAGAATATATATCCCACGGGGGTAAAATTGAAAAAAGTTGAAAAAAAATTTTTTTGGGACTTAGTCATTTTTCCGGCGTTTATCAGACTTTCAGATAGGGGAAATGTGAGTGAGCGTTGCGATTTCAGTTCCAGAGCGATTTGCCCAATGAGTTCTTGATATTTAGTCGTTTTCAGCAAATTTTCTGGATTTTTGAAAATTTCACTTTTTTGTGAAAATATCCACTAAATGAGGGAATAATATGTGTGAGGGTACCCCAGGAGAGTTCCAAATGTGTGTGGGTAGAATATATATCCCACGGGAGTAAAATTGAAAACAGTTGAAAAAAAATTTTTTTGGGACTTAGTCATTTTTCCGGCGTTTATCAGACTTTCAGATAGGGGAAATGTGAGTGAGCGTTCCGATTTCAGTTCCAGAGCGATTCGCCCAATGAGTCCTTGATAGTTAGTCGTTTTCGGCCAATTTTCTGGATTTTTGAAAATTTCACTTTTTTGTGAAAATATCCACTAAATGAGAGAATAATATGTGTGAAGGTACCCCAGGAGAGTTCCAAATTTGTGTGGGTAGAATATATATCCCACGGGGGTAAAATTGAAAAAAGTTGAAAAAAATTTTTTTGGGGACTTAGTCATTTTTCCCGCACTTATCAGACTTTCAGATAGGGGAAATGTGAGTGAGCGTTCCGATTTCAGTTCCAGAGTGATTCGCCCAATGAGTCCTTGATATTTAGTCGTTTTCAGCCAATTTTCTGGATTTTTGAAAATTTCACTTTTTTGTGAAAATATCCACTAAATGAGAGAATAATATGTATGAGGGTACCCCAGGAGAGTTCCAAATGTGTGTGGGTAGAATATATATCCCACGGGGATAAAATTGGAAAAAGTTGAAAAAATTTTTTTTTTGGACTCAGTAATTTTTCCTGCGTTCATCAGACTTTCAGATAGGGGAAATGTCAGTGAGCATTCCGATTTCAGTTCCAGAGCGATTCGCCCAATGAGTCCTTGATATTTAGTCGTTTTCAGCCAATTTTCTGGATTTTTGAAAATTTCACTTTTTTGTGAAATTATCCACTAAATGAGGGAATAATATGTGTGAGGGTACCCCAGGAGAGTTCCAAATTTGTGTGGGTAGAATATATATCCCACGGGGGTAAAATTGAAAAAAGTTGAAAAAATTTTTTTTTGGGACTTAGTCATATTTCCGGCATTTATCAGACTTTCAGATAGGGGAAATGTGAGTGAGCGTTCCGATTTCAGTTCCAGAGCGATTCGCCCAATGAGTCCTTGATGTTTAGTCGTTTTCAGCCAATTTTCTGGATTTTTGAAAATTTCACTTTTTTGTGAAATTATCCACTAAATGAGGGAATAATATGTGTGAGGGTACCCCAGGAGAGTTCCAAATGGTTGTGGGTAGAATATATATCCCATGGGGGTAAAATTGAAAAAAGTTGAAAAAAAATTTTTTTGGGACTTAGTCATTTTTCCGGCGTTATCAGACTTTCAGATAGGGGAAATGTGAGTGAGCGTTCCGATTTCAGTTCCAGAGCGATTCGCCCAATGAGTCCTTGATATTTAGTCGTTTTCAGCCAATTTTCTGAATTTTTGAAAATTTCACTTTTTTGTGAAAATATCCACTAAATGAGGGAATAATATGTGTGAGGGTACCCCAGGAGAGTTCCAAATGGTTGTGGGTAGAATATATATCCCATGGGGTTAAAATTGAAAAAAGTTGGAAATAATTTTTTTTTGGATTTAGTCATTTTTCCAGCGTTTATCAGAGTTTCAGATAGGGGAAATGTGAGTGAGCGTTCCGATTTCAGTTCCAGAGCGATTCGCCCAATGAGTCCTTGATATTTAGTCGTTTTCAGCCAATTTTCTGGATTTTTGAAAATTTCACTTTTTTGTGAAAATATCCACTAAATGAGGGAATAATATAAGTGAGGGTACCCCAGGATAGTTCCAAATGTGTGTGGGTAAAATATATATCCCACGGGGGTAAAATTGAAAAAAGTTGAAAAATTATTTTTTTTTGGATTTAGTCATTTTTCCGGCATTTATCAGACTTTCAGATAGGGGAAATGTGAGTGAGCGTTCCGATTTCAGTTCCCGAGCGATTCTCCCAATGAGTCCTTGATATTTAGTAGTTTTCAGCCAATTTTCTGGATTTTTGAAAATTTCACTTTTTTGCGAAAATATCCACTAAATGAGGGAATAATATGTGTGAGGGTACCCCAGGAGAGTTCCAAATTTGTGTGGGTAGAATATATATCCCACGGGGGTAAAATTGAAAAAAGTTGAAAAAAAATTTTTTTGGGACTTAGTCATTTTTCCGGCGTTTATCAGACTTTCAGATAGGGGAAATGTGAGTGAGCGTTTTGATTTCAGTTCCAGAGCGATTCGCCCAATGAGTCCTTGATAGTTAGTCGTTTTCAGCCAATTTTCTGGATTTTTGAAAATTTCACTTTTTTGTGAAAATATCCACTAAATGAGAGAATAATATGTGTGAAGGTACCCCAGGAGAGTTCCAAATGTGTGTGGGTAGAATATATATCCCACGGGGGTAAAATTGAAAAAAGTTGGAAAATTTTTTTTTTGGGATTTAGTCATTTTTCCGGCGTTTAGCAGACTTTCAGATAGGGGAAATGTGAGTGAGCATTCCGATTTCAGATCCAGAGCTATTCGCCCAATGAGTCCTTGATATTTAGTCGTTTTCAGCCAATTTTCTGGATTTTTGAAAATTTCACTTTTTTGTGAAAATATCCACTAAATGAGGGAATAATATGTGTGAGGGTACCCCAGGATAGTTCCAAGTTTGTGTGGGTAGAATATATATCCCACGGGGGTAAAATTGAAAAAAGTTGAAAAAAATTTTTTGGGGAACTTAGTCATTTTTCCCGCACTTATCAGACTTTCAGATAGGGGAAATGTGAGTGAGCGTTCTGATTTCAGTTCCAGAGCGATTCGCCCAATGAGTCCTTGATATTTAGTCGTTTTCAGCCAATTTTCTGGATTTTTAAAAATTTCACTTTTTTGTGAAAATATCCACTAAATGAGGGAATAATATGTGTGAGGGTACCCCAGGAGAGTTCCAAATGTGTGTGGGTAGAATATATATCCCACGGGGGTAAAATTGAAAAAAGTTGAAAAAAATTTTTTTTGGGACTTAGTCATTTTTCCGGCGTTTATCAGACTTTCAGATAGGGGAAATGTGAGTGAGCGTTGCGATTTCAGTTCCAGAGCGATTTGCCCAATGAGTTCTTGATATTTAGTCGTTTTCAGCAAATTTTCTGGATTTTTGAAAATTTCACTTTTTTGTGAAAATATCCACTAAATGAGGGAATAATATGTGTGAGGGTACCCCAGGAGAGTTCCAAATGTGTGTGGGTAGAATATATATCCCACGGGGGTAAAATTGAAAACAGTTGAAAAAAAATTTTTTTGGGACTTAGTCATTTTTCCGGCGTTTATCAGACTTTCAGATAGGGGAAATGTGAGTGAGCGTTCCGATTTCAGTTCCAGAGCGATTCGCCCAATGAGTCCTTGATAGTTAGTCGTTTTCGGCCAATTTTCTGGATTTTTGAAAATTTCACTTTTTTGTGAAAATATCCACTAAATGAGAGAATAATATGTGTGAAGGTACCCCAGGAGAGTTCCAAATGTGTGTGGGTAGAATATATATCCCACGGGGGTAAAATTGAAAAAAGTTGGAAAATTTTTTTTTTGTGATTTAGTCATTTTTCCGGTGTTTAGCAGACTTTCAGATATGGAAAATGTGAGTGAGCATTCCGATTTCAGTTCCAGAGCGATTCGCCCAATGAGTCCTTGATATTTAGTCGTTTTCAGCCAATTTTCTGGATTTTTGAAAATTTCACTTTTTTGTGAAAATATCCACTAAATGAGGGAATAATATGTGTGAGGGTACCCCAGGAGAGTTCCAAATTTGTGTGGGTAGAATATATATCCCACGGGGGTAAAATTGAAAAAAGTTGAAAAAAATTTTTTTGGGGACTTAGTCATTTTTCCCGCACTTATCAGACTTTCAGATAGGGGAAATGTGAGTGAGCGTTCCGATTTCAGTTCCAGAGCGATTCGCCCAATGAGTCCTTGATATTTAGTCGTTTTCAGCCAATTTTCTGGATTTTTAAAAATTTCACTTTTTTTTGAAAATATCCACTAAATGAGGGAATAATATGTGCGAGGGTACCCCAGGAGAGTTCCAAATGTGTGTTGGTAGAATATATATCCCACGGGGGTAAAATTGAAAAAAGTTGAAAAAAATTTTTTTTTGGACTTAGTCATTTTTCCGGCGTTTATCAGACTTTCAGATAGGGGAAATGTTAGTGATCGTTCAGATTTCAGTTCCAGAGCGATTCGCCCAATGAGTCCTTGATATTTAGTCGTTTTCAGCCAATTTTCTGGATTTTTGAAAATTTCACTTTTTTGTGAAAATATCCACTAAATGAGAGAATAATATGTATGAGGGTACCCCAGGAGAGTTCCAAATGTGTGTGGGTAGAATATATATCCCACGGGGATAAAATTGGAAAAAGTTGAAAAAATTTTTTTTTTGGACTCAGTAATTTTTCCTGCGTTCATCAGACTTTCAGATAGGGGAAATGTCAGTGAGCATTCCGATTTCAGTTCCAGAGCGATTCGCCCAATGAGTCCTTGATATTTAGTCGTTTTCAGCCAATTTTCTGGATTTTTGAAAATTTCACTTTTTTGTGAAATTATCCACTAAATGAGGGAATAATATGTGTGAGGGTACCCCAGGAGAGTTCCAAATTTGTGTGGGTAGAATATATATCCCACGGGGGTAAAATTGAAAAAAGTTGAAAAAATTTTTTTTTGGGACTTAGTCATATTTCCGGCATTTATCAGACTTTCAGATAGGGGAAATGTGAGTGAGCGTTCCGATTTCAGTTCCAGAGCGATTCGCCCAATGAGTCCTTGATGTTTAGTCGTTTTCAGCCAATTTTCTGGATTTTTGAAAATTTCACTTTTTTGTGAAATTATCCACTAAATGAGGGAATAATATGTGTGAGGGTACCCCAGGAGAGTTCCAAATGGTTGTGGGTAGAATATATATCCCATGGGGGTAAAATTGAAAAAAGTTGAAAAAAAATTTTTTTGGGACTTAGTCATTTTTCCGGCGTTATCAGACTTTCAGATAGGGGAAATGTGAGTGAGCGTTCCGATTTCAGTTCCAGAG
Organism: Phyllobates terribilis; assembly: GCF_046119375.1. Taxonomy (NCBI): domain Eukaryota; kingdom Metazoa; phylum Chordata; class Amphibia; order Anura; family Dendrobatidae; genus Phyllobates; species Phyllobates terribilis. The sequence continues at coordinate 13,008,106 of NW_027362791.1, read as the reverse complement.
CGATTCGCCCAATGAGTCCTTGATATTTAGTCGTTTTCAGCCAATTTTCTGAATTTTTGAAAATTTCACTTTTTTGTGAAAATATCCACTAAATGAGGGAATAATATGTGTGAGGGTACCCCAGGAGAGTTCCAAATGGTTGTGGGTAGAATATATATCCCATGGGGTTAAAATTGAAAAAAGTTGGAAATAATTTTTTTTTGGATTTAGTCATTTTTCCAGCGTTTATCAGAGTTTCAGATAGGGGAAATGTGAGTGAGCGTTCCGATTTCAGTTCCAGAGCGATTCGCCCAATGAGTCCTTGATATTTAGTCGTTTTCAGCCAATTTTCTGGATTTTTGAAAATTTCACTTTTTTGTGAAAATATCCACTAAATGAGGGAATAATATAAGTGAGGGTACCCCAGGATAGTTCCAAATGTGTGTGGGTAAAATATATATCCCACGGGGGTAAAATTGAAAAAAGTTGAAAAATTATTTTTTTTTGGATTTAGTCATTTTTCCGGCGTTTATCAGACTTTCAGATAGGGGAAATGTGAGTGAGCGTTCCGATTTCAGTTCCCGAGCGATTCTCCCAATGAGTCCTTGATATTTAGTAGTTTTCAGCCAATTTTCTGGATTTTTGAAAATTTCACTTTTTTGCGAAAATATCCACTAAATGAGGGAATAATATGTGTGAGGGTACCCCAGGAGAGTTCCAAATTTGTGTGGGTAGAATATATATCCCACGGGGGTAAAATTGAAAAAAGTTGAAAAAAAATTTTTTTGGGACTTAGTCATTTTTCCGGCGTTTATCAGACTTTCAGATAGGGGAAATGTGAGTGAGCGTTTTGATTTCAGTTCCAGAGCGATTCGCCCAATGAGTCCTTGATAGTTAGTCGTTTTCAGCCAATTTTCTGGATTTTTGAAAATTTCACTTTTTTGTGAAAATATCCACTAAATGAGAGAATAATATGTGTGAAGGTACCCCAGGAGAGTTCCAAATGTGTGTGGGTAGAATATATATCCCACGGGGGTAAAATTGAAAAAAGTTGGAAAATTTTTTTTTTGGGATTTAGTCATTTTTCCGGCGTTTAGCAGACTTTCAGATAGGGGAAATGTGAGTGAGCATTCCGATTTCAGATCCAGAGCTATTCGCCCAATGAGTCCTTGATATTTAGTCGTTTTCAGCCAATTTTCTGGATTTTTGAAAATTTCACTTTTTTGTGAAAATATCCACTAAATGAGGGAATAATATGTGTGAGGGTACCCCAGGATAGTTCCAAGTTTGTGTGGGTAGAATATATATCCCACGGGGGTAAAATTGAAAAAAGTTGAAAAAAATTTTTTGGGGAACTTAGTCATTTTTCCCGCACTTATCAGACTTTCAGATAGGGGAAATGTGAGTGAGCGTTCTGATTTCAGTTCCAGAGCGATTCGCCCAATGAGTCCTTGATATTTAGTCGTTTTCAGCCAATTTTCTGGATTTTTAAAAATTTCACTTTTTTGTGAAAATATCCACTAAATGAGGGAATAATATGTGTGAGGGTACCCCAGGAGAGTTCCAAATGTGTGTGGGTAGAATATATATCCCACGGGGGTAAAATTGAAAAAAGTTGAAAAAAATTTTTTTTGGGACTTAGTCATTTTTCCGGCGTTTATCAGACTTTCAGATAGGGGAAATGTGAGTGAGCGTTGCGATTTCAGTTCCAGAGCGATTTGCCCAATGAGTTCTTGATATTTAGTCGTTTTCAGCAAATTTTCTGGATTTTTGAAAATTTCACTTTTTTGTGAAAATATCCACTAAATGAGGGAATAATATGTGTGAGGGTACCCCAGGAGAGTTCCAAATGTGTGTGGGTAGAATATATATCCCACGGGGGTAAAATTGAAAACAGTTGAAAAAAAATTTTTTTGGGACTTAGTCATTTTTCCGGCGTTTATCAGACTTTCAGATAGGGGAAATGTGAGTGAGCGTTCCGATTTCAGTTCCAGAGCGATTCGCCCAATGAGTCCTTGATAGTTAGTCGTTTTCGGCCAATTTTCTGGATTTTTGAAAATTTCACTTTTTTGTGAAAATATCCACTAAATGAGAGAATAATATGTGTGAAGGTACCCCAGGAGAGTTCCAAATGTGTGTGGGTAGAATATATATCCCACGGGGGTAAAATTGAAAAAAGTTGGAAAATTTTTTTTTTGGGATTTAGTCATTTTTCCGGTGTTTAGCAGACTTTCAGATATGGAAAATGTGAGTGAGCATTCCGATTTCAGTTCCAGAGCGATTCGCCCAATGAGTCCTTGATATTTAGTCGTTTTCAGCCAATTTTCTGGATTTTTGAAAATTTCACTTTTTTGTGAAAATATCCACTAAATGAGGGAATAATATGTGTGAGGGTACCCCAGGAGAGTTCCAAATTTGTGTGGGTAGAATATATATCCCACGGGGGTAAAATTGAAAAAAGTTGAAAAAAATTTTTTTGGGGACTTAGTCATTTTTCCCGCACTTATCAGACTTTCAGATAGGGGAAATGTGAGTGAGCGTTCCGATTTCAGTTCCAGAGCGATTCGCCCAATGAGTCCTTGATATTTAGTCGTTTTCAGCCAATTTTCTGGATTTTTAAAAATTTCACTTTTTTTTGAAAATATCCACTAAATGAGGGAATAATATGTGCGAGGGTACCCCAGGAGAGTTCCAAATGTGTGTTGGTAGAATATATATCCCACGGGGGTAAAATTGAAAAAAGTTGAAAAAAATTTTTTTTTGGACTTAGTCATTTTTCCGGCGTTTATCAGACTTTCAGATAGGGGAAATGTTAGTGATCGTTCAGATTTCAGTTCCAGAGCGATTCGCCCAATGAGTCCTTGATATTTAGTCGTTTTCAGCCAATTTTCTGGATTTTTGAAAATTTCACTTTTTTGTGAAAATATCCACTAAATGAGAGAATAATATGTGTGAAGGTAGCCCAGGAGAGTTCCAAATGTGTGTGGGTAGAATATATATCCCACGGGGGTAAAATTGAAAAAAGTTGGAAATAATTTTTTTTTGGATTTAGTCATTTTTCCGGCGTTTATCAGACTTTCAGATAGGGGAAATGTGAGTGAGCGTTCCGATTTCAGTTCCAGAGCGATTCGCCCAATGAGTCCTTGATATTTAGTCGTTTTCAGCCAATTTTCTGGATTTTTGAAAATTTCACTTTTTTGTGAAAATATCCACTAAATGAGAGAATAATATGTATGAGGGTACCCCAGGAGAGTTCCAAATGTGTGTGGGTAGAATATATATCCCACGGGGATAAAATTGGAAAAAGTTGAAAAAATTTTTTTTTTGGACTCAGTAATTTTTCCTGCGTTCATCAGACTTTCAGATAGGGGAAATGTCAGTGAGCATTCCGATTTCAGTTCCAGAGCGATTCGCCCAATGAGTCCTTGATATTTAGTCGTTTTCAGCCAATTTTCTGGATTTTTGAAAATTTCACTTTTTTGTGAAATTATCCACTAAATGAGGGAATAATATGTGTGAGGGTACCCCAGGAGAGTTCCAAATTTGTGTGGGTAGAATATATATCCCACGGGGGTAAAATTGAAAAAAGTTGAAAAAAATTTTTTTTGGGACTTAGTCATATTTCCGGCATTTATCAGACTTTCAGATAGGGGAAATGTGAGTGAGCGTTCCGATTTCAGTTCCAGAGCGATTCGCCCAATGAGTCCTTGATGTTTAGTCGTTTTCAGCCAATTTTCTGGATTTTTGAAAATTTCACTTTTTTGTGAAATTATCCACTAAATGAGGGAATAATATGTGTGAGGGTACCCCAGGAGAGTTCCAAATGGTTGTGGGTAGAATATATATCCCATGGGGGTAAAATTGAAAAAAGTTGAAAAAAAATTTTTTTGGGACTTAGTCATTTTTCCGGCGTTATCAGACTTTCAGATAGGGGAAATGTGAGTGAGCGTTCCGATTTCAGTTCCAGAGCGATTCGCCCAATGAGTCCTTGATATTTAGTCGTTTTCAGCCAATTTTCTGAATTTTTGAAAATTTCACTTTTTTGTGAAAATATCCACTAAATGAGGGAATAATATGTGTGAGGGTACCCCAGGAGAGTTCCAAATGGTTGTGGGTAGAATATATATCCCATGGGGTTAAAATTGAAAAAAGTTGGAAATAATTTTTTTTTGGATTTAGTCATTTTTCCGGCGTTTATCAGACTTTCAGATAGGGGAAATGTGAGTGAGCGTTCCGATTTCAGTTCCAGAGCGATTCGCCCAATGAGTCCTTGATATTTAGTCGTTTTCAGCCAATTTTCTGGATTTTTGAAAATTTCACTTTTTTGTGAAAATATCCACTAAATGAGAGAATAATATGTATGAGGGAACCCCAGGAGAGTTCCAAATGTGTGTGGGTAGAATATATATCCCACGGGGATAAAATTGGAAAAAGTTGAAAAAATTTTTTTTTTGGACTCAGTAATTTTTCCGGCGTTCATCAGACTTTCAGATAGGGGAAATGTCAGTGAGCATTCCGATTTCAGTTCCAGAGCGATTCGCCCAATGAGTCCTTGATATTTAGTCGTTTTCAGCCAATTTTCTGGATTTTTGAAAATTTCACTTTTTTGTGAAATTATCCACTAAATGAGGGAATAATATGTGTGAGGGTACCCCAGGAGAGTTCCAAATTTGTGTGGGTAGAATATATATCCCACGGGGGTAAAATTGAAAAAAGTTGAAAAAAATTTTTTTTGGGACTTAGTCATTTTTCCGGCATTTATCAGACTTTCAGATAGGGGAAATGTGAGTGAGCGTTCCGATTTCAGTTCCAGAGCGATTCGCCCAATGAGTCCTTGATGTTTAGTCGTTTTCAGCCAATTTTCTGGATTTTTGAAAATTTCACTTTTTTGTGAAAATATCCACTAAATGAGGGAATAATATGTGTGAGGGTACCCCAGGAGAGTTCCAAATTTGTGTGGGTAGAATATATATCCCACGGGGGTAAAATTGAAAAAAGTTGGAAATAATTTTTTTTTGGATTTAGTCATTTTTCCGGCGTTTATCAGACTTTCAGATAGGGGAAATGTGAGTGAGCGTTCCGATTTCAGTTCCAGAGCGATTCGCCCAATGAGTCCTTGATATTTAGTCGTTTTCAGCCAATTTTCTGGATTTTTGAAAATTTCACTTTTTTGTGAAAATATCCACTAAATGAGAGAATAATATGTATGAGGGAACCCCAGGAGAGTTCCAAATGTGTGTGGGTAGAATATATATCCCACGGGGATAAAATTGGAAAAAGTTGAAAAAATTTTTTTTTTGGACTCAGTAATTTTTCCGGCGTTCATCAGACTTTCAGATAGGGGAAATGTCAGTGAGCATTCCGATTTCAGTTCCAGAGCGATTCGCCCAATGAGTCCTTGATATTTAGTCGTTTTCAGCCAATTTTCTGGATTTTTGAAAATTTCACTTTTTTGTGAAATTATCCACTAAATGAGGGAATAATATGTGTGAGGGTACCCCAGGAGAGTTCCAAATTTGTGTGGGTAGAATATATATCCCACGGGGGTAAAATTGAAAAAAGTTGAAAAAAATTTTTTTTGGGACTTAGTCATTTTTCCGGCATTTATCAGACTTTCAGATAGGGGAAATGTGAGTGAGCGTTCCGATTTCAGTTCCAGAGCGATTCGCCCAATGAGTCCTTCATATTTAGTCGTTTTCAGCCAATTTTCTGGATTTTTGAAAATTTCACTTTTTTGTGAAAATATCCACTAAATGAGGGAATAATATGTGTGAGGGTACCCCAGGAGAGTTCCAAATGGTTGTGGGTAGAATATATATCCCATGGGGGTAAAATTGAAAAAAGTTGAAAAAAAATTTTTTTGGGACTTAGTCATTTTTCCAGCGTTATCAGACTTTAAGATAGGGGAAATGTGAGTGAGCGTTGCGATTTCAGTTCCAGAGCGATTCGCCCAATGAGTCCTTGATATTTAGTCGTTTTCAGCCAATTTTCTGGATTTTTGAAAATTTCACTTTTTTGTGAAAATATCCACTAAATGAGAGAATAATATGTGTGAAGGTACCCCAGGAGAGTTCCAAATGTGTGTGGGTAGAATATATATCCCACGGGGGTAAAATTTAAAAAAGTTGGAAAATTTTTTTTTTGGGATTTAGTCATTTTTCCGGTGTTTAGCAGACTTTCAGATAGGGGAAATGTGAGTGAGCGTTCCGATTTCAGTTCCAGAGCGATTCGCCCAATGAGTCCTTGATATTTAGTCGTTTTCAGCCAATTTTCTGGATTTTTGAAAATTTCACTTTTTTGTGAAAATATCCACTAAATGAGGGAATAATATGTGTGAGGGTACCCCAGGAGAGTTCCAAATTTGTGTGGGTAGAATATATATCCCACGGGGGTAAAATTGAAAAAAGTTGAAAAAAAATTTTTTTGGAACTTAGTCATTTTTCCGGCTTTATCAGACTTTGAGATAGGGGAAATGTGAGTGAGCGTTCCGATTTCAGTTCCAGAGCAATTCGCCCAATGAGTCCTTGATATTTAGTCGCTTTCAACCAATTTTCGGGATTTTTGAAAATTTCACTTTTTTGTGAAAATATCCACTAAATGAGGGAATAATATAAGTGAGGGTACCCCAGGATAGTTCCAAATATGTGTGGGTAAAATAAATATCCCACGGGGGTAAAATTGAAAAAAGTTGAAAAATTTTTTTTTTTTGGACTTAGTCATTTTTCCGGCGTTCATCAGACTTTCAGATAGGGGAAATGTCAGTGAGCATTCCGATTTCAGTACCCGAGCGATTCGCCCAATGAGTCCTTGATATTTAGTAGTTTTCAGCCAATTTTCTGGATTTTTGAAAATTTCACTTTTTTGCGAAAATATCCACTAAATGAGGGAATAATATGTGTGAGGGTACCCCAGGAGAGTTCCAAATTTGTGTGGGTAGAATATATATCCCACGGGGGTAAAATTGAAAAAAGTTGGAAAATTTTTTTGGGGGGATTTAGTCATTTTTCCGGTGTTTAGCAGACTTTCAGATAGGGGAAATGTGAGTGAGCATTCCGATTTCAGTTCCAGAGCGATTCGCCCAATGAGTCCTTGATATTTAGTCGTTTTCAGCCAATTTTCTGGATTTTTGAAAATTTCACTTTTTTGTGAAAATATCGACTAAATGAGAGAATAATATGTGTGAACGTACCCCAGGAGAGTTCCAAATGTGTGTGGGTAGAATATATATCCCACGGGGGTAAAATTGAAAAAAGTTGGAAAATTTTTTTGGGGGGATTTAGTCATTTTTCCGGTGTTTAGCAGACTTTCAGATAGGGGAAATGTGAGTGAGCGTTCCGATTTCAGTTCCAGAGCGATTCGCCCAATGAGTCCTTGATATTTAGTAGTTTTCAGCCAATTTTTTGGATTTTTGAAAATTTCACTTTTTTGTGAAAATATCCACTAAATGAGGGAATAATATGTGTGAGGGTACCCCAGGAGAGTTCCAAATTTGTGTGGGTAGAATATATATCCCACGGGGGTAAAATTGAAAAAAGTTGAAAAAAAATTTTTTTGGGACTTAGTCATTTTTCCGGCGTTATCAGACTTTCAGATAGGGGAAATGTGAGTGAGCGTTCCGATTTCAGTTCCAGAGCGATTCGCCCAATGAGTCCTTGATATTTAGTCGTTTTCAGCCAATTTTCTGGATTTTTGAAAATTTCACTTTTTTGTGAAAATATCCACTAAATGAGAGAATAATATGTGTGAGGGTACCCCAGGAGAGTTCCAAATGGGTGTGGGTAGAATATATATCCCACGGGGGGAAAATTGAAAAAAGTTGAAAAAAAATTTTTTTGGGACTTAGTCATTTTTCCGGCGTTATCAGACTTTCAGATACGGGAAATGTGAGTGAGCGTTCCGATTTCAGTTCCAGAGCGATTCGCCCAATGAGTCCTTGATATTTAGTCGTTTTCAGCCAATTTTCTGGATTTTTGAAAATTTCACTTTTTTGTGAAATTATCCACTAAATGAGGGAATAATATGTGTGAAGGTACCCCAGGAGAGTTCCAAATGTGTGTGGGTAGAATATATATCCCACGGGGGTAAAATTTAAAAAAGTTGGAAAAATTTTTTGGGGGGATTTAGTCA